>NC_133130.1:168758782-169067532 GCF_048418815.1 Hemitrygon akajei | reverse complement strand
ACTGTTTGTTTCTCAGCAACTGCCAATGACAAAACTCATTGCTTTTTGAACACAAGCACATACAACTGAATTTATTTAACCATGGAAGTGCATGTGACTGACACTAATTAGAAACTGTTTGGCAACAGTCTTCTGCCCCAATTAAGTGGCATAGTGACCCAAATAAATAAAGGGAATCCCTGCTATTA
This sequence comes from Hemitrygon akajei, assembly GCF_048418815.1. Classification (NCBI taxonomy): domain Eukaryota; kingdom Metazoa; phylum Chordata; class Chondrichthyes; order Myliobatiformes; family Dasyatidae; genus Hemitrygon; species Hemitrygon akajei. The sequence continues at coordinate 169,067,344 of NC_133130.1, read as the reverse complement.
TCTCGATTAGTTTTTCTTTAAGAATTGTCCCAATTAAACAGCTGCCCTGATTAACCCTTGGCCCAATTAACTGGAATCTACTGTACCTCTTTTATTATTTGGTATATCCTGATGTATTTGATCCAAGGTTCTTTGGAAGTCAAGTGTGTGGCATAAAACCTGTTGCTTATGATCATTTATTAAGAATTGTAAGAAAAAAAATTAGGGGAAAGAAAGGAAGGAAAGAAAGAGTGAAAGACAAAGAGTCTAATGGCAAGAGGGGGAAGACAGGGACAAATAGACAAAGAGCAAAGAGACTGAGACAGTGAGGTTTGATCCTCTTATACCAACTTACTGATAAGACATTCTGTTCAAATTCCATTGCTTGAATCACATGTTAGCTCCTATTCAAGTAATGTGGTACCAGCAACTGCAAGCACTAAAAAACACACTGAACTATTACAAGTATATAAGTGATTATATAAAAATACAAACAAGCATAAGAAAATTAAACTACAACAAAAAGAACAATTATCCATACAAGAGATTCTTCAGATGCTGGAAATCCAGAGCAACACGTGCAAAATGCTGGAGAAATTTAGTAGGCCAGGCAGCATCTATGGAAATGAAGAAACAGTCAACATTTCAAGCCGAGACCCTTAATCAGGACTGGAAAGGGAGGGCAGTAGGGAAGTGGGGCAGTGCTACAAGGGGATAGGTGAAGCTAGGTTTGAAGAACATAACATAATATAAGAAATAGGAGCAGGAGTAGGCCATCTGGCCCATCAAGCCTGCCCCGCCATTCAATAAGATCATGGCTGACCTGTCCGTAAACTCAGCTCCATCCACCTGCCTTTTCCCCATAACCCTTACCCAATTATAACCCAATTATAAGCTCCCTTACTATGTAAAAACCTATCTAACTGTTTCTCAAATATATTTAGTGGAGAAGCCTCAACTGCTTCCCTGGGCAGAGAATTCCACAGATTCACCACTATCTGGGAAAAACAGTTTCTCCTCATATCCATCCTAAATCTTCTCCCCTGAATCTTGAGGCAATGTCCCCTAGTTCTAGTCTCACCAACCAATGGAAACAGCTTTCCTACTTATATCTTACCTATCCCTTCCAAAAATTTGTATGTTTCTATAAGATCCCCTCTCTCTCATTCTTCTGAACTCCAGAGAGTATAGTCCCAGGCAACTCAATCTCTCCTCATAGGTTAACCCCTTCATCCCTGGAATCAACCTGGTGAACCTCCTCTGCACTGCCTCCAAAGCCAGTATATCCTTCCTCAAGTATGGAGACCAGAACTGCACACAGTACTCCAGGTGTGGCCTCACTAGTACCCTGTATAGTTGCAGCATGACCTCCCTGCTCTTGAATTCAATCCCTCTATCAATGAAGGCCAACATTCCGTTTGCCTTCTTAATAACCTGTTGTACCTGCAAGCCAACTTTTTGCGATTCATGAACTCGCAAGTCCCTCTGCACAACAGCATGCTGCAATCTTTCACCATTCAAATAATAATCTGCTCTTCTATTATTCCTTCCAAAGTGGATGATCTCGCATTTGCCAACTTTGTATTCCATCTCCCAGACCTTGGCCCACTCACTTAACCTATCTATATCCCTCTGCAGACTCTCCACATCCTCTTTACAATTTGCTTTTCCACTCATAGTGTCATTAACAAATTTTGCTATGCTACACTCAGTCCCCTCTTCCAAATCATCAATGTAAATGGTAAACAGCTGCGGGCTCAGCCCCTGTGGCACCCCACTCACCACAGACCACCAACCGAAGAAACACCCATTTATGCCAACTCTCTGCCTTCCATTGGTTAACCAATCCTCTATTGATGCCAATACACTTCCTCCGACTTCATGCATCCGTATCTTGTTTATAAGTCTCTTGTGCGGCACCTTATCGAACGCCTTCTGGAAATCCAAGTATACAACATCCCACCTGTTCCCCTCTATCCACTGCACTCATAATGTCCTCAAAGAACTCCAGTAAGTTTGTCCAACAGGACTTGCCCTTTCTGAATCCATGCTGTGTCTGTCTAATGGAACCACTCCTTTCTAAATATTTTTCTATTTCTTCCTTAGTGATAGCTTCAAGCATTTTCCCGACTACAGATGTTAAGCTAACTGGCCTATAGTTGCCCATCTTCTGCCTACATCCTTTTTAAAAAAGTGCTGTGATGTTTGCTGTCTTCCAATCCGCCTGGACCTGCCCAGAATCTAGAGAGTTTTGATAAATGATTACCAATGCGTCTACTATAACCTCTGCCAATTCCTTCAGCACCCTGGGATGCATCCCATCAGGACCAAGGGATTTATTTACCTTCAGGTGGGGGGCAAGTAATGGGTTGGAGAAGAAGGAATCTTGTTAGGAGAGGAGAATGGACCTTGGGAGAAAAGGAAAGAGGAGGGGCGCCCAGGGAGGTTATAGGCAGGTGAGAAGAAGAGATAGGTGGCTAGAGTAGGGAATAGAAGAAGAAGAAAGAGGGAGGCTAAAACTAGTAGAAGGAGAAATCGATGTTCATGCTATCAGGTTGGTGTTTACCTAGATGGAATATGAGGTGTTGCGCCTCTACCCTGAGAGTGGCCTCATTGTGTTCCGACTGACATGTCAGAACAGGAATGGGAATAGGAATAGGAATTAAAATAGTTGGCCACTGGAAAATTCCACTTCAGGCGAATGGAGCATCGGTGCTCAACAAAGTGGTCCATTAACAATTATACAGTCCAATCCAAAAACCCTTCATCGCTGTATTATTTACAACATGTGTTTGTGAGGAGTTAAGCAACTCAAGACATTTCAGAAATGTGTTCAAAAAATAAAATTTGATGAGATATTAAGGTACTTAAAGAGGTGTTATGGCAGAGTTTGGATTCAGAATAGGGCTTGACCAGATGAAGGCCTATATGATGTGGGAAATCGGGTATATGTGAGAACCCACAATCAGAGAAACCTTGACCAATAATTGGATTAAGTAGGTAAAGGGCCGAAAAACAGCTTGATAAAAAGAAGTAAAACACAAAAATACAACTGCAGATGCTATGGATCAAAGAATACGTACACGACGCTGGAAGAACTCAGCAGGTCAGGCAGCAAAGAGAAAAGAGTAGCCAACGTTTCGGGCCGAGACCCTTAATCAGGAATGGTGGGGGGGGGGGGGGGAGAGAGGGCCGAAGCCCAGTAATAGAAATAGGGGAGGGGGAAGGGCTAGAGGCGCCAGGTGGAGAACCAATCAGAGGAAGAATAAAGGGGGGAGGGGATAAGCATGAAAGAACTGTAGAGGTAAAGGAGCAGAAAGTTGAAAGGGGAGAGAGGCAGAGAGGAACCTAGGATAAGGGGGGAGGGGGAGGGAATTACTGGAAATTGGAGAATTCAATGTTCATACCACCAGGCTGGAGGCTACCCAGACGGTAGATGAGGTGTTGCTCCTCCAACCTGAGTTTGGCCTCATTATGGCAGTAGAGGAGGCCATGTATGGACATATCTAGATGGGAATGAGAGGCAGAGTTGAAGTGGGTGGCAACCGGGAGGTCCTGTTTATTGTGACAGACGGAGCGGAGGTGCTCGACGAAGCGGTCCCCCAATCTGCGTCGGGTCTCGCCGATGTAGAGGAGGCCGCACCAGGAGCACCGGATGCAGTAGACAACTCCAGCAGACTCACAGGTGAAGTGTTGCCTCACCTGGAAGGACTGTCTGGGGCCCGGAATGGTGGTAAGGGGGGAGGTGTGGGGACAGGTGTAGCATTTGCGCTTACAGGGATAAGTGCCGGGTGGGAGTTCTGTGGGGAGGGACGTGTGGACCAGGTAGTCGTGGAGGGAACGATCCCTGTGAAAAGCTGAGAGGGGTAGGGAGGGAAAGATGTGCTGGGTGGTGGGGTCCTGTTCTCTACAGTTCTTTCATGCTTATCCCCTCCCCCCTTTATTCTTCCTCTGATTGGTTCACCACCTGGCGCCTCTAGCCCTTCCCCCTCCCCTATTTCTATTACTGGGCTTCGGCCCTCTCTTCCCCCCCCACCCCCCCCATTCCTGATGAAGGGTCTCGGCCCGAAACGTTGGCTACTCTTTTCTCACAGATGCTGCCTGCCCTGCTGAGTTCTTCCAGCATCGTGTACGTATAAAAAGAAGTAAATCCACAGAGGTGAATGGGACTTGGCACGAGCTGAGATACATGTCACTGAAATTTATAGTGTGTGATGAGAAGCACAGTCAAGAGAGCACTAAATTAATCATTTTATTGTCAGTATAATTGTTAAACCATTTGGGGAGCTTCTTCACTCAGAGGGTGGTGAGAGTGTGGCTTGAGCTACCAGTGGAAGTGCTGGATGCAGGTTTGATTTCAGTATTTAAAAGAAATTTGGATCGGTATATGGATGGGAGGAGTATGGATTACTGTGGTCCAGGTGCAGATCATTGGGACTATGCCTATTAATAGATTAGGAACAGAATATATGGACTAAAAGGCCTGTTTGTTTGCTGTAGTGTTCTATGACAATGACTTGTATTTGATAGAATTCTTGGTGCAATGATCGATATTCTAAAAGTCATCCCATCTCCACTGTTATTTAGCATTGCATCTAGTTTTACATCACTGTCTGCTGCCGGTAGCTATGACTCGAATTCTCTCAATTCTTTTTCTGTCTTTTATATCACAAAATACATGACAGTTAATTTTCCCATTGGGATATCCTCTACCTCTGTTTTACTTTCCCTGCCATGACTGCTGTCATCTCAATCATTGTCAATCTAACAACTCCAAGTACATTTCTATTATGTCCTACCTCAATCCCAAACAAGGCTTTTGGTATATTGCTTCAAAACTAATAACAGAAAAGATGTATAATACTTGACACCATTGCATCTTATAAAAAGCCTTATTACTACTCAGTTTTCAATTGGTAGTATTTGATCGGGTCCATTTTTCCTTTGGTGTTTGAATGCCATCACAAATTGCATGTCTAATTTCATCTGTCTTGAGTTGTGCCAGATTCTTCTTCCTACATGAGCTATCTGCTTTCCATGCTCTCCTGCACTGGCATGTCTTCTTAACGTTGCAGAGCAGATTTTCTTCTGAAGACAAGGAATATGACCTGCTGACTCAGGATATTTTGGATACTCAATGAATCAGAATCAGGTTTAAAATCACTGGCATTGGTCGTGAGTTGTCTTTGCAACAGCAGTACAATGCAATACATAGTAATAGAAAAATAATCAGCCCTGTGCATATAAACACAAGAGATTCTGCAGATGCTGGAAATCCAGAGCAACACACACAAAATGCTGGAGGAACTCAGCAGGTCAGGCTGCATCTGTGGAGGGAAATAAACAGTTGATGTTTCAGGCTGAGAACCTGATGAAGCAAACGGCACCTTGTATGAAGCAAGCAAACATTGTATATTTCAATGTACATGTGATAAATGAATCTGAAATCTGATTTTAAATTAGATGGCCAATATTCCCTCATATCACTTGGTAAAGTGACAAACTTAACATATCCTTTCACTGACAAACTATAAATGCAAACATTCTGCAGTAATATCAACTGAATTATAATGAATCAAGGTTTCTAGTCTACTGACAGTTTTGGAGCTTAGATTATAAATAAAGATGAAAGCAGTCTAAAAATGTAATGTAGATTTTTATTCAGACTAGATTTGTTCCTTTTCAGTGGGAATCACTATATATATAGTGGGTCTGGTCTAATAAACAACCCAGGCCAGATGGATTGAAAAGGATTGCTGAGACCAAAGGCAAGGGTCAGGCCAGTTCTGCTTTGCTGCTCCACGACATGTACCCTGTTATGCACTGCGTTGAAGCTGTTGCCTGCTCCAGGTTTCATGTCTGGGGACTCCATCATGCTTACGCCCCTCTGGGATGAACTCAGGTTGAGGCTGTGGCCTGCTCCGGCTGCTCTGGGCTTCGCATCTGAGGACTCACTTCTGCTCGAAATGCTATTTGCTTTTTTAAAAATTGGTTGCACAATTTTATGGGTTCCCTTGGGTTTCTTTGTTCTGTGGCTGCCTGCAAGGAGACAAATCTCAAGGTTGCATAATGTATAAATACTTTGATAATGAATGTACTTTTGAACTTTGAACGAGTGACTATAGAGGCCAATCTGGGATCGTCATATGTAGGAGCAATGTGGGCAAGAGTAAATGGAGTCTGCGTTTGGTGGTGTGGTCCTTTGGTTGTTCAGTCTCTCTTTTCACAGCTGCCGCTTGTTCTTTGCCTAACTGCTGAGGTTATTCTCGTAGCGCAACTGCCTCTTGAACTGATTTACCTCAGGTGTATCTGTTGAGTGCAAAGTCTTTCAAGTTTTTAGATGTGATGTTCAATTTCTTCAGGTTGATGTTGATATCGTCTTTGGAGCATTTCCTTTGCCCACCAGGGGTTTGCTCACCTTCTTTCAACTGAGAGTAAAGTATCTGTTAGGGAAAAGTGAGTTACACATCTGGATGACATGACCTATCCTTGGGAGTTGGTATTGTTTGATCATGGTGGAGATGATGTTCATGTTGGTGTTAGTGTGCCTATCCTTCCAACTGATCCTCAAAATCTTTCATTATGACCATTGGTGATATATATATATATAGTTCATTCATTATGTGCAATGTCGTATGACATGGGCGATCAAAGTCGTTCCATGACCATGATTGTTCTTGGCAAATTTTTCTACAGACATTCGTTGCCATTGCCTTCTATTGAGCAGTGTCATTTCAAGATAGGTGACCCCCACCCCCACCCCAGTCATTATCAATACTCTTCAGAGATTGTCTGCCTGGCATCAGTGGTCACATAGCCAGGACTTGTGATATGTACCAGCTGGTCACGCGACTATCCACCTCCTGCTCCCGTGGCTTCACTTGACCGTTATCTGGTGGCTAAGCAGGTGCTACACCTTGTCCAAGGGTGACCTACAGACTAGTGAAGGGAAAGGGCTCCTTAGACCTCCTTTGGTGGAGATGTATCCCTACCCTGCCACCCCACCTAGATGTTCACGTATGACCTAAAACTAGATAAAGAGAACCCAATTAAATAAATAACACCAAAAAAATACATTATACTTGCTCATTTATTTATTGAGAAGAACGATCCAATATTACATGTATTTGTTGGAAAAGAATGTGAAGTATGTGAACCTTTGCTTTCAGTAACTGGTGTGACCCCCATTGTACAGCAGTAACTTCAACCAAACGTTTCCGGTAACTCACACAAAATGCTGGTGGAACGCAGCAGGCCAGGCAGCATCTATAGGAAGAAGCACTGTCGACGTTTCGGGCCGAGACCCGTCGTCAGGACTAACTGAAAGAAAAGATAGTATGAGATTTGAAAGTGGAGGGGGGGGGGGGAATGTGAAATGGTAGGAGAAGACCAGAGGGGATGGGGTGAAGCTAAGAGCTGGAAAGGTGATTGGCAAAAGGGATACAGAGCTGGAGAAGGGAAAGGATCATGGGACGGGAGGCGTAGGGAGAAAGAAGGGAGGGGGGAAATAAATAAATCAGGGATGGGGAAAGAAGGGGAGGAGGGGAATTAACAGAAGTTAGAGAAATCAATGTTCATGCCATCAGGTTGGAGGCTACCCAGACGGAATATAATGTGTTGTTCCTCCAACCTAAGTGTGGCTTCATCTTGACAGTAGAGGAGGCCATGGATAGACATATCAGAAAGGGAATGGGACGCGGAATTAAAATGTGTGGCCACTGGGAGATCCTGCTTTCTCTGGCGGAGAGAGCGTAGGTGTTCAGCGAAACGGTCTCCCAGTTTGCGTCAGGTCTCACCAATATATAAAAGGCCACACTGCGAGCACTGGACGCAGTATACCACACCAGCCGACTCACAGGTGAAGTGTCGCCTCACCGGTCCACACTTCACCTGTGAGTCAACTGGTGTGGTATACTGCGTCCAGTGCTCCCGGTGCGGCCTTTTATATATTGTTTGCGTTTCCAGTAACTGTTGATCAGTCCTGCACATTGGCTTAGAGGAATTTTAGGCCATTCCTCCTTACAAAACTGCTTCAACTCTGGGATGTTGGTGGGCTTCCTTGCAAGAACTGCTTACTTCAGGTCCTTCCACAACATTTCCATAGGATTACAGTATTCAGTATTTATATACTGTACTGTGAAGAAGTCATAGCTAGGGTGCCTAAGACATTTGCACAGTACTATAGTCATTTTATGTGTTGCACTGTCCTGCTGCCACAAAAAAACCTAATTTCATGACATATATGAGTGATGATAAAACTGATTCTCATATGGTTCTCTATTATGTATTGAGAATGAAGAGGGGACAGGGAGAGGGGAATCATGGTTGGGGAAAAGAAAAAGGGAGAGGGGAGGGATTGGGAATCACCAGAGGGACACTTTGTAGTGCTCAATAAGCCAATAGTTTAGAATTACGTGACTTTGCCTGGTGTTTCAGGGCTGGGTGTGTTTGCACCTACACCACTCCCTGCCCCGGCACACCTTATCTGCCATCTCCTACACTCCTCCCACGACTCTCCACCCTCACCATCCCCAGCATCCTTTGCCTCCGCCAGATTTACAAACTTGCTCTCAGCTCCACGTTGACAAATACAATGCTGTGCAAAAGTCTTATATCTGTGCAAAAGTCATATGTATATCTAGGGTGCCTAAGACTTTTGCACAGTGCTTAATATATAAAATATTGTGTAATCTATATCAATATTCTATAATATTCTGTAATCCATAACAATATTAATAATGTAATATTTTAAGAAATTACTGCCAGGGAGGTTAACCTTTTATCGTGGGGCTGAATAGAGGATATTGCATTGCCCAGTTTCAGATTGGGTTTGAATTGAGGATATTGTATTTCCCGGTGTGAGGGTAGATTGTACAGAGGATATTGCATTGCCCGGTTTGAGGGTAAGTTGTATAGAGGATATTGCATTGCCCGGTTTGAGGGTAGATTGTACAGAGGATATTGCATTGCCCGGTTTGAGGGTAGATTGTACAGAGGATATTGCATTGCCCGGTTTGAGGGTAGATTGTACAGAGGATATTGCATTACCTGGTTTGAGGGTAGATTGTACAGAGGATATTGCATTTCCCGGCGTGAGGGTAGATTGTACAGAGGATATTGCATTGCCCGGTTTGAGGGTAGATTGTACAGAGGATATTGCATTGCCCGGTTTGAGGGTAGATTGTACAGAGGATATTGCATTGCCCAGTTTGAGGGTAGATTGTACAGAGGATATTGCATTGCCTGGTTTGAGGGTAGATTGTACAGACGATATTGCATCGCCCGGTTTGAGGGTAGATTGTACAGAGGATATTGCATTGCCCAGTTTGAGGGTAGATTGTACAGAGGATATTGCATTGCCTGGTTTGAGGGTAGATTGTAAAGAGGATATTGCATTGCCCGGTTTGAGGGTAGATTGTACAGAGGATATTGCATTGCCTGGTTTGAGAGTAGATTATACAGAGGATATTGCATTGCCTGGTTCGAGGGTAGATTGTACAGAGGATATTGCATTGCCCGGTTTGAGGGTAGATTGTACAGAGGATATTGCATTGCCTGGTTTGAGAGTAGATTATACAGAGGATATTGCATTGCCTGGTTCGAGGGTAGATTGTACAGAGGATATTGCATTGCCCGGTTTGAGGGTAGATTGTACAGAGGATATTGCATTGCCTGGTTTGAGAGTAGATTATACAGAGGATATTGCATTGCCTGGTTCGAGGGTAGATTGTACAGAGGATATTGCATTTCCCGGTTTGAGGGTAGATTGTACAGAGGATATTGCATTGCCCGGTTTGAGGGTAGATTGTACAGAGGATATTGCATTGCCCGGTTTGAGGGTAGGTTGTATAGAGGATATTGCATTGCCCGGTTTGAGGGTAGATTGTACAGAGGATATTGCATTGCCCGGTTTGAGGGTAGATTGTACAGAGGATATTGCATTGCCCGGTTTGAGGGTAGATTGTACAGAGGATATTGCATTGCCCGGTTTGAGAGTGGGTTGTATAGAGGATATTGCATTGCCCGGTTTGAGGGTAGATTGTACAGAGGATATTGCATTGCCCGGTTTGAGGGTAGATTGTACAGAGGATATTGCATTTCCCGGTTTGAGGGTAGATTGTACAGAGGATATTGCATTTCCCGGTTCGAGGGTAGATTGTACAGAGGATATTGCATTTCCCGGTGTGAGGGTAGATTGTACAGAGGATATTGCATTGCCCGGTTTGAGGGTAGATTGTACAGAGGAAATTGCATTTCCCGGTTTGAGGGTAGATTGTACAGAGGATATTGCATTGCCTGGTTCGAGGGTAGATTGTACAGAGGATATTGCATTGCCCAGTTTGAGGGTAGATTGTACAGAGGATATTGCATTGCCCGGTTTGAGGGTAGATTGTACAGAGGAAATTGCATTGCCCGGTTCGAGGGTAGATTGTACAGAGGATATTGCATTGCCCGGTTTGAGGGTAGATTGTATAGAGGATATTGCATTGCCTGGTTTGAGGGTAGATTATACAGAGGATATTGCATTGCCCGGTTTGAGGGTAGATTGTACAGAGGATATTGCATTGCCCGGTTTGAGGGTAGATTGTACAGAGGATATTGCATTGCCCGGTTTGAGGGTAGATTGTACAGAGGATATTGCATTGCCCGGTTTGAGGGTAGATTGTATAGAGGATATTGCATTTCCCGGCGTGAGGGTAGATTGTACAGAGGATATTGCATTGCCCGGTTTGAGGGTAGATTGTATAGAGGATATTGCATTTCCCGGCGTGAGGGTAGATTGTACAGAGGATATTGCATTGCCCGGTTTGAGGGTAGATTGTACAGAGGATATTGCATTGCCCGGTTTGAGGGTAGATTGTATAGAGGATATTGCATTGCCCGGTTTGAGGGTAGATTGTACAGAGGATATTGCATTGCCCGGTTTGAGGGTAGATTGTACAGAGGATATTGCATTGCCTGGTTTGAGAGTAGATTATACAGAGGATATTGCATTGCCTGGTTCGAGGGTAGATTGTACAGAGGATATTGCATTTCCCGGTTTGAGGGTAGATTGTACAGAGGATATTGCATTGCCTGGTTTGAGGGTAGATTGTACAGAGGATATTGCATTGCCCGGTTTGAGTGTAGGTTGTATAGAGGATATTGCATTGCCCGGTTTGAGGGTAGATTGTACAGAGGATATTGCATTGCCCGGTTTGAGGGTAGATTGTACAGAGGATATTGCATTGCCCGGTTTGAGGGTAGATTGTACAGAGGATATTGCATTGCCCGGTTTGAGAGTGGGTTGTATAGAGGATATTGCATTGCCCGGTTTGAGGGTAGATTGTACAGAGGATATTGCATTGCCCGGTTTGAGGGTACATTGTACAGAGGATATTGCATTTCCCGGTTTGAGGGTAGATTGTACAGAGGATATTGCATTTCCCGGTGTGAGGGTAGATTGTACAGAGGATATTGCATTGCCCAGTTTGAGGGTAGATTGTACAGAGGATATTGCATTGCCCGGTTCGAGGGTAGATTGTACAGAGGATATTGCATTGCCCGGTTCGAGGGTAGATTGTACAGAGGATATTGCATTGCCCGGTTTGAGGGTAGATTGTATAGAGGATATTGCATTGCCCGGTTTGAGGGTAGATTATACAGAGGATATTGCATTGCCCGGTTTGAGGGTAGATTGTTACAGAGGATATTGCATTGCCCGGTTTGAGGGTAGATTGTACAGAGGATATTGCATTGCCCGGTTTGAGGGTAGATTGTACAGAGGATATTGCATTGCCCGGTTTGAGGGTAGATTGTATAGAGGATATTGCATTTCCCGGTTTGAGGGTAGATTGTACAGAGGATATTGCATTGCCCGGTTTGAGGGTAGATTGTATAGAGGATATTGCATTTCCCGGCGTGAGGGTAGATTGTACAGAGGATATTGCATTGCCCGGTTTGAGGGTAGATTGTACAGAGGATATTGCATTGCCCGGTTTGAGGCTAGATTGTATAGAGGATATTGCATTGCCCGGTTTGAGGGTAGATTGTACAGAGGATATTGCATTGCCTGGTTTGAGGGTAGATTGTACAGAGGATATTGCATTGCCCGGTTTGAGGGTAGATTGTATAGAGGATATTGCATCGCCCGGTTTGAGAGTGGGTTTGAATTGAGGATATTGCATTGCCCGGTTTGAGGGTAGGTTGTACAGAGGATATTGCATTGCCTGGTTTGAGGGTAGATTGTACAGAGGATATTGCATTGCCCGGTTTGAGGGTAGATTGTACAGAGGATATTGCATTGCCTGGTTTGAGGGTAGATTGTACAGAGGATATTGCATTGCCCGGTTTGAGGGTAGATTGTACAGAGGATATTGCATTGCCCGGTTTGAGGGTAGATTGTACAGAGGATATTGCATTGCTCGGTTTGAGGGTAGATTGTACAGAGGATATTGCATTGCCCGGTTTGAGGGTAGATTGTATAGAGGATATTGCATTTCCCGGCATGAGGGTAGATTGTACAGAGGATATTGCATTGCCCGGTTTGAGGGTAGATTGTATAGAGGATATTGCATTTCCCGGCGTGAGGGTAGTTTGTACAGAGGATATTGCATTGCCCGGTTTGAGGGTAGATTGTACAGAGGATATTGCATTGCCCGGTTTGAGGGTAGATTGTATAGAGGATATTGCATTGCCCGGTTTGAGGGTAGATTGTACAGAGGATATTGCATTGCCCGGTTTGAGGGTAGATTGTACAGAGGATATTGCATTGCCCGGTTTGAGGGTAGATTGTATAGAGGATATTGCATCGCCCGGTTTGAGAGTGGGTTTGAATTGAGGATATTGCATTGCCCGGTTTGAGGGTAGGTTGTACAGAGGATATTGCATTGCCCGGTTTGAGGGTAGATTGTACAGAGGATATTGCATTGCCCGGTTTGAGGGTAGATTGTACAGAGGATATTGCATTGCCTGGTTTGAGGGTAGATTGTACAGAGGATATTGCATTGCCCGGTTTGAGGGTAGATTGTACAGAGGATATTGCATTGCCCGGTTTGAGGGTAGATTGTACAGAGGATATTGCATTGCCTGGTTTGAGGGTAGATTGTACAGAGGATATTGCATTGCCCGGTTTGAGGGTAGATTGTAAAGAGGATATTGCATCGCCCGGTTTGAGAGTGGGTTTGAATTGAGGATATTGCATTGCCCGGTTTGAGGGTAGATTGTACAGAGGATATTGCATTGCCCGGTTTGAGGGTAGATTGTACAGAGGATATTGCATTGCCCGGTTTGAGGGTAGATTGTACAGAGGATATTACATTACCTGGTTTGAGGGTAGATTGTACAGAGGATATTGCATTGCCCATTTTGAGAGTGGGTTTGAATTGAGGATATTGTATTGCCTGGTTTGAGGGTAGATTGTACAGAGGATATTGTATTGCCCGGTTTGAGGGTAGATTGTACAGAGGATATTGCATTGCCCATTTTGAGAGTGTACTGATTTTCTTTTCTTCCTCCTTTATCATCATTCCTACACACAGCTGGCAGCACTGAAGAACCGACTTAAGAAAGTTTCAACAACCACTGGGGATGGAGTTGCTCGTGCATTTTTGAAGAGCCAAGCAGCCCTCTTTGGTAGCTACAGGAATGCTCTGAAGATTGAACCTGTAAGTTGAACAAATTTATTGCGCTGTTAAAGCTTTAGAAAAGAATTCATGTATTAAAGATTTGAGTCAGCTGTTCCCAGATAGCTCATCTTTAATGACTGTGTCAAGGCTAGAATTTACTAACTATTCCTCCTTGGTCTTAGCAAGAGTTAGTGTGATGCTTTCTTGAGCTTCTATGGGCTTTCTGATGCAGATTCCAGGGTTCTGATTCAGTGACATTATTTTTGATACCAAATACGGCAGGAGTTGGCAAGCTGAAACGTGCAGTTGGTGGTGTGCGTATGCACTTGCTGCCCTTGTCGGTTTTGATGGTCATTCTCAAAGGATTGCACTATAAAACCATAAGACAAACAAGCAGAATTAAGCCATTCAGCTCATCGATTCTGTTTCACCATTCAATCATGGCTGATCTACTACCTCTCCATTCTCCTGCCTTCTCCCTGTAACCTTGGACATCCTGACTAATTAAGAACCTATCAGTCTCCACTTTAAGTATACCTTGGCTCCACATCTGTCTGTGTCAATTAATTTCCACAAATTCACCACCCTCTGGCTAAAGAAATTCCTCTAGATCTCTGTTCTAAAGGGACATTCTTGTATCCTGAGGCTGTGCCCTCTGGTCCTAGACTCTCCTGCTATTGAAATCACCCTCTCCGTGTCCACTCTGTCTAGGCCTTCATATTAACCTACTCCATATTAATAGAAGATTGAATAATCAAGTTGAAGTTCAAGTTCAGATTTATTGTCATTCAATTTTATACATATATATAGCTCAATGAAACAACATTACTCAGGGATCAAAGTGCGAAACACAATACATATGTCACATACAGCCCATACAATAGTTTAACATTATAAAAAGTATTCTGTAGATGTAAAAGTTGACATAAAGTGCATATATGATATATATTTAAATGTACAACAATGTTACTGTAATCTCCTTGTATTATGTTTAGTAATGGGCAGAAATGCATTTAGTGGTATTTATGTGTAAGATTTGCTAATGGTAAGATTATTTTAAGCAATATTTTATTAACAGTTTTAAATGGAAAGTCTGTTGTTACTGTTACTCTGTAATAGGGAGTTATGTTTACATTGTGTGGCCATTCAATACCCTTTCTCTGCTGATATCCTTCACCTGCTTTAGCTGCCTGAAAGAACTGTGGAAGTATTTTATTTTTAATGTGGTTATCAAAAGAACTTTTGCTGTCAGCCATAGGAATGATTGTCATAAAGATTAGCATTGTTGTAAAATGGATTGATATAGCATCTTACCTGTAGAGTGGTGATTGGATCTGTATTCAAGATTCCTCGTATTGATTTCGCACAGGGAAATTAAATGCGGAAAGGACACCGTGAGAATTCTCATGATTAATGTATCACACTTTTAAAAATAACGTATTGGGTTCTTTACTGCTTTATTACCTCCCTTCATGGTTGAATTTGATACGACATGGAATGGCAGAGATGAGGTCTATGGTTTATTTATTGTTCATCTGACTTTTAATTTATTATTTATTCATTGCGATACCACGCGGAAAAGGCCCTACCTGCCCTTCAAGCTGCACCGCCCAGCAATTCCCCGATTTAAAGCTCCCCTAATCATGGGACAAATTACAATGACCAATTATCCTATCAACCTGGATGTCTTTGGACTGTGGGTGGAAATGAGTGCACCTGGAAGAAAGCCACATGGTCATGGGGAGAACATACAAATTCCTTACCTAGTGGAAGGAGTCTAGTCAGTGCTAAGTTATTTCACTTCTCAACCATCTCCTCTTTCTGGGTCCCCTCCTCTTTGCCTTTATTCCATGGTCCATTCTTCTCTCCTATCAATACTAGCCTGACAACGGTTTAACAAAGGGGTAAAAAGATCTGCTTAAGGATTTCTGATTGCTTAGCTGCATGCCATCTGAAGGGCCATATGTTTGAACGGAGCTATACGCATAAAATACCGGAGGAACCCAGCAGGTCAGGCAGCATCTATGGAGTGGAATAAACAGTTGATGTTTTGGCTGTGACCCTTGATCAGGACTGGAAAGGAAGGGGGCAGAAGCCAGAGTAAGAAGGTGGGAGGAGGGGAAGGAGTACAAGCTGGCAGGTGATTGGTGAGACCAGGCAAGGGGGGAGTAGTGGGTTGGTGGGGCACGGAGGATTAAGTGAGAAGCTGGGCGAGGAAAGGTGGAAGAGGTAAAGGACTGAAGAAGAAATAATCTGATGAAGGGGAAGGTGGATCATGAGGGAAAGGGAAGGAAGAGGGGATTCAGAAGGGGGCTAATAGACAGGTAAAGGATGAGTGGGAAATCAGAATGGATAATGGAAAAAAGACTTGGGTGCATTGGGGGAAAAATTGCCCTTGTCATCAGATTGGAGGCTATCCAACTATTGATCAGTGAAGATAGTGCTGGCAAGACACCGTGACAATGCAGACAGTTAACAAAACTTATGCCAATTCTACGAAGTAAACTGCTTCCAGACTACAGTTACGGCAAACCGCAACCTGTAGTTTTCCATTGGGAGATATGATTTTGAAGCATCTATACAACCTGTGGTATCCTGAAGGATGTAGCACATTGTAGATATTTGTCAGTCTTTGTGATGTGGGGTTTTTCGTGAATTTTAGTGTATTTCTTTGTTTTTGTGGCTGCCTGCAAGAAGATGAATCTCAAAGTTGTGTATGGTATACATACTTTGATTAGAAATATACTTTAAACTTTTGAACTTTGAACTATCTTAGAACTAATAGACACATTAATCATGAATAAAGTTCCATCTTTAATGGAAATATTCTGAGACAAGTTGTAGCCCAATCGTACTCCTGCTTCCGTTTTGTGTTGAATTGGCTGTTTCCAGCAAAAGGAATAGTGGGAACATTGTTATTGACCTGTGGGGTGAGGAGTATACATGAGCCATGCTTGTAGTTAATTTGGTCTCTTGGTTTATCATGAAATGAAAGAGAAGATCGGTAGCTCAGGTTGGCTGCTTGTTTCTAGGGTTGTTTGCTGAGCTCGGTGGTTAGGTCACATACGTTTCGCCACCAGTCAAGGTCACATCATCGATGCACAGTTGAGTGTTGTTTCTGCTGAGTGCACGTGTTTCATACCAATATAAGTGCGAGCATTTGGCACTCAATTGTGCACAGATGATGTCACCTCGACTCTGGTCAGAAAACGTTTACGACCTAACCTCCAGGCTTGGCAAACAACTCCACCGACATTGGTTTATTATTGTCACTATCCCGAGGTACAGTGAATATCTTCTGTGTGCAATTCATTCAGATTACTTCATCCCCTCAGTGCTGTGAGGTAACACAAAGGTAAATAGTGTGGTAGGCCTCCATTAGTCTCGATAGACCATGGATTTGTGCCTTGGAAAGTTTCCAGGGCACAAGCCTGGGCAGGGTAAGTAGAAACAGAACGCAGAATGAAGTGTCACAGTTGCAGAGAAAGTGCAGAAGGTAATGTGTACGACCATAACCAGACTGAAATAACAATTGCTTAATACTTTCATGCAAGGATGGATGGTATAATTTTTCAGAGATACTCTCACCTTAGATATAATGCTTATGGAAGTTGGATAAGAAGTTTAATATGATGATGGAAATTTATCTGAACTATGCTAAAATGTGTGCATTCCAATAACCTTCTAATGCACAGTAAATAGGTCAAAGCTCCTTTTGGCTAACATTCTATTGCTTATTTCCGATTAATAACATTGACGGAATATTTGGTAAAGATTATAGCATCAGCCAAGATCATAGCTTATTAAAACATACCCTCAAGCATCCAAGCCATTTGTTAATTCCTCCCTCTCCTCTCATGTTGCGGATATTGGGAGTTAATGATATTGTTTTTGTTCTATGAACAGTCTCCCCTTCAACTGACGATTGCTTCTAACTACAGTGGTAGCTAAGCAAATTTCTAAATTCTAAGTAAATTTATTATCAAAGTCTACGTATGTCACCATTTGTTTACTTATGGGCTTACACAGTAAATCCAACAAACACAATAGAATCAATGAAAGAGCAAACACGAGGAAATCTGCGAAAGACCACATCCAACAGGATGGACAAACAACCAGTGTGGAAAGGACAAGTTGTGGCACCACTCAGCCAGATTTTCGATCTCCCTCCTATATGTTGATGTGTTACCACCTTTGATTCAGCCAACAACAGTGGCGTCGTCAGCAAACTTAAACAGAATATGGCATTGGAGCTGTGCTTAACCTTACAGTCATAAGTATAAATATGAGTAAATTTGCAGTAAAGTTTTCAAAATTATCATCCTCTGCAGATAAAACACTGATTCGTGGGATTGCTCTAGCTAACCAAAGATTTTGCCCTTCTCACTTTAGTTTTTGTTCTCATATTGTCAAAGTTTTCAGTGGATTTGTGTCAAATTACAATGTATGGATACAAGAGATTTTGAAGATGTTGAAAATCCAGAGAAACACACACAAAATGCTGGAGGAACTCAGCAGGCCAGGCAGCATCTATGGAAATGAATAAAAAGCTGATGTTTTGAGCCAAGGCCCTTCTTCAGAATGTGTAGATATGTCATCATTAAGTGGGGCCTTATGTTAGTTTAAGGACTGAAAATTTGTCATTTTCACCATATTTGATTTTAGATTTGCTTCTAAAATTTGGGAAACCTCACAGATCGGGATGTTGTATAATATTCCATCACAGTTAATTGTTGTTTAAGATATAAGCTCTCTACATCTAGTGACTTTTTATTTTTGTAAATTTGGAAGAATTCAACACTGACAGATACGGCGTCTTGGGGATTGGAGAGAAGACAATGACCGTACATAATGAATGGTATTGACGCAAAGAGATTTGGGAATGACAGTACCTCAGCATGTCTAGCCTTTGCAGAACAGGAGTTAATAGAGCACCCAGGAGAGAAAACCAGCTCAGTGGAGAACAAGTTTCAATTCGTCATGTTAAAACCTATTTAGTTTCTTGCTCACGACGTGCCAGAGTTTTCTGAAGTACTAAGGCAGTGACCAAAGGCAAGAAGTTGTGTGGCCTCATGCAAATCATCTTCGGTGGACATATTGGTACGGAAGCTGCACTGCAGCGGCCAGGAAGACTCTACAATGGGTAGTCAAAACTGCCCAATGCATCGATGGCATCAGCCTACCCCCCCATCAAGGATATATATTCAGAAAGGTGCTAGAAAATGTTTAGTAACACTATGAAGAATTCTACACACCCTGCTCATGGTTTGTGTGTCCCAATGCTATCAGGGAGGAGTCTGTGTAGTATCCTAGCCAGGACCACCAGACTCAAAATAAGGTTATTTTCTCCAAGCAGTAAGGCTCCATCCACTAGTCCACCCCTCCACACTGCAAACCACCACTACTTTATCATTTCCTGTCAGTCACATTATGCCTCCCATAGACACTTCTATGCCTAACATCATTTTATAGGCATACAATCAACCTATGTATATATTATCTATTTATATTTATTGTGTTTTTTATCATTGTATTCTTTTATCCTTTTGTATTTTTTTTGTGCTACCTCAGATCCAGAGTTACAGAATTCACCTTTACACATATATACTGGAACTGACATTAACCAATCTTGAGTCTTGATTCCAAGCTTGAGAAAAGTTATTTGAAAAGATGTTGTATTTTATACTCAGTGGAGCGGAAGGAGATGTGGTCTTCGAAGGGTAAGGCCTAGAAATGTGACACTGAGTATATTCCTAAGTTGTATTGGTTGTTAATGCAAACAACTCACTTCACTGTTTATTTTGATACACAGTGTCTATGATAAATAAATCTAAATCTAAGATAACTTATAAACAGGTTACTGTTAAATGAAATTTGGAATTTTGACCACAAATTGAATAAAAGTTTATACTTGTTTTGTTGATTCTTCATCGCAAGCACGAACAATGAAGTACATATTTGCTGGCTTTCCCATGTTTTACACTTCCAAGGACAGTGTGTGCTGATTGGAGAGTGGAGTAGATTTTCATTGTGTGATGTCAACAATATTTTGATTCCTACCTGACGTTCATTTTTTTGTCTTCTATGACCGTACGTAATGAATGGTATTGACGCAAAGAGATTTGGGAATGATAGTACCTCACAGATCACCTTTATGTTTTCACTTTTTTGAACCAGCCTTCCTTGTTGCCCTACTAAAGAACCAGTACCATTTATTGATTGAATGATTGGAATACAGTCCTTCTGACCCGTCGAGCTGCACCATCCAGCAATCCCCCAATTTAACCCTGGTTTAAACATAGGGCAACTTACAGTGACCAATTAAACTGCGGGAAGAAACCGAAGCACCTGGAGGAAGCCCATGTGGTCATGAAGAGAATGTACAAACTCCTTATAGACAGTACTGGGTAATTTTATGTGTCCTCAACAGTAGACAATATTTTTATGCAGGATTGGTGAAGGATCTTGGCCCGAAATGTCAACTGTACTCTTTTCCATAGATGCTGCCTGGCCTGCTGAGTTCCTCCAGTATTTTGTGTATGTTGTTTGGATTTCCAGCATCTGCAGATATTCTCTTGTTTGTGATATAGAAGACATACTGTTTTTGCACATTCTACAAATAGTGATACAGGGTTTGACCCAAAGCATTGAGATTCCCTGTTTTGCCAAAGATGCTGCTTGGCCTGCTGAGTTCCTCCAGCATTTTGTGTGTGTTCACTTCATATGCTTGCTTACTCTCTCTTCTGCAGCCAGCTTCTCCAGGAAATAGATCAATAGAGGTTACATTAAAAAATTGCCTTTCAGCCTTTGCACATTGTATGAGTTCCTGTTTAGATAATTCCAAAGGAATCTCATTACCCTGGTCACTCTCTTTTAAGTCTTCAAGTATTTATCCATTAGCCCTGGAAAAGTGCAGGGCTGTCTCCCTTAAATGGTCCCGATGGCAACGTTTACCCTGTTGCTATTATATTAAGCATAAAGCATATATCTCTTAACATGGTGAATATTTTGTATTGACAATTAAAGTGCTTCAAGCCAGGAAAAGTGATTTCATGTAGCATGGTAGGGTAATATTATTACAGTGCCAACTATTTCCGATTGGGGTTCCATTCACTCTTGCCCCTCCCCAATTTTAAGGAGTTTATACATTCTCCCCATGACCTCCTGCGTTTCTTCTGGGTGTTCTAGTTTCCTCCCACATTCCGAAGACCCAAACGTTAGGATTATTAAGTTGTGGCATACTATTGTTGGCGCCAACAGAGTGGCAACACTTGTAGGCTGCCCCCAGCACAACATTGGACTGAGTTGGTCTTTGATGCAAAGGATGCATTTCACTTTATGTTTTCATATTTCCACATCCATATGACAAATAAAGCTAAACTTTAAATCTTCCCCAGAGCCAAGAATGATTTGTCATTCATTGACAAAAGTATTGTGAAAGATGATGCACTTAGAACCATAGAACCTTAGAACACTACAGCACAGTACAGGCCCTTCAGCCCTCCATGTTGTGCCGACCCATATGATCCTTAAAAAAAAGTACTAAATCCACACTACCCCATAACCCTCCATTTTTCTTTCATCCATGTGCCTGTCCAAGAGGCTCTTAAATACCCCTAATGTTTTAGCCTCCACCACCAACCCTGGCAAGTCATTCCAGGAAGGACTTCTTCAAAGTATGCAAAGCTAAGTTGGAACAAGGATAAATGTGGGTAATTAACATCTTACTTGGCTAGATCACACATTTTGAGCCAGCATTCTACCTACTGGTGTGACTTCTAGCCATACTCCTTTAGGAAAAGGCTATTAATCATGCAGAGCAGGAGCATAACATTGTACAGTATTTTGTACACCCCAATTACAGATGTAGTTCTCAGTATTTAAATATAAATATAAGTAGAGTGAATCTATTTGTATCTATCTGATCTGATTTCAGCCAATTTATCATGTGCAGTTGGGACTTCATTGATATTAGTATGGATAGAACATGGTTCAATGCAAAGGTTTTTGTAGGGATTGATCTGAATAGCATACCCTTCTCGCTGATAGTCAAGACAGGCCGACTTCAAGGATGTATGTTTAGCCCACTGCTCTGCTCTGTCCTTGTACTCATGACTATGTGGCTAGGTACAGCTCAAATACCATCTACAAATTCACTAATGACACAGCTATTGTTGGCAGAATGTCAGATGGTGGTGAGGAGGCAGACAGGAGCAAGCTAGATCAGCTGGTTGAGTGGTTTCACATCAACAACCTTGCACTCAACGTCAGCAAGACCAATTATGGACTTCAGGAAGGGGAAATTGGGAGATTGCACACCAGTCCTCATCAAGTGACCAGCAGTAGAAAGGGTGAGCAGTTTCAAGTTCCTGGGCATCAGCATCTCAAAGTATAAGACATAGAAGTAGAATTGGGCCACTGGACCTTCTGAGTCTGCTCCACCTTTCCTTAAAGGGGGAATTATTATCTCTGTCAACCTCATTCTCCTCCCTTCTCCCCTAAACTTTTGATGCCCTGACTAATCAAGACCCTATCAACCTCCAATTTAAACTTATCCAATGACTTGGCCTCCACATCTGTCCGTAGCAATGAATTCCACAGATTCTCCACCCTCTAGCTAAATAAATTCCTTCTCATCTCTCTTCTAAAGGGACACCCTTGTATTCTGAGGCTGTACCCTATGATGCTAAACTCTTACTATAGGAAACATTCTTTCCATGTCCAACGCAGTGATGACTGACTTTGTGGCTGTGGTCTTACTTTTGTGAACTCCAGTTCTGAATGTTATTTGTTTACTTTTATTGTTTGCACAATTTGTTTTTTTATTCCTGCGCGTTGGGTATTTGATGGTCTTTTTTAAAATGGGTTCTGTTGGGTTTCTTTTTTTTCTGACTGCTTGTAAGGAGACGAATCTCTAGGCTATATATACTTTGATACTAAATATACTTTGAACTTTGAACCAGGCCTTTCAATATTAAATAGGCTTCAATGAAATCCTCCAACGTTCTACTAAACTCCTGCGAGTATAGTCCCAGAGCCATCAAAAGCTCCTCATATTAACTCTTACATTCCCCGGATCATTCTCGTGAACTCCTCTGAACCCTTAGAGGATTTATCCTGGACCCAACATATGAATGCAATAATGAAGAAGGCCTGCCACTGGATATACTTCATTAGGAGTTTGAGGAGGTTTGGCATTCTGCAAGTGTACTGTGGAGAGTATTCTGACCGGTTACATCACCATCTGGTATGGAAGCTCCAATGCACAGAGTCAAAAATAGGTACAGACTCAGCCAGCTCCCATCACGGGCATCAATCTCCCCACCACTGAGGACATCTTCAAAAAGCAAAACCTCAAAAAGGCGGCATGCATCATGAAGGACCCTCACCATTCAGGACATGCCCTCTTCTCATTACTACCATCAGGGAGTAGATGCGGGAGCTTGAGGACACACACTTATTGTTTCAGGAACAGCTTCTTCTTCTTTCGTGACACTTAAACTCCTAATGAAATATAGCTGCTGTCGTGCCTTCTTTGTAATTGCATCAATATGTTGGACCCGGGATAGATCTTCAGAGATATTGACACCTAGGAACATGAAACAGCTCAACTTTTCCACTGCTGATTTTCTGGTGAGATTCTGGGAAAAATGAGGAAGGTGCAGGATAGATGTATTCCAAAAGCAAAGAAGTATTCAAATGACAATATAGTACAACCGTGGCTGACAAGGGAAGACAAATTGTAAAAGCAAAAGAGAGGGTATACGACAAAACAAAAATTAAATGGGAAGATAGAGGATTGGAAAGCTTTCAGAAACCTACAGAGAGCAACTAAAAGAATCATTAGGAGGGAAAAGATGAAATATGAAAGCAAGCTAGCAAACTATATCAAGGTGGATAGAAAAAGCTTTTTCAAATATGTAAAAAATAAAAGAGTGATGAGAGTGGATATAGGACTGCTAGAAAATGAAGCTGGAGAAATAATAATAGGTGTCAAGGAGATGGCAGATGAACTAAATGGATATTTTGCATCAGTCTTCACTGTGGAAGACACTAGCAGTGTGCCAGATGCTGTAGTGTGTGAAGAAAGAGAAGGGGGTGCAGTTACTATTACAAGGGAGAAGGTGCTCAAAGACCTGAAAAACCTAAAGATACATAGCTACCTGGACCAGATAAACTGCATATTAGGATTCTGAAAGAGGTATCAGTAGATATTGTACAGGCATTCGTAATAATCTTTCAAAAATCATTGGACTCTGGCATAGTGCCAGAGGATGAAAAATTGCAAATATCACTCCACTTTTTAAGAAAAGTGGGAGGCAGCAGAAAGGAAAATATAGACATTAGTTGTTGAAAAGATGTTGGAGTCAATTGTTAAAGATGAGGTTACGGAGTACTTGATGACACAGGACAAGATAGGATAAAGTCAGCATGGTTTCCTGAAGGGAAAATCTTGCCTGATTTACCTGCTGGAATTATTTGAGAAGTCCTTTGACAAGGTGCCTCACTTGAGGCTGCTTACAAAGTTAGGAGCCCATGGTATAACAGGAAAGTTACTGGATTG
The DNA here is from genome assembly GCF_048418815.1 of Hemitrygon akajei. Classification (NCBI taxonomy): domain Eukaryota; kingdom Metazoa; phylum Chordata; class Chondrichthyes; order Myliobatiformes; family Dasyatidae; genus Hemitrygon; species Hemitrygon akajei. The sequence continues at coordinate 169,043,194 of NC_133130.1, read as the reverse complement.
GTTAGAACACTGGCTGATCGGTAGGAGGTAGCAAGTGGGAATAAGAGGATCCTTTTCTGGTTGGCTGCTAGTGACTAGTGGTGTTCTGCAGGGGTTGATGTTGGGACAGTTTCTTTTTATGCTTTATATCAATGATTTAAATGATGGAATAGATGGCTTTGTTGTCAAGTTTGCAGATGATACAAAGATTGGTCGAGGGCAGTTAGTGTTGGGGAAACAGGTAGTTTGCAGAAAGACAGACAGATAAGGAGAATGGGCAAGAAAATGGCAAATGAAACACAATGTTGGAAAATGCATGGTCATGTACTTTGGTAATAGAAATAAATGTGCAGACTACTTTCTAAGTGGGGAGAAGATCCAAAAATCGGAGATGCAAGGGAACTTGGTAGCCCTTGTGCAGCACGCTCTATAGATTAACTTGTAGGTTGAGTCAGTGGTGAGGAAGGTAAATGCAATGTATGCATTTATTTCAAGGGGTCGAAGCATAAAAGAGCAGGAATAAGCTGAGACCTTATAAGGCACTGGTGAGGCCTCACCTTGAGTATTGTGAACAGTTTTGGGCTCCTCCTCTAGGAAAAGATGTGCTGGCATTGGAGAGGGTTCAGAGGAGGCTCACAAGGGTGATTCCGGGAATGAAAGGGTTATCACACGAGGAATGTTTGATGGCTCTGGGTCTGTACTCACTGGAATTTAGAAGGATTGGGGGAGGGGGATCAAATTGAAACCTTCCTAATGTTGAATGGTCTAGACGTTGTAGATGTGGATAGGATGATAGGGATACCATGATAGGGTGTCTAGGACAAGAGGGCATAGCCTCAGTATAGAAGAGGATCTGTTTAAAACAGAACTGCGGAGAAATTTCTTTAGCCAGAGAGTGATGAATTTATGGAATTTATTACCACAAGCAGCTGTGGAGGCCAGGTCGTTGGGTGCATTGTACATGATTGGACATGGGGAGAAGGTTGGGGAGTGGGACTGAGGAGGGGAACAGATGATCAGCCATGATTGATTGGTGGGACAGACTCGATGGGTCAAGTGCGTAATTCTGCTTCCGTGTCTTATGGTCTTATGGTCCCTTGTCGAGCACTGCTCTGCTTTCCCTCAACTTCTTTTTCCCGAAGTCCACAAGCAATTCCTTGGTCTTCTTGACATTGAGTGCAAAGTTGTCCCTAATGTATCGTGTCTACCACCACCTTTGATAGAGTGTTCCATGCACATACCCCCGTTGCCCTTCTTAAATGAAGGAATAACACTGGTATTCTCCAGAGGGCACCGCCTCAGAATTCAAGGGCATCCCTTCAGAACAGAGGTGAGGAGGAATTTCTTTAGCCAGAGTGTAGTGAATCCATCACAGGCAACTGTGGAGGCCAACTCTAAGATTCTTGATTAGTAAGGGCATCAAATGCTATGGGAGAAGGTGGGAGAATGGGGTTGAGAGGTTAGCCATGATAGAATGGTGGAACAGACTCAATTGGACAAATGGCCTAATTCTGCTCCTATGTCTTATGGTGTATTCCAGTCTTCTGGAACATCACCTGTGGCTAAAGAGGACACAAAACCCCAACAATCTCTTCCTTTGCTTCCATCAGTATTATGGGATAGATCTGATCATGCTCTGATGAGTTATCCCCCTTCATAATTTTCAACACGCCAAACACAACTTCATTCCAATAGCTACATGCCCTGCAATGTCAGCAAACGCTGTGCTAATCTCACCATCATCCATGAACACCATGAATCAAGTGCAAGTTAATAACATTTTTTGTATTTTATTAATTCAAAAAAATCTATGCGCGTCATCCAAAAGATATTTGAAATTTCTCTGATGCACAAATGCCCATCAGAAAATAAACATTAGCTTTATTTTTCGCATGATGGGATTTGCCTGACGAACTAGGCCCGCTGAAACAAAATTGCGTGCCTTCAAAAGCCCGCACATAACAAAAGATCCTTCCATGTGTAGGAAGGCCAGTCGATTTGCCACGTGATCAATCGGCCACATGTGCACTTGCCACATCATTGCAATCGATCGATATGGTTCAAAATACATGCATGTTTCCAGCCATGTTTCTGTCATGAAGACACTTGCTAGAGAGTGTGCATGTTGCAATGAAGAAACATTTATGTGGGTTACAATTAGAATAGTTTTAGTCCATGTCTTGAAACAAAAATACTCCGAAAAGTGCAGCACATGTGGCCACCATATTAGGTACAGGAGGTGTATCTAGTGTGGTCTTCTGCTGCTGTAGCCCATCCACTTCAAGATTCAACATGTTGTGCATTCAGAGATGCTCTTCTGCACACAACTGTTGTAATGCATGGCTATTTGACTTTTTGCTGCCTTCCTGCCAGTTTGAACCAATCTGGCCGTTCTCCTCTGACCTCTCTCGTCAACAAGGCCTTTTCACCCACAGAACTGCCACTCACTGGACGTTTCTCGTACCTTTCTCTTTTAACTTTGGAGACTGTGGTACGTGAAAATCTGAGATACTCAAACCATCCCATCTAGCACAAACAATCATTCCATGGTCAAAACCACTTAGATCACATTTCTTCCCCATTCTGATGTTTGTTTTGAACAACATCTGAATCTTTTGACCATGTCCGCATATTCTTATGCATTGAATTGCTGCCACATGATGGACTGATTTGCTGTTAAGACCATTACACCATGATAGCCACATTAATGAACAGATGTATTACACTGTACTCGTACTGCTGCTGCTGCTGCTGCCACCAAAAAAAACCCAATTTCATGACGTGTGAGTGATGATAAACCTGATTCTGATATGGGTCTCTGTTGTGGGCTGAGAGTGGGAAGGGGACAGGGAGAGGGCAATCATGGTTGGGAAAAGGGGAAGAGCGAGAACGGGAAACATTACAGAGACAAATTACCTCACCTGGGGTCTCAGGGTTGGGTTATGTCTGCATTCGCACCACCCCCCTGCCCCTGGCACTCCTATGCCACCTGTCCCAGACCCCTCCCGCAGCTCTCTGCCCTCACCCTTCCCAAAATCCTTTGCTCCCAGCAGATTTACAAACTCGCTTTCTGCTCCATGTTAACAATACAGTCTTAGACACCCAGCTATATACTGTATGTGTGCCTGAGAATTTTGCACAGAACTGTACAGGGTAGACTTGTAGGATTGACAAGACTGCCTGTCTGTGGGATTTGTTGCTATGTGCCACCCACCAATAACAAATAACTGAGGCTGGAAGTTTTCAAGGAGAAAACATCTTTTTAAAAATAACAGGGTAAAGCCGAAGGCTGAATTCTTTGACAGCTTATGCACACGAACAGATAAAGGAGCAGGCTATTTGGCCCTTGGCATGTGCTGTATGTTAGAGTAAGTCTTTGGCTGAACCTCTACCTCAATTTCACCTACTTCTATAAAATCTACCTATTCCTAACTTACTTGTGATATCCTTCTGTCTAACTGCTATCAGATGGTGCTTGGGTGAAAGATGACTTCTGTTGCCCTTATCTGTTGGAAGTTCAGAAGACATCCTGTACCAGTGAATCCAGCACTATTCATGCCACCAACAGTCTCTGTTCTGTGGTTGGTTTAGTTTGGTAATTTCTCAAAGCCCATAGTTGCTTTGTAAGGATGAGACATGAATCCATTTGTATACTTGTTGGTGGGGGGGGGGGGGGGGGGAGAGGAACAATTGTATTTGTCCACCTATGCTGGTATGAAAATAATATGTATTTTCCAGGAAGTAATATTTAAAAATAACAACTACTTCACTGTCTCTTGGGCAATTACATTCAGAATTCTTTCCACAAAGATCAGCGACTCAGTGGAACAGCCTAATTTTTTGACATACACTGAACACCACAGTTTGTGAAAAACTCTACAGAGCTAAAACCAAGGAAGAATTTGCATTTACATGATGCCTTTTATTACCTTGCGATGTCACAAATCACTTTGCAATCTATGTGAGTTATGTGCAAAATGGACTTACGGTCCGAACCATCACAGGCAAAGTGCTCCCCTCCAGTGAGCACACCTACAAGGAGCGCTACCATAACAATGCTGCCGTCATCAAGGACTCCCACCATCCGTGCTCTCTTCTCAGTGTTGCCGTCAGGAAAGAGGTACAGGCACCTTAGGACCCACACCACCAGGTTCAAGAGCAACAAATCAGGCTCCTGAACCACCATGGATCACTTCACTCACCTTAACTCTGAACTGATTCCACAACCTATGGACTCTCTTTACAACCCATCTCTCAGTAATTTTTTTATTCGCACAATTTGTCTTCTTTCACACTTTGGTTGTTTGTCAGACTTTTATGTATTAGTTTTTCATAAATACTGTTTATTTCTTTATTTTCCTGTAAATGCCTTCAAGAAAATAACTCTCAGGATAGTATATGGTAGCCGGCTGGTGGTATAGTGGCATTGCACCGGACTTTGAGGTGAGTGGACATGGATTCAAATCCGGCCATTCCTTGCATGCTCTCCATCCATCTCCTACATTGGTGAGAGCAGTCATAAATTGAGGGACCGCTTCTTTGAGCATGAGCACCTCTGCTCCATCCTCCAAAAGTGGACCTTCCCAGTGGTCTAACATTTTAATTCCCATTCCCATTACGACATATCAGTCCATGCCCTGCTCTTGCACCACGATGAGGCCACCCTCGGGGTGGAGGAGAAACACCTTATATTCTGTCTAGGTAACCTTGAACCTGATGGCATGAATATCAATTTCTCCTTCCAATAAAAAATTATTTGCCCTTCCCCTTCCCTCTTCTTCTATTCCTCACTCGGGCCTCTTACCTCTTCTCCTCCCCCAGTACCCCTCTTCCTTTTATTTCTCCCACGTTCCACTCACCTCTCCTAGGAGATTTCTTCATCTACAACCCTCTACCTTTCCCACCTAGCTGGCTTCACATATCATCTTCTAGCTATCTCCATCCACTTTATTCTGGTGTCTTTCCCCTTATTTTTAACTCCCGAAGAAGGGTATTGGACTGAAATATCGACTGTTTATTCATTTCCATAGATCTTGCTGACCAGCTGAATCCCTCCAGCATTTTGTGTATGTTGCTCTGGATTTTTAGAATCTGCATATATGGTGACATATGTGTACTTTGATAATAAATTTACTTTGACTTTGATTTTGGCGACGTACGAGGGGTGATTGATAAGTTTGTGGCCTAAGGTAAAAGGGGTCAATTTTAGGAAACCTAGCATATTTATTTTTCAACATAGTCCCCTCCTACATTTACACACAGTCCAGCGGTCGTAGAGCATACGGATCTTGGACCTCCAGAAAGTGTCCACAGCAGGGGTGATTGATAAGTTTGTGGCCCAAGGTAGAAAGAGGTGAGTTATGCAGCTCTCATTACATGCACATGCAGTTCAACTCTTTGAGTGATAATGCAGAAAGTTTGAAGTTAATAACTCATCAGTTACTAATTCATCGGGGTGATTGATAAGTTCGTGGCCTAAGGTAGAAGGAGATGAGTTATTAACTTCAAACTTTCTGCATTATCACTCAGAGTTGACTTGCATGTGCATGTAATGAGAGCTGTATAACTCACCTCTTTCTACCTTGGGCCACAAACTTATTAATCACCCATCTGTGGACACTTTCTGGAGGTCCAAGATCTGTATGCTCCATGACTGCTGGGCTAAGTGTGTAAACGTAGGAGGGAACTATGTTGAAAAATAAATGTGCTAGGTTTTCTAAAATTGACTCCTTCTACCTTAGGCCATGAACTTATCAATCACCTCTCGTATGTGAGTTATGTGCAAAGTGGACTTGTGGTCTAGACTATCCCAGATCACTTGCTTCATTTGTTGTATCTTTACAGTTAGAATCTTGGATAGCCGCTCTTTTAGAACTAACATTGCTGGATTTTCCCCCTCCACCTGGGAGAGGTCTTGGTTTAAAATATCATCCAATTGATGGAACCTCCACTGGTTCCTCAGCCTTGCACTATATTAATTAGGTGCCCAAGTCTCAGTTGTGGGGCTTGAGAATGCTACCTCTGAGCCAGGGCTTTCAACAATTCTACCAGGTATTGGAATCCGTAGGTGATATTTTTGTAAGCCTTCATTATCCAGTGTGATTTGGGATGAGCCTCAGCATTCTGGGCCTGACAGAAATCTGGCTGGTTGCGGTCTCCTCCTTGACAATATTTGCTGCATTTTCCATTGGAGGGTTTTTTTTTTGTTTAAACCCCAGTGACTGTTAATTTAGTGACAGTTAGCTATGAAGAATAAAAGCAGAAATCCATCTGCTAAATCAGGAATAAATGCAAACAAGAGCAAATCACTAATTGCCCTGATATTTGCAGACCTGTACGGGCATTGATTTCCGATGGTTTGTCAGTAGTTTCTGAAACCTCATTTAGCATGATGCCATCATCCCTCTGTTGCAACAAGCTTATCTTACACTCAGGAGATCAGCGAAATGCTCTGTTGGACAAGTCCTCAACTGACAGGGATGTAGCCATAGTTTTATTGGTAATAGATACATTGCCAGTCTTAATTTTAAACAACATAAATTAATAATGCAGTTTCTATAGATAAATTAGTCAGTTCTACTTGTGAGGAATATTTAAGCTTTGACTTGTGTCTGTCTTCATTGCTTTTATTGTAATTCTATGTCAAGATGCAGTCTATTATGTAAAGCTGGCTGATAACCCAGCAGCTTTGACAGTCTGACATAACCTGCTCTGTCATTGACTGTGTAAATCTGACATGTTAATTCATTTTTGGTTTTACCCTGGGCAGAAATTTGCTAATGGCAAAATATGTTTAGCGTAACAAATCAGTCCCTGGCACTTTTTTTTCCTTGCACATTTTCCCATAAACAAGCCTGAAAAAAAAACATGCAGTTATTTTGGACAACTTCACAGAAAAGTCAGTTCTTTTCCTCCCCATTCAATTTGAGTTGTGTTTTATTGCATAGTTGTATATTGACTAGTGTAAATAACTAGTTTTTCCAAAGACATCTTGACATAGGATGGAATACAATGAAGCTTTCCATTCAAATGCATTTTATTTCAGAAGCAGAATCAGGTTTTCTATCACCGGCATATGTTGTGAAATTTGTTGTTTTTGCGGCAGCAGTACATTGCAATTCATAATAATAGAGAAAAAAATCAGTGAATTACAGTAAACATATATATAAATTAGTTAAATTAAATAAGTAGTGCAAAAATAAAAGCAAAGCAATGAGGTAGTGTTCTTGGGTCCAATGTCCTTTCAGAAATTATGCAGCAGAGGGGAAGAAACTGTTCCTGAATTGCTGAGTGTGTGCCTTTAGGCTCCTGTATCTCCTTCCTGATGGTAGCAATGAGAAGAGGGCATGTCCTGGGTGATGGGGGCCCTTCATGACGGATGGATTTAGAGATACAGCATGGAGCTGGCCCTTATGGCCCAACAAGCTGCGCCACTCAACAACTTATCTATTTAACCCTAGCATAATCAAATGACAATTTACAGTCACCAATTAACCTACCAATTGGTATGCCTTTGAAGAGTGGGAGGCAACCAGAGCACCTGGGGTTAACCCACATGGCCAAGGGGACAACGTACAGTCTCCTTACAGATGGTGTCGGATTTCAACTCCAAACTCCGAAGCCCCAAGCTGTAATACTGTCAGGCTAACCACTACATTGCCATGGCACCCCTGTAGTTTTTGAGAAGTAAACTTCTAAACTATCACCAAGTGTTCCTTTGACATAGGGGCAGAAGTAGGCCTTTTGGCCCATCAGGTCTGTTCCACTGTTCCGACACTGCTGATTTATTATCCCTCTCAACCCCATTTTCCTGCCTTCTCCCCATAACCTTTCATGTCCTTACAAATCAAGAACATACCAAACTCTGTTTTAATGGTACCCGGTGGCTTGGCCTCAACAGCTATCTGTAGCAATGAATTCCACAGACTCACCACCCTCTGGCTATAGAAATGTCTCCTCATCGCTGTTCTAAAGAGTCATCCTTGTATTCTGAGGCTGTGCCCTTTGGTCCTGTACACCCTCTAAAGCAGAGGTTCCTAAACCTTTTTATGGCATGGGCGAATACCATTAAGCAAGGGGTCTGTGGAGCCCAGCTTGGGAACCCCTGCTCTAAAGCTATATTCAATGGCTGCAGTTGGGAGAATTCAAATGAGATGGACTTTTTTTGTTTTTGTTTTCCATGTTTGAATATGCTGTGCAGCATAATTTCTGATTTTATTGGCCAGCCTTTGCTCTGGCTCCAAAGAAATGTCATCTTATTTGTTCAGGTGGTCACAGTGTTGTAGATAGGACAATGTTAGTGGCTGCTTTCATTGTGACCTCCCCCTCATCTTCACAGCACTATCTTTGCTTGGGTGACACCTAGTGGTCACTGTAAAATTATGGCTCTGCACCTAGAGTCATAGAGAACTGCAGCACAGAGCAGGCCCTTCGGTCCATCTAGTTCACACCAAACTGTAATTCTGCTTAGTCCCATGGACCATAGCCCTCCATACTCCTTGCATCCATGTACTTATCCAAACTTCCCTTAAAAGTTGAACTCTAACCTGCATCCAACATTTCTGCTGGCAGCTCATTCCACACTCACACCACCCTCTGAGTAAAGAAACTCCCCCTCATGTTTCCTTTAAACATTTCACCTTTCACCCTTAACCCATGACCTCTAGTGGTGTCACCCAACCTCGGTGGAAAAAGCCTACTTGCATTTACCCTATCTATACCCCTCATAATTTTGTATACCTCTATCAAATCTCTCCTCATTCTCATACACTCCAAGGAAAAAAAGTCCTCACCTATTCACCCTTTCCAATAACTCAGGTTCTCAAGTTGTGGTAACATCTTTGTAAATTTCCTCTGCACACTTTCAATTTTATTGATTTCTTTATGTAGGTAAGTGACCAGAACTGCTTGCTATACTTCCAAATGTGGCCTCACAAGTTCATAGTAGATGTTCCAAAGTTGTTCCTTCTCACTTTAACTGGATTGTATCAAACATACCAAACATCATTGTCTGCATGAGATATATTAGTCAGCAATATTTTTATGCTATGGACCCCTACCATTAACCTAGGGGTCCATGTACCCCAAGTTCAAACCCCTGATCTAGAGGGATTTACTAATTTATTTATCTAGAGATACAACACTGAACAGGCCCTTCTTGCACGAAGACTGACGCACCTATTTAACACTTAGCCTAATCACAAGAGAATTTACAATGACCATTTAACGTACTAACCAGTACTTCTTTGGACTGTAAGAGGAAGCCAGAGAACCCACATTCATGGAGAGGAACATACAAACTCCTCGCAGATGACACCAGAAATGAACTCTGAACTAACTCTGAGCTATAATAGTGTTGTGCTAAGGGCTATGCTAACGTGGATATTGTCATCCTATTGTAATGTGCATCGTTAATCACATAATCTATGAATTATAAGGAGAATGTTTATTTGGTCATCTCAAACTTTGGTCTGTTGTTATGACAATGACTTTGATGGGTTGCCCCTGCACATCTTTAGGTTTGGCACGGTAGCACGGAGATTAGTGCAATCACTTTACAGTGTCAGCAGTCACCGATTGGGGTTGGATTTCCGCCACAGTCTGTAAGGAGTTTGTACATTCATCCCATGGCCATGTAGGTTTCCTCTGAGTGCTCCGGTTCCCTCCCACGTTCCAAAGATGTATGGTTAGGGTTAATAAGTTGTGGGCATTCTACATTGGCTACGGAATCTCGGCAACGCTTGTGGGCTGCCCCCAGCACATCCTCTAACTGTGTTAGTTGTTGATGTAAAACAACGCATTTCACTGTATGTTCTGATGTAAAGATCTTTGTATCTTTCAAAGTCATGGTGAAGCTACACCTGGAGAAGTCCATGCAGAGTTGGTTCCCTTGTTCACTGAAGTGTATAGTGCTGTTGGAGGCAGTTCCAATGATATTCACTGGGTCATTTCTGGGATAAGACAGTTGTCCTATCTTGAGCAGCCATGGAAATTAAATCTATATTTTATTGTAAGAGATCAGAAGAATTGAAAGATATAAGATCTTTAGAGAGCTTGGCAGTTAGATGTTGAGATGTTTCCTGTGGTGTGAGAATCTTGAACGAAAGAACATTATTGGCGGGTAGACCCTTAAAACTGAAGTGTGTAGGAACTTCTTATGAAGATTCAAAAATTCTAAGTACATTTATTATCGAAGTATGCATACAGAATACAACTTTGAGATTCATCCTCCCTCAGGCAGCTACATAACAACGAAACAACATGGAGCCCGTTGAAGAAAACATCAAACACCCAACGCACAAAAAAAGAACAAATTGCACAAACAACAAAAAGTGAGCGGACAAAAGTAATCAGGAGTCTAGCAGTATTCATTTTAGTTCATTTCAGCCTCACGCCACTAACCCACTGCAGGCCACAGGACAAAGCATTCTTCACTGAAGCGCCCCAGACCGCATTGATTGCCCCCAATCAAACTGCTCAAAAAGAGCAAAAATAAGAGTAACCAGAATCCAGGAACACAGGCAACATGAACCCCAAAGACCCCCAAAATGAGTCCACAGTCTCTTCGATCAATCCTTGCAACATGGATCCCAAGACTTACTTCTGATAGCAGCCAGTGAGAGGAAGAGGAAGTCTGGTCAGACACAGGCAGGAGGCACAGAACACCTGCTGTCCTCTGCCCTTATTCCCATCGACTTCAACCTTGCTTGACGCCTCAATTGGAGAAAAGCAATGGAGTTGATCGTGGGCTCAAGCCCTCAAAGCTACAGTCAGAGCGAAGCAGTGGAGTCAATTATGAGCACATACCCTTGCCGCTGCAATCAGACAGAAGCAATGGAGTTGATTGTGGGCTCCTGCTCTGTCTCCAGACTTCCAGGCCACCAGGCCACACACACTCCACTCCAAACCTCATCAAGCTCCCTCAGAGACAGCAGAGAACCAGATCACACAATCAGCCCAAAAAGCACACCATCAAAATGTAAATTACAGGTTCTAATCATATGCACCTTAGTAGTAGAATCATATTTGGAAGAAAAAGTAAAATAAGTAAAAGAAATAGTTTTGTGTACTGTCTGCAGGACACCGTCATTGGCCGCGCTGTTAGCTGGTGCCATCTTGATTTCCTGTTGGTGAACCTGTGAAATTCTGTATCCTAGATAGATCACTGGGTGTACTTACAGTTTTTGGAAGATCAAACAATTGAGAACCATATGTAACTGATAGAGGAGATGGGCTTGGGGCAGATCACCTCTAATAATATTGGATGATGGGACAGGTTTGAGGGGGCTTATTGGAATACCCTTGCTCTTAGCTTATTTTTTCTGTCACTGCACTGAAACTACTTCTTAATTTAGTTTAATTTAATTATTTTTTTGTTTAAATTAATTAACTTAATTTAACTTCATGGCACTCACTAAACATTTTAATAACAGCTTCTTCCTCTCAATCATCAGATTTCTGAATGGCAACGAACCCATGAACACTATCTCACTATTTTGCCCTTTTTTGCCTCTGTAAACAACAAATTTCATGCTATATGTCAGTGATAATAAATCTGATACTGATTCTTAGCTTCAGATTTGAGGGGCTGAGTGCTTAAACTCAGTTACCCTTGCCATTAACCAACACGACACCAATCCTTTGAATGGAGACGCTGGAATTCTGTACGTCAAGTGGAAAGAAATAATGTCAAACTCAGCATTGGCTCAAATCAATCACCAAAATGAATGTATAACAAGACTATATCCATAAGTAAATGAAAATAAAAAATGTTGCAGATACTAGAAATCTGAAATAAAATCAGAAAATTCTGGAAATACTCAGCAAATTGGGCAGCATCTCTGGAGAGAGGAACAATCCATAGCTGGTAGCTCTGTGAGGCTGAAATGTAGGATTCAAGAAATTGCAAAGGAGAAACTACGCTATTATTCTATTTTGGATTTGTTGAGTATGTTCATAAAAAAATGAATCTTACGGTTGTATTTAGTGACATAAATGTATTTAGATAATAAATTTACTTTGAATTTTCATGAACAAAATGCTGGAGGAACTCAGGTCAGGCAGTGTCTACGGAGAGGCATAAACAATCAACGTTTTGGGCTGAGGCCTTCATCAGGACTGAAAAGGAAGGAGGAAGAAGCCAGAATGAGAAGGTGGAGGAAGGGGAAGGGTACACACTGGCAGGTGATAGGTGGGACTAGGTCATGGGAAGGTAGGCGGTTAGGGGAGAGGGGGTGAAGTGAGAAACTGGGTGGCGATAGGTTGAATAGGTAAGGGCTGAAGGAGGAATCAGACAGGAGAGTGGATCATCGGAGAAGAGGAAGGAGGAGGGACGATAGAGTGAGGTGATGGGCAGGTAGGGAGAAGAGAATGGATGAGAGGGAAGCCACAATAGGGAATGAAAAAAGAGAGGGGGAGGGGGGGAAATTACCACAAGTTAAAGTTTCTTTTCAATGTCTTTTCAGATTCTTTCCCTCCGTCTTTAAATCATTGCACTGTACTGCTGCTGCAAAATAACAAATCTCATGCCATGTAAGTGAATGAAAATAAACCTAATTCTTATAAAACTGCAGAACAATGCACCGAAGAGAATTGGTGCCGTTTGAAAGGCAAAGGGTGATCACACAAAATATTAAGTAGATTTTGGTTTTTACTGTTTAATGCTCTTTTTTTAAATAATTTTTTTTATTGAATTTTCAAATGGTTACAGAAGGGAAAAAAATTATCAACCCTTCCCCCCTCCCCTTAACCCCTCCCCCCTAACATATCCCTGTAGAAAGAGAAAAAAAAGAGAAGAAAAAAGAAAGAAAGAAAGAAAGAATGCCTGGATATCGGAAGATCCCCACATGCTCCATGGAGTTCATAATAGCTTTAGTATATATATTTATTTCTTTCTCCAAATAACCAATAATTTTATCTTAGGAGCACCTATATATTTAATCCTATCTTTTGTAAATAAGGGCGCCAAATTTTCAGAAATATTTCATATTTATCTCTTAAATTATAAGTAATTTTTTCAAGTGGAATGCAGCTGAAAATTTCATTCTTCCAACGATCTATACTTAAGTATGAATCCGATTTCCAAGTAACCGCAATAGGCTTTTTGGCTACTGTCAATGCAAATTTTATGAATTCTTTCTGATATTTATTCAGTTTGGATTTTGGTTTTATCCCTTCAATATCACCTAGTAAAAATAATGTTGGATTATGTGGAAGTTGTGTTCCAATAATTTGTTCCAATAAAACTCTTAAATTTGTCCAAAAAAGTTGACTTTTAAAACAAGACCAAGTAGAGTATTTTGTCATGTGCGTCAGCCAAATTCAAAAAGGCTTCTTGTATAAATTTTACATCATTTTCATTTGGTGCATAAAAATTCATAAGAGTCCATAGTTCTGAAAAAATTTGACAATGTATAACTACATATCTCCCCGCAGAATCAATTAATACATTTTGTATTTTAATTGGTAAAGTTTTATTAACCAAAATTGCAACTCCCCTCACCTTTGAATTAAATGAAGCTGCAATAACATTTCCGACCCAATCTCTCTTTAATTTCTGATGTTCTATCTCTGTTAAGTGTGTTTCTTGTAAAAAAAAGCTATATCTATTTTCATTTTCTTAATGTATGTTAAAATTCTTTTTCTTTTCACCGGTCCATTAAGCCCATTAACATTAAAACTTAAAAAATTCAGTAAATTAGTCATTATTTTTAACAGGGTTACTCCAGTCTATAGTAATACCTAACTTTTCAACTTTCGTAATACCTTGGGGAATCTTTTTAAAATTCTCCATGTTGCTATGTGTCTTCCCCCCCCCCCCCCCGATTGTCCAAGCAAAGAAAGAAAGATTAAAGAAAAATAGATTATAAAGAAAAAAATAACAAAATACCTCCCCTACTAATGTTGTGAATAAAAAAAACACAACATTACCCCCCTCCGTTGTACGGGTCATGGCAATCGCCATGATTACACACATGAATCCTGTAGCAATCGATCCAAAGTTCCCCCAGCTCCCCCGTAACATAAAAAAGTATATATAAAAGAAGAAAAAATAATATCACTACTCTCGATTAATATTTCTCAAATTTTTACCTTTCTCCCCCTGTATCATATAATTAAGAATATATCATCTGCTCTCAGGACGAGGCTTTTCATTCCAGGATGAAGGAGATGTCTTCCTTTTTTAAACAAAGGGGCTTCCCTTCGTCCACCATCAACTCTGCTCTCAAACGCATCTCTCCCATTTCCCTCACATCTGCCCTTACCCCATCCACCCGCCACCCCACTCGGGATAGGGTTCCCCTTGTCCTTACCTACCACCCCACCAGCCTCCAGGTCCAACGTATAATTCTCCGTAACTTCCACCACCTCCAACGGGATCCCACTACCAAACACATTTTTCCCTCCCCCCCCCCCCCCCCCCCGCTTTTCGCAGAGATCATTCCCTACGCGACTCCCTTGTCCACTCGTCCCCCCCATCCCTTCCCACCAATCTCCCTCCTGGCACTTATCCTTGTAAACGGAACAAGTGCTACACCTGCCCTTACACTTCCTCCCTCACCACCATTCAGGGCCCCAGACAGTCCTTCCAGGTGAGGCGACACTTCACCTGTGAGTCGGCTGGTGTGGTATACTGCATCCGGTGCTCCCAGTGTGGCCTTTTATATATTGGTGAGACCCGACGCAGACTGGGAGACCGTTTCGCTGAACACCTACGCTCAGTCCGCCAGAAAAAGCATTATCTCCCAGTGGCCACACATTTTAATTCCACGTCCCATTCCCATTCTGATATGTCTATCCATGGCCTCCTCTATTGTCAAAATGAATCCAAACTCAGGTCGGAGGAACAACACCTTATATACCGGCTGGGTAGCCTCCAACCTGATGGCATGAACATTGACTTCTCTAACTTCCATTAATGCCCCTCCTCCCCTTCTTACCCCATCCCTGACATATTTAGTTGTTTGCCTGTTCTCCATCTCCCTCTGGTGCTCCCCCTCCCCTTTCTTTCTCCTGAGGCCTCCTGTCCCATGATCCTTTCCCTTCTCCAGCTCTGTATCACTTTCGCCAATCACCTTTACAGCTCTTAGCTTCAACCCACCCCCTCCGGTCTTCTCCTATCATTTCGCATTTCCCCCTCCCCCCCCCCCCACTACTTTCAAATCTCTTACTATCTTTCCTTTCGGTTAGTCCTGACGAAGGGTCTCAGCCCGAAACGTCGACAGCGCTTCTCCCTATAGATGCTGCCTGGCCTGCTGTGTTCTACCAGCATTTTGTGTGTGTTGTTGTTTGAATTTCCAGCATCTGCAGATTTCCTCGTGTTTGCTCTTCATATTTTTAATATCTTTTTTTATTACTTTTAATGCTTTTAATTCATGCATTATTTGCACCAAAAACTTTTTTTATGTCTCCAATATCACCTCCAACCTCTTCCTGTGCTCTTCTTTGTTTGTCTCTTCGTCTTCATCTGATTTATCCAGAGAATCTGATTCCACCTCATATTCACTTTCACTTTCAGTTCTGATCATAGCTGGGATTTGTAGTTTGGGTTGCTCGTGTTTGCGCATGCCCCTTCCTTCACGCATGCGCAATTCCTGTTGCTCTTTTTTTTTGGAAACGGTTGATGTTGCCGCAGTTTCCTGTTCTGTATCGCCGGAGGTAAAATGCACTTGAGCCCGAGGCTCTTTCATGGCGGCCGGCCTTGATTCTTTTCCAACTTGTGTTGTCTTCAAAGTAATAGTTTTCTTCTGCTTCTGTTTAGGAGACATATCTTAAGACAATCCTGAGTAGTTTATAAGTAATTTTTAAAAAGTATTTACTAACTTTTCTTCACTTAAACATTATTTTACTGTTTTTTTACGGGAGAGCTGGATTTCCACGTCTCGATCCTACGTCATCACGTGACGTCCCCCACTGTTTAATGCTCTTGATAGTAATTTTTTACATATTTGGAAACTTTTCATGTCATTATCTTTGAAAACATCTTTGCTTTACAGCAAGGGTTCCCAACCTGGGGTCCACAGACCCCTCAGTTGATGGTAAGGCCTCATGGCATAAAAATGGTTGGGGACCCTTACTTTACAAAATTTTCTTTATATGTGCCCAAGACTTGGTATATAGCACTTTTAATGTAGTCAAGATGTCTCAAAAGGTGCTTTGTAGAAATGTTATCAAATGATATAAACTGACATTTAGCCACACAACTGGATATTAGGGTGCGATTGAAAGGCTTGTTCAGAGGTTTAAAATGTTGATGAAAGGTGTAGATGTTGAGGAGTTTGATAAAAGGGACAAGAAGTGAAGAAATATAGGAAAGACATTCCAAAGGTTATGGTCTTGGCCTCCTGGCCTGCAGTATTGGTGAGATTACACTGGAAGGTAAATCAAAGGCCAGAGAGAGCGCAACAGAAGTTTTACAGAGAGTTATTGACAAGTGTTGTCAAATAAAAATAAAAAATTGCAAATATAATTTGTCCATCATTTTTCTGTAATTAAATATCCAAGACAAATGTGATAGACAGACCTTTCCCGAGGAAAAAAAAATATCTGAAATAGATTCTGGGTTGCTAAAATGATTTGAAAAATGAAATGAGTAAAATAATTTATTTGTGTTCAACATTACTAGTTAAGTAATTTATTTGTGTACAATAACGTATTCAAATACTTTACTTAAATTGTGAACAAAAACAATCAGTATTGTGGGTATTGTACAATTAAACTAATTCCTACAAAAGGATTGCCCAGAATGAATGAGGGAGGTTGTTCTGTGTTTTTGATTGTGTAAACAGAATTTTACTCCGTAGATGATTTTCATCAATCTCAGACCTCTGTTAGGAAAGTGAGGATACTAGATCTTTTTATGCCATGTGACAGTTTGTTAATGCGCTAAGACGGTGTGCTGCACCTGAACAGTGCACTGTATTAAGAAGACTTAATGATGAGGGTGACGGTAATTTGCTAGAATTACACAGGTGATTAGTCAGGATTACTTCAGAGTCCATCTGTGGCTGCGTAGGTGAAGTCCACCTTGAATTTAGGAGTTAATAATATAATGAAGGTACTCGGGGGATATTTGATTTTGAGTTTTAATTTCAGACCAGGTGGTGAAGAAGGGTATGGTGCAAAATAAACAATGACTCGTACTGCCAGTACCCACATCTGTTCTGTAGTGTAAGATCATTTGGATCATTGCAAACAATTAAAGATGAATTTACCTCAATGTTCTGAGGTATGTAAGCTACAATAGTCCACAAACCCATTATCTCATTATTCCTTTTTTGCACTATTTATGTATTTTGTAATTTATACTTATTTTATGCCTTTGCATTGTACTGCTGCCACAAAACAACATTTGGATAATTGCCGTCAGAATCGGGTGTAATGTCACTGGCATATGTTGTGAAATTTCTTGTTTCGCATTAAATTACAATAAGTATATATTAAAAAATTAAATTAAATTATAAGTAGTGTAAAAAGAGAGGGTAAAATAGTGAGGTAGCATTCATGGGTTCATTGTCCATTCAGAAATCTGATGGTGGAGAGAAAGAAGCTGTTCCTGCTAACAATTAAAGATGACTGTACCTCAGCGTTCTGATATATGTGAGCTAAAATAATATTCCCTTGCCTGATTTTATTTTTTATATATTTTATTGCTGCCAAATCTTGAATTTCTGAGTGATATATCAACTGTATTTATCAATTTGCTTTAAATGTAGTATTTATCCATATGGTTTCTATACACAATATTTATATAAAATGACCCGCCTCAGGCTAAAATACCTCATTAATAAGAACATTATTAAAAAGAGGCTGCAGAGGGTTGCAGACTCACTAGCTCCATCACAGGCACGCTCCTTCCTACCAATGAGTGCACCTTTGAGAGGCTGTGCCTCGAGAGGGTGGCTTTCATCACTAGGGACCCTCACCATCCAGGACGTGCCCCCTTCTTGTCACTCGTATCAGGCAGCAGGTATAGGAGCCTGAAAATCCACACTCAACAATTCAAAAACAGCTTCTTTCCCTCTGTCATCAGATTTCTGAACGATCCATGAACCCATGAATACTACCTCATTATTCATTTTTTCTACACTATTTATTTTGTAATTTATAGTAATTTTATGTCTTTGCACTATGCTGCGGCTGCAAAACAATAATTTCACATCATAGTAAACTTGATTCTGTTTCTAATTTTCTAACAGCATCAGCTCATTGTTTGCTATAAAAATTCCTTGGAAGACCGACAAACCTATTTTAGTCAGGTGTTCCTCAATGCAATGGCACAGAACGAAGGCCACCCTAGAACAGGACCTGGCAAAGAGTTAGCATTGTGGTTTATAGCTGAGGTTCCATTCTCTTCACAGTACAGGCTCATCACTGTCCTGCTCCCACCCAGCACGCATGTACACCCTGTCTGAATGCCCTGCAGTACAACCCACTCCCTGCTGCCCACCCCCCCCACTGACCCTTTTCACCCACCACCCAACCCCCACACAATGCCATGGCGTCAATCCCCCCTCCCTCCCACATTGCCCAACTCACCCATGCACTCTCATCCTACACTGGTCACTTTTCAATTTTTTTTCCTGCTGTTTCATATATTATACGACTGTTTGTTTTATTTTAAAGGTGTCAGTAACATTATACTGTCTCACATAAACATGTAATTTGCACTTTATGTCAACTTGTCAATCGTCAGGCCATGCCACTGACTTGTGCTAGTATTATTTTGCGACTTTATGTGCTGGATCATATCTCTGTGTGATGTGTGTGACTATATGACCTGGGTTTTACACCTTGGCCCCAGAGGGACAATGTTTCATTTAGCTGTATACATGTGTATGGGGTATCCAGGAAGGGGCAGTTCTTCTTGTGAAGGGGCTTGTCGTGTCCATTCTGGGACAGATCACTCATCTTTGGTCCCCAATGGACACCCAACTCTCATCTGTAGCTCCAACTAGCTTTTGCATGAGACAGCAGCCACACCCCAGTACACCGCTTCAGAAGGTGGGCTAGACCAGACGAGTGTAGCTGGTGGGCCTCAGACCTCAGTGAGATAGGGACACGGCTGTCTCAGTCAGCTCTGGTGGACTAGGTGGATGAGTTCCACAGTGAAATCCAACGACCAGGAAGGTAGTTCTGCAACTCTTCGTGGAGAGCAAAGCGCATGACAAGGCACAGAAGAAGTCACGGTCATCCACTGCAACCAAGGAAGACCACATCTGTGATGACCACTTGTGCCACTGGACCCAGACTTCTGAGGTCGAGTGAGTGAAGCTGCCCCAGTGGAACAGCTTTTCATCTTTTTAAATCTGTCTCGCACAGGTTTCCTGTTATCGCTGGATTGATAGACAACCACCATACATGTGTATGGTTAAATGACAATAAACTTGAGCTTGAACTTATTGATAACTTGCTTGGAATCATTCTTTCTGATAGTTACAACTGTGATCACACGTAACAGGAAGCATAAACCTACCCGAACACTAGCTACAGTGAAGGTTCTTGGGGAAACTGAAATGTCTGAAGTCACCTGGACCAGATGGTGTACACCCCAGGGTTCTGAAAGAAGTGGCTGAAGAGTTTGTGGAGGCATTAGTAATAATCTTTCAAGAATCACTCGGTTCTGGAATGTTCTGGAAGACTGGAAAATTACAAATGTCACTCCACTGTTCAAGGAGGGAGAAAGGCAGAAGAATGGAAACTGGAGGCCAATTAGTCTGACCTCGGTGGTTGGAGTTGATTATTAAAGATGAGATCTCAGGGTACTTGAAGGCACATGATAAAATAGACCATTGTCAGCTTGGTTTCCTCAAGGGAAAACTTTGCCTGACAAATCTGTTGGAATTCTTTGAAGAAGTAATAGGCAGGATAGACGAAGGAGAATCAGTTGATGTTGTGCACTTGGATTTTCAGGAGGCCTTTGACAAGGTGCCACACCTTGACAAGCTGCTTAACCACCTATGAGCCCATGGTGTTACAGGAATGATTCTAGCATGGATAAAGCAGTAGCTGATTGGCAAGAGGTAAAGAGTGGGAATAAAGGGAGCCTTTTCTGGCTGACTGCCGGTAACCAGTGGTGTTCCACAGGGTCTGTGTTGAGACCACACACACAAAATGCTGGTGGAACACAGCAGGCCAGGCATCATCTATAAAGAGAAGCGCTGTCGATGTTTCGGGCCGAGACCCTTCGTCGGGACGTCCTGATGAAGGGTCTCGGCCCGAAACATCGACAGCGCTTCTCCGTGTAGATGCTGCCTGGCCTGCTGTGTTCCACCAGCATTTTGTGTGTGTTGTTTGAATTTCCAGCATCTGCAGATTTCCTCGTGTTCGCGTTGAGACCAATTCTTTTTATGTTTTACATCAATAATTTGAATGATGGAATGATGGCTTTATTGCAAAGTTTGCAGACAATATGAAGATAGATGAAGGGGCAGGTAGTTTTGAGGAAGTAAAGAGGCTACAGAAGGACTGAGACAAATTAGGAGAATGGGCAAAGAAATGGCTGGTGAAATACAGTGTCAGGAAGTGTGTAGTAATGCAATTTGCTAGAAGAAATGAAAGTGTTTATTATTTTCTAAATGGAGAGAAAATACGAAAAACTGAGGCACAAAGGGACTTGGGAGTCCTTGTGCAGGATTTCCTAATGGTTAATTTGCAGGTTGAATCCATGGTGAGTAAGGCAAATTCAATGTTGGCATTCATTTCAAGAAGACTAGAAAAAAGTAAGTGCATGGTAGGGCATTCCATGCATTCAGCATTTTACAGTACATCTGCTATCCCCACCATATTTCCTCCAATCACCTTCAACTGATGCCGCCTTGTATTAACCATTTCCACGCTGGGGGGAAAAATCTCTGGCTCCCTTGATTGGCAGGCTTCTTTCGCATTTTCCTTCCATTAGAAATAAAAGTAGGAATATGTTGTACAACTGTTCAGTCCTCCACCATTTCATACATAGTTTCAGTGAAAGTTCTTCACTGAAAATACATTCAGGCTGAGGTAGAATTAACCAAGGGTGAATAGCTTCAAGCTCCTGGGTGTCAACATCTCTGAAGATCTATCCTGGGCTCAACATACTGATGCATTTACAAAGAAGGCATGCCAGCGGCTATACTTCATTAGGAGTTTGAGAAGATTAGGTGTGTCACCAAAGACTCCAGAAAATTTCTACAGAGAGCAGTCTGCTGCATGCATCGTTGTCTAGTATACAATATATAGAAGATTGGAAAAAGCTGCAGAGGGTTGTAATCTCAGCCAGCACCATTATAGGCACCAGCCTCCACAGCATTGAGAATATCTTCAAAAGGCGATGACGCAAAAAGATGGCATTGACCTTTAAGGACTCTCACCATCCAGGACTTGCCCACTTCTCATTACTTTCATCAGGGAGGAGGTACAGGAGCCTGAAAGCACACTCTCAGTGTTGTAGGAACAGCTTCTTCCTCTCCGCCATCAAAATTCAGAATGGCCCATTAACACAACCTCACTATTTTTCTCTCTTCTTAATGAGGATTTATTTATTTTTAATATTCCTTATGGTAATTTATAGTATTTTTTATGTATTGCACTGTACTGCTGCCACAAAGCAACAAATGTCAAGACATATGTTAGTGATAATAAACCTGATTCTGATTCTGCTTCTGATTCAACCAACAATCAATTACTTGTTCCTGAGCACTGCAGCACATCAAAGTAATATTAAGCATTACAGTTCAGGCACCTTGCATGTATACACAGTACAAATAAGATGATAGTTTGTATACATGTACAATGTCTGGGCTGTACCACATAACATTACTCTGATATATTGTAGTGGAAGTTCACTTTCCCAGCCAGTCACACGAATTCTTGACCTACTACAATCTGTCTGTCTCACCCGTGACCTGTGAGCAGATACAGTGACTGTGCACTCATAGCCCTCTGAGGCAAAGAAAATTTATAACCCTCTAAGTAAGCTCTCTTTCCCTCAGTCCCAAATGAGTGACTTCTCCTTGTGCCTATGCACACAATTGTGAGCTCTCCAGGAAAATGGAACTGCTATTAGCCTGCCATTAATCTCAGGATTCTGTCGTTCTCAATAAGAACTCCAGTGAGTATTGATCAAACTTCTGAAGAAGTCAATTCATTTCAGCAATAAATCTTCTCAATCATCTCACTAAGATGATAAGGGGCATTATCTTTACAGTTGGTTGAATGGATGTGCTGCTATCCCATTTTTTAGATATCTCACATTTGTAAGGACTCCTGCACCAATGTACTCTTAGATGCCACTTTATTAGGTACCTCCTGTACCTAATAAAGTGGCTACTGAATGGATGTTCATGGTCTTCAGCTGCTGTAGCCTATCCAGTTCAATTTTCAATGTGCTGTGTGTTCAGTGATGCGTTTCTACACACCAGTGCTGAAACACATGGTTATTTGAGTTACTGTCACCTTATTGTCAGATTGAACAACTCTGGCCATTCTCCTCTGGCCTCTCTTATTAACAAGGCACTCTGGCCCACCGAACTGCTGCTAGCTGGATTTTTTTTTTGTTTTTGCTCCATTCTTTGTAAACTGACTTATGCGTGAAAATCCTAGGAGATCAGCCTTTTCTGAGATACTCAAATCATCAAGTCTAGCACCAACAATCATTCCACAGTCAAAGTCACCAAGTCATTTCTTTCCCATTCTGATGTTTGGTCTGAACAACAACTGAACCTCCTGACCGTGAACGCATGTTCTTATGAATTGAGTTGCTGCCACATGATTGGCTGATTAGATATTTGCATTGACAGGCAGATGTACCTAATAAAGTGGGCACTGGGTGTAGATCTGCATGTGATTGGTCGGAAACAGATTTTATTTCCAACTAGTGATTTGGGCACTGAGAAAAGAAGCTTCTTTGTTTGCTTGCCAAGAGAGGTTTAGTGAGATTTGATGCAAATTTATGAGGTGTTTTATAAAGGCAGTGCAGCCTTGATAACATAGAACCTTTCTTAGTCTGTGAATCATTTGCCATTTTAACTTTTGTTCATCCTATTTGTGGCATTCTTCTGGTGTGTTGTACTGATGCTCTGATTTTAGAAATCATTTATAAAAGTAGTTTGTCTCAGTCTTCTCAAGCAAATGCAAATTGAAGTTCCTTTTTGGACAGTGACACAAAAGTGGGTACAGTTTGGACGTGGAGGGTGGACAATGATCAATACTTCCTTCATTCACAGTGGATTTTTGCTTGAGGCATTTCCCACCATTGAAGATAACAATTTGCTCTGCATTATACAGGCAGTCCCCGGGTTACGAACGAGTTCCATTCCTGAGTCATTCTTTAAGTCGGATTTGTACGTAAGTCAGAACAAGTACATCCGGTATTATTTAGTGTCAGTTAGTCAAACGTTTGTCTTAGTACCTAGTATATATTTTACCTTTCTATGCATATAAAACACTTAAGAAATGTATGTATTCCAATAATTAAACGACTGCGTTGCTTAGTAATAATTGTAGCTTTCATCGGGGCAGGGCCTTTCACATGCTCCATTATTCTCACTTTATCCTTTAAAATTGTTCCAATCATTGACCAACTGTAGCCTAACGCTTTTCCAATGACAGATGACGTTCCACCTCTTTCCAAACACTTTATTATTTCCACTTTATTTTCAATCGCGATTGCTCCCCTTCAGTGGAACAGAAACACTGGCTCTGCGGGTGGTGGGTCCCGACCTCCGCCGGCTCCTGAGGTCCGCTGGATCCTAAGGACCTCCACACTGAGTTCCCCGGGTCCTAAAG
Source organism: Hemitrygon akajei (assembly GCF_048418815.1). Lineage (NCBI taxonomy): Eukaryota > Metazoa > Chordata > Chondrichthyes > Myliobatiformes > Dasyatidae > Hemitrygon > Hemitrygon akajei. Next base: position 169,019,452 of record NC_133130.1, on the reverse strand, counting down.
TCCACCGCACTGAGCCAGGTTAATTGGGACAAGTGGGGGCTGTGCTCGGTTTTGGGTATTTGATCCTCCACAATATTCCACGTGGGAATTTAAACTGGAGGTGGCGGTGTTTTTTTTATGAGGTCGAGTTGCATGCTCGACATCAACCCGGCGCGCTTGGGAGTGGTCTGTCACTGGATCGAACTTAGGAACCTCTGTTCTCAAGCCCGGCACTGATCTCACTGCGCCACCAACTGACTGGAAAAGGGGGAGGGGTCAGGGTGAATCTTGCTAAGAAAAATTTAAGCCAAATACAAAGTTACACACTCAACACAGTGTCAATGGCAACAACTTAAAATAGCGGAAGGCTCCGCGATCCGACTTAAAATGGCAGGCGACATCATGATCTGACTTAAAGTGGCGGACGGCATTCTCCTTCCCTGGTTCGTAAGTACGAGTTGTTCGTAAGTCGGATGCTCATAACTTGAGGACTACCTGTATTTACAAAATGATTGGAAAGCCATTGGCTCAGAGTTTGGAGTTCATGGTCCACATATTTAAAAAAAAGCAAAAAACATTATTCTTGTTCATTTATTTATTGAGAAAAATGATCCAATATTATGTGTATTTGTTGGAAAAAGTATGTAAACCTCTGGGGTAATGCCTTCTACAAAAGCTATTTGGAGTCAGGTGTTCCAATCAATGAGGTGAGATTGGAGGTGTGGGCTGTAGAGGACTCTGCCCTATTAAAAAGACACACAAAGGGTCTCGGCCCGAAATGTCGACAGTGCTCCTTCCTATAGATGCTGCCTGGCCTGCTACAATCCACCAGCATTTTGTGTGTGTTACACAAAGTCAGGTTACTGACAGAGCCTGCTGTTCTAAGAAAGATCTGTTCATGAGCACCATGCCTCGATCAAAACAACTTTCAGAGGACCTTAGAAGAATTATAGAGGTGGATAAACTTGGAAAAGGTTATAAAAGCATTTCTAAAGACCTGAGTGTTCTTTAGTCCACAGTAAGAGAAATTGTCTACAAATGGAGGAAACTCAATACTGTTGCTACTCTCCCTAGGAGTGGGCATCCTGCAAAGATCACACCAAGAGCACAACAAGCAATGATGAAGGAAATGAAAAAGAACCCAAGGGTAACAGAAAAAGACCTGCAGAAATCTCTAGAACTTGTTAAAATCTCTGTTCATGTGTCTACTATAAGAAAAACACTGAACAAGAATGGTGTTCATGGAAGGACACCACAGAGGAAACCACTGCTCTCCAAAAAAAAAACATTCTGTACATCTCAAGTTTGCAGAAGACCATCTGGATGTTCTACAATGCTTCTGGGACAAATTTCTGTGGACAGATAAGACAGAAGTTGAACTTTTTGTCAGAAATGCACACCACTATGTTTGGAGGGAAAAGGGCACTGCACACCAACACCAAAACCTCATCCCACTGTGAAGCATGGTGGAAGGAGTATCATGGTTTGGGGCTGCTTTGTTGTCTCAGTGCTGGGACAGCTTGCAGTTGTTGGGGAAATTAATTCAAAATTGTATCAAGATATTTTACAGGAGAATATCAGGGTAGCAGACCCTCACCTGAGGCTTAATAGAAGCTGGATAATGTAACAAGGCATTGATGTGAAAGACAAGAGTAAAGCAACAACAGAATGGTTTAAAAAGAAGAAAATTTGTGTTTTGGAATGGCCGAGTCAAAGTCCTAACCCTAATCCTATAGGAATGTTGTGGAAGGAGCTGAACAAAGCAGTTCATGTGAGGAAGCCCAGCAACATCTCAAAGTTGGAGCAGTTTTGTAGGGAGGAATGGCCTAAAATTCCTCCAAGCTGATGTGCAGGACTGATCAACAGTTAGCAGAAATGTTTGGTTGAAGTTATTGATGTACAAGGGGGTCACACCAGTTACTGAAAGAAAAGTTATTTTTCCAGCAAATGCATGTAATATTGGATCATTTTTTCTCAATAAATAAATGAACAAGTATAATGTTTTGTATTAGTTTTTAACTCTTTATCTAGTTTTATGATGTGTGAAGATCTGATTACATTTTAGGTCATATTTATGCAGAAATAGAGAAAATTCTACAGGGTTCACAAACTTTCTAGCACCACTGTATATATATGTATATGATCAAATGAGACAACGTTTCTCTGAACCAGGGTATAAGTCATAATAGTACACATAACACACAATAACTTAAGTAAGGATAAAATCCACAGATGAATCATGCATAAATAACAAACTAAAGTGTATAAATTAAATATTATAAGGTACAGAAAAGATTAACCAGCGACATTTCAAATGTGATGCGGCAGAGCATTCAGAAGGCTAATGGCATGAGGGAAGAAACTTCTCTCCATGACCACATGTATTTCTTTCTGGTGTTCCAGTTTCCTCTCAAATTCCAAGGACATGAAGGTTAGTAGATTAGTAAGTTCAGGGCATGCTGCGTTGGCAACTGAAGTGGCAACTCGCGGGCAGCCTGGCACAGTCCTCGTTGATGTGATTTGATGCGACATATTTCACTGTATATTTTGATGTTTTGATGTATATGTGACAAGTCAATTTAATCTTTATTTTAAAGATTAATTAAAGTGTTGGAAATTATCTGCAAGTTTGTTGTCAAAGATTGGGTTTGATGAACTTTCATCAGAATTCAATCCAAATTTTAAGTAATTTCCTCTCTTCACAGATGTTGCCTGACCAGTCAAGTATTTTTTCAGATTTCCAGCATCTACGTTTTTTTTTCATTTCCCACTATTTCAAAGACATTTTCCACAAGACCACCTGGTAATCAGAAGCTGAAGTAGTTGAAATATACAATTAAATGTTCTTGGGTACTTTAATGGCCAGGAACTTAGGTTGTAGCTGTATAGAACTCTGAGTTAGGCCAGATCTGGAGTATTTCATTCATTTCTTGTTACCCCATTATAGGAAGGATGTGGAAGCTTTGGACAGGGTGTAGAAGAGGTTCTTCAGGATGCTGCCTGGATCAGTGGGCGTGTGCTATAAGGAGGGGTTGGACGATTGAAGGTTGTTTTTTCTGGAGTGGCAGAGGCCGAGGAGACAACTAATAGAGATTTATAACATTATGAGAGTCATAGACAGACGCTTTTTTTTTCTCAGGACTAGAGTCTGTAATACCAGAGGACATGCATTTAAGGTGAGAGGTAAATTCAGAGGAGGTGTGAGGGGCAACTTTTTTCCACGCAGAGAGTGGTGGGTGCCTGGAATGCATTGCCTGGGGTGGTGGTAGAGACCGATATAATAGAGCTGTTCAGGGGGCCCTTAAACTGAGAATTGAGTGAGGTAGACATTATGCAAGCAGAAGGGATTAGTTTAGTTAGGCCCTTAATTACTGGCTAAATTAGTTAAGCACAACATAAACGTGCAGATTAATTTCTTAATGGGGAGAAAATCCAGGAATCTGAAATGCATAGGGACTTGGGAGTCCTTGTGCAGAACACCCTGAAGGTTAACTTGCAGGCAGAGTCGGTGGTGAGGAAGGCAAATGCCATGTTAGCATTCGTTTCAAGAGGTCTAGAAAACAAAAGGAAGGATGTGATGCTGAGGCTTTATAAGGCACTGGTGAGGCCTCACCTTGAGTATTGTGAACAGTTTTTGGGCCCCTCATCTTAGAAAAGATGTGCTGGCATTGGAGAGAGTCCAGAGGAGGTTCACAAGGATGATTCTAGGAATGAAAGGGTTATCATTCCAGGAACATTTGATAGCTCTGGGTCTGTACTCACTGGAATTCAGAAGGATGAGGGGGAATCTCATTGAAACCTTTCAAATCTTGAAAGGCCTAGACAGAGTAGATGTGGAAAGGATGTTTCCCATGGTGGGATTGTCTAGGGCAAGTGCGCACAGCCTCAGGATAGAGGGGCGCCCTTTCGAAACAGAGATGCGCAGAAATTTCTTCAGCCAAAGGGTGGTGAATTTGTGGAATTTGTTGCCACATGCAGCTGTGAAGGACAGGTTGTTGGGTGTATTTAAGGCAGAGATTGATAGGTTCTTGATTGGACATGGCATCAAAGGTTATAGAGAGAAGGCCAGGAACTGGGGTTGAGGAGGAGAGAAAAAAGGATCAGCCATGAATGAATGGCAGCACAGACTCGATGGGTCAGATGACCTAATTCTGCTCCTATATCTTATGGTCTTATGGTTTAACATGGACCAAAGAGCTTGTCCCTGTGCCGTACTGTTCTATGTTTAAAAATAAAGAATTTATAACAAATGATGTGCACTCCAGGTAAAACACTTAATCACATATCTATATGTACATATATCAAATGAAACTATGAAATAAAAGCAAGATCCTCCGCAAGTCAGACAGCACTTAAAGAAATCAGTTAAAATTTCTTTCATTGCTAATGATGAAAATACATTAACCTAAAATATAACTGCTCCCCTTCTCTGAGTGCTTCCCGACCTTCTAAATATTTCTAGATTTCTCTGATTTTATTACAGATTTACCATATCTGCCGCATTTGCTTTAACGCTGAACTGTATCTCACGAAAACCTTTCGACAGAAGATAGAACAGGACCCATGGTCTGTCTCTGTATACTTTTTCATCCTTTATGTGGCTATCCATATCACATCACTTTTAAGCACCAGAGATCATCGATTGGGGCTCACTTCCCACAGCTGTCTGTAAGGAGTTTGTACGTTCTCCCAGCGACCGCATGTGTTTCCTCCGGCTGCTCTGGTTCCAAAGATGTATAGCTAGGGTTAGTAAGTTGTGGCGCTATGTTGGCACTGTAAACATGGCAACACTTGTGGACTGCCCAGAATAATATATAGCTAGGGTGCATGAGACTTGTGCACCATACTGTTGTTGTCAATGTGGAGTAGAGAGCAAGTTTGTAAACCTGGCAGGGAATGGTGAGGGTGGAACACCACGAGAGGGCTGTGGGACAGGTGGCAGAGAAGGAATGCCAGGGGCGCAGGTGCAGACACACCCAGCCCTGAGATACCAGGCAAGGTCATTTGATTTCAAACAATTGGTTTATTGATCATTATAAAATGTCTCTCTGCTGCTTCCCATTCCGATCCTCTCTTTTCCACTTTTCCCAATCCTGATTCCCCTCTCCTTGCCACCTTCCCACTCTCAGTCCACAATAGAGACCCATATCGGAATCAAGTTTATCATCACTAACTTATGTCATGAAATTTGATTTTTTTTTTGAGTCAGCGGTACAGTGCAATATATATAATTACTACAGTACTGTGCAAAAGTTTTAGGCACCTTAGCTATACATAAGGGTCTTTTAGGTACATGGAGCTTAGAAAGATAGAGGGCTATGCGCTAGGGAAGTTCTAGGCAGTTTCTAAAGTAGGTTACATGGTCAGCACAACATTGTGGGCCGAAGGGGCTGTAATGTGCTGTAAATGTTCTCGTTCTATAAGCGCCTAAGACTTTTGCACAGTATTGTGCACGGGACAAATAAAGATAATCTTACCTTTTATTTACCTTTTCCTCAAAATGATTATTGCAAGTTATTTTCCATCTGCAACAGAGCAGTGGTGGACAAGGTGATGAAAGATAAAGGTGAGGTTAGTTAGTTGTATGAGAGGGCTACAGACATTGAGTATAACAAAGTGTGAATGTAGACTAACATGCTGTCCACTGAGGTCCTGTTCCAGGTTCATCCTGAATGCTTTTTAAAAGTAGTCTCCATTTCAGTTTTCCTGGTTGAAGCAGGGATTAATGCTCACACAAGGGACTACAGGAATCTGGAGCGACAAACAATCTGCTTTTGGAACATTGGGTCGAGCAGAGTCTGTGAGGGCAATAGGATTTGCCGACGCTTTGTGTTTGATGCTCAGTTTCAACCTCAAACATCAATAATTCCTTTCCTCTCTGAGAAGAGCTTGAATACACATACTCAACAGTTTCTTCGCTCCACTATCAGATTTCTAAATGAACAATGATCCCATGTACAATACCTCACTATTCTCTTTCTTTTTTCACTCTCTTTATGCACTAACTTGTATAATTTAATACATATATTAAAATAAATGTTTAATTGAACATATATAAGAAATGTTATACATTTATCATTGCAATTTATTAGGTATTGCACAGTACTGCTTTTGCAAAAACAACAAATTTCACGACATATGCCAGTGATAATAAACCTGATTCTGATTCTGATTCAGAACCTGCTCAACCCTTTGAGTTCGTCCAACAGATTGTCTATCGAGTTGATTTGTATATCAAAAAATAGAATCATTTTCTTTGTGTTCAACCTTCTCAATACATTGAAATCGTCACCCTTTTGAAAAGCTGGCTTCTTATGGCATGTTTACAGTAGAAGTGATCTGTGCTACAAGCTTTTGGCAATGATAATAAATGTTAGTCTTTTTCTAGTTGTAATTCAAGCAAGGAGCAGTTGGCCCCATTCTGCTTCTCATCGGCAGTGACAGTCTGGAAGATGTCAGAAACACTTAGTATTCTCCCTGTTGATGATACCACCCTCCTCTACAATGTGTTACAGTCTCCCCACCTGAACGATGTTTGGTAACTGAATCATTGCAGTCAATTACTGCTGGAATTAGCGCATGAGATTGACAAATGGCTTGCTGTCAAGCACAGGACACAACGTATTTTTAAAAATAAGGAACAAAATCTAGTGATATTTGCCCACAGGTTCCCACTCTGTTGGTTTGGCAATCGCTGTTCATTAAGGAATGTGCAATTATGCATGTTCCTGCCACATACACTCATTGTCAAAGTTCAAAAATCTAAGTAAATTTATTACCAAGGTACATACAGGTATATATATATATCACCATGTACAACCCTGGATTTCACAGTAAATACAAAGAAACACAAGAGAATTAATTAAAGACTGCACCCAACAAAAGGGATAAACAACCAATGTGAAGAAGACAATAAGTTGTGCAAATACAAAAAGAAAGAAGAAGAATAAATAAACAAACAAACAAGCAAGCAATAACTATCAAGAACATGAGATGAAGAGTCTATAAAAGTAATGGTTGAGGAGTAATAACTTCCTGAACCTGGTGATGTGGGTCTTGAGGCTCCTGTACCTCCTTCCTGATGGCAACAAGAATAGAGCATGGCCTGGATGGTGTGGATCATTGATAATGGATGTTGCTTTCTTGCGGCAGCACTTCTTGTAGATACCACCAATGGTGAGATTCTGTGTCTTGTGATCTAAAGCTGCTTAAATGAGCGGGTTCTGGGAAATGCAGCAATTTAATGTTCCAGCACTGGATTTGGTCCAGGTGCTCTGCCAGGAAGTCACTGATGTAGTCTGGCTAATAAACATCATGTGGATGTCCTCATCTTACCGGAATTTACAAAGAATCTTACAACTTTTCCAAAAGCCACAGGCATTTCCCGGCACTTTCCTGCCCAATATTTCCTACAGATTTTTGAAATGTTTAACTGATTAACTTTTCATCAAATTACTGGTGTGGTTATTATGAACTGACAAGAAGATTTGAAAAGAATATTCAAAAAGACTTGAGTTTGTACATTGACCTTATTCCACGCTATGATTTTCACTTCCATTCATGTCTATTCTGAGACACAATCAACACTTTAATATGTACAGGAAGATTCTAATAAAGTGGTCACTGAGTGTATTTCTGTATGTTTGTGGTCTTCTGTTGATATAACCCGTCTACTTCCAAGTTTCAATGTATTATTCATTCAGATATGCTCTTCTGCACACCACTGTTGTAACATGTGGTTATCTGAGTTACTGTTGCCTTTCTGTCAACTTGAACCAGTCCGGCCATTCTCCTCTGACCTCTTCCATTAACAAGGCATTTTTACCCACAGATGTTTTTTGTCTTTTTCACCGTTCTCTGTAAACTCTAGAAATTGTTGTGCATGAAAATCCCTGGAGACCAGCAGTTTCTGAGATACTCAAACCACCCTGTCTGGCACCAACAATCATTCCACGGCCAACGTCACTTAGATCACATTTCTTCCCCATTCTGATGTTTGATCTGGACAACAACTGAACCTCTTGACCACTTCTGCATACATTTATGCATTGAGTTTTTGCCACATGATTGGCTGATTAGATATTTGCATTAATGAACAGGTGTACCGTTGTACGTAATAATGTAGCCAATTAGTATATTTCTTTTTAATGCAAATATTCTATGTTAAAAACAGATAGTTCAATTGGCTTTTATGATATGAGAATGTTAGCAAACTAAACATTGGGTGCCTCAGAGAAGTGCTTATAGATAAGCATAATAGATTCTGCAGATGCTGGAAATCCAGAGCCTCACACACAAAGTGCTGGAAGAACTCAGCAGGTCAGGCAGCATTTATTGTTGTTATTCCTTACCATACCCCGTGGCACATCAAGTGGCAACCTTGCTGTTTCTTTAGCAATTTTGTCTTTTTTTTATGTGGCCGGGCTGCTAGATCAATGCTCAACCCAGCATGGATGGAAACCGTGCAAGGAGCCGGCCAGATTCGAACCCGAGACCTCTCACTTTGAAGTTGAGTGCGGATGCCTCTACGCCATCAGCTGGCAGCAGCGTCTATGGAGGGGAATAAGCGGTAAATTTTTCTGGGCCAGACCCTTCACCAGAGGGTTCAGAAGGTTTCTTTTCCTCTCTGTAGATGCTGCCTGACCTGCTAAGTGCTAATACATTCCGTGGCATGTGTTTGGAACAGTATATTTATGGGGGAAAAGGTATATTGCTACTAATTGAACATTGTTGATTATCTGAAATATTTGTAAACAAAACAGTGAGTTCCACTGAAACTAATGAACAGGTAGCAACACACCGGCAGGGTAACTCCCATCAGGGAAATCACAAAGCCTCAGTGAGATAACGGAGAACTAATTGTTCAGAACACTTTTTCAAAGTACATTGCTTTGTCATTTTACGTTACCTAAAGATACAATCGATAAATTAAAACAAGCAGGTTTGTAGTTCACCTTCAAAATTAAATTTACTCTGCAAACACTTTTTCCATTTTCTAATTCATCATCCAAAATAACAATATAACAAAAACAATCACCTTCCCTGATACTCTGAAGGTTAAAAAAAAAGAGGATGTTGGTGATGATTATTCTGCGACTCAATCTGACTAAAAATCTTGCTGAGTGGTGCTGGCCAAGATGGTGCCAGCAAACAACGCACCCTCGAGTGACGGCTTCCAGATAGTCCACAAAAAACTGTTTCTTTCACTTCTTTTACGTCTTTGTTTTCTTTTAAATGTGTTTCTGGTAGTATTAAAGCCTGTGATCTAATATACTGTTCTTCTTGAATGGCTCTCAAGGTTTTCTTTGTTCCGTGGCTGTCTGGAGAAGACAGATCTCAGTGCTGTATACTGCATACATGCTTTGATAAGAAATGTACCTTGAACCTTGAACTTTACTTCATACAGGCTTCAATTATTCCAATGCCTAAGAAGAACATAGTAACCTGCCTCAGTGACTATCATCTAGTAGCACTTCATCCATGGTGATGAAGTGTTTTGAGAGGTTGGTGATGAAACATATCAACTCTTGCCCGACAAGTAACTTGAATCCACTCCAGTTTGTCTACCGGTGCAACAGTTCCACAGCAGATGCCATCTCATTGTCTCTTCACTCAACCCTGGAATATCTGGACAGTGAAGATTTATACATCAGGATGCTCTTTACCATCATCCCCTCAAAACTAATCAAAAAGCATCAGGACCTTGTCTTTCTACTCCTGAAAGAGTAGAGGGGGGACAACCAGTAAAGAGTGAATCAAGAGCTGGTTAGCATGAGGGAAAGAGAGAGGAATTGTTTACATTTCGGGTTGAGATCCTTCATAGGGAACACTTTGTGTTAGTCAAAGCCTGTCAGAAGTCCATCAGGAAAAGCCTCCCTTGGAGCTGGTGTTCAGCGAGCAGAATCGTCACAAGGGTTTGTTGGATTGCAGTGTCGTATTTTTATTTTCCTTGTAGTTTCACTTTCCCACCCTTGCTTGTTTTTTATATAATTATCTATATATATATATATAAAATTACTGAGTATATCCTCAAAGTTCAAGTTTAAAAGTTCACAGTAAATTTATTATCCAAGTACATGTAAGTCACCATAGACAAACATGAGATTCATTTTCTTGAGGGCATACTTGAAAATGAGTCCGCAGTTCAGTGATGGGCAAGTGAAGTTGAGTGTAGTTATTTCCTCTGGTTCAAGAGCCTGATGGTTGAGGGGTAATAACTGTTCCTGAACCTGATGGTGTGAGTCCTCAGGCTCCTGCACGTCCTTCTTGATGGCAGCAGTGAAAGTTGGCCTCCATCATTAAGGACCCCATTAATCAGGACATACCCGTTTTTTCATTACTACCATCAGAGAGGGTGTATGAGAGCCTAAAGACACATGTAAAATGTTTTAGGAACACCATTTTCCCTTGCCATCAGACTTCTGTATGGACATTGAACCAACTCATGAACACTACCTCACTATTTTTGCTCTCTTTTTGCACTATTTATTTAAGGTAATTTTTAAAATATATTTCTTATTGTAATTTACAGTTTATTATGTACTGCAATGTACTGCTGCTGCAAAACAACAAATCTCACAACATATGTCAGTGTTAATAAACCTGATTCTAATTCTGATTCTGGACTCATGATTCATCAGGTTTCTTGAAGAAACTAACTCCACAGAGAGTTCCCAGCACCAAGCTGGGAGTCTTTGAGTCATAGAACACTACAGCACAGAAACAGGCTATTTGGTCCATCTAGTCCATGCTGAACTATTATGCTGCCTAGTCCTATTAACCTGTACCTGGATTATAGCCCTCTCCATACCCCTCACATCCAAATTTCTCTTAAGTGTTGAAATTGAACCCACATCCACCACTTAGAAGTTCCCATTAAGCATTTCACCATTCACCTTTAACCCATGATCTCCAGTTCTAGTCTCACCCAATCTCAGTGGAAAAAGCCTGCTAGCATTAACTCTATCCATACCCCTCATAATTTTATATACCTCTATCAAATCTCCCTCATTCTTCTAAACTGTAGGGAATAAAGTCCTGACCTATTCAACTTTTCCTGATAACTCATATTCTCAAGTCCTAACAACATCCTTATAAATTTTGTCACTGCAATCTTTCAATCTTATTGATATCCTGTTCAATTATTTAAATTATTTGCTGTATTTGTCCTGTTATCAGATGTCGGAAAATATGAGCACTTTCAAAACCTAATCACCTTCAGGTTTGGTGGTGGAACGTGCAAGGGGAAAGCATACATCTGCATTCATGTCAATGACCTGGCGCTACCCCAGTGAAGTTATGTACATCTTGTAGTTTCTGTATTGTAGAACATAGAGCCCTGTGGCACAGTACCACAGCGGTTAGCACAATGCGTTACAGTACCATCCTACCACTGATTTTTGTACGTTTTCCCCGTGAGTGTGTGTGTTTTCTTTGGGTGCTCCGGTTTCTTCCCCTAGTCTAAAGATGTACCGCTTGATAGGCTAATTGGTCAATGTAAATTGTCCCGTGATTAGGCTAGGATTAAATCAGGATCTGATGTGACACTCAGCTCACAGAGCCAGAAGAGCTTATTCCATACTTATCTTAATAAATAAATAAATTACAACAGAGTATAGACCCTTCAGTCCACAACATTGTGCCAACCTTTTAACCTACCCTAAGATCAATCTAACCCTTCCTTCCTGAACAGCTCTCCATTTTTCTATCATCACTGTGCTTATTTCAGAATTTCTTAAATATTCCTAATGTATCTGTCTCTACCACCATCCCTAGCAGGATGTTTCATGAGCCCACCACTATCTCTGTAAAGATCTTGCTTCTGACATCACTCTTATATTGTATTTTCCTCCAAACACCTTAAAATTATGCCCTCTTGTATTAGTCATTTCTGCCCTGGAGAAGAAGTCTCTGGCTATCCACTTAATCCATATCTCTTATTATCTTGTACATCTCTATTAAGTCACTTCTCATCCTCATTAACTCCAAAGAGAAAAAAAACCCCAAGCTCGCTCAACCTATATTCATTAGTCCAAGCAGCATCCTGGTAAATCTCCTCTACACCCTCTCCAAAGTTTTCACAACTTTCCTGTAATGAGGCAATCAGAACTGAACACAATATTCCAAGTTTATATTCATTTCTCCTCTCATTCGCATCAGTGATATTTCCAGCCACTTATTAAAAATCCACGTAAAACTCCCGTGATTAGTGCAGAGACACTGTGTCTCAGTCTCTCACTTCTGAACACGTCACCCTGAGAGATTCACACATGCCAAGTGTGTGTCGCACATGCAGTGGATTAACACAAATGTATTCATAGGTCTCAGGGTCCACCAAAGTAATCCTGTTGTTAGAAATGAGCTGTTATTAAATAGCTCTTTGTTGTCTAGAGGCCTATGCACTAGTTTTAGATGGACGTCATGAGAATGGCCTTACATAAGTTTTAATGAGTATGAGTATGGGTAATGAACAAATGAAAGAATTAAAGTGGCTGCATCTTCACAGTGTTGTCAGTTGGCTCCTTATCACCAGATTTTATATTTATTTTTCATAACCAAATGGCATTGATGAGCACTGAAGCTATCTTTTCACAGTTCATGGCTTATTAAGGATCTTTGCAGGTCAGAATCAGAGTCAAGTTTAATATCACTGACATATGTCATGAAATTTGTTATTTTGCGACAGTATTACAGTACAATATGGTAGTGTAGCAGTTGGCGAGAAACTACTATAGCTTGGGGCGTTAGAGTTTGGAGTTTAATTTCAGCGTTCTCTGTACAAAGTTTGTACTTCCCTCCCATAATCTATAAATTACAAAAAGAAACATACAAAATTAATTAAATAAGTAGTAGAAAGAAAGCAAAAATAGTGAGGTTGTGTTCGTAGATTCAGTGACAATGCAGAAATCTGATGGTGGAGGAGAAGAAGCTGTTGCTAAAACATTGTATGTGTGTGTCTTTAGGCTCCTGTACCTCCACCCTGATGGTAGCAATGAGAAGAGGGCGTGTTCTGGGTGACGGAGGTCCTTAATGATAAATGATACCTTTTTGAGGTATCGCATTTTGAAGACATCCTCAATGCTTGGGAGGCTAGTGCCCATGATGGAGCTGGCTGAATTTACAACCCTCTGCAGTTTTTCCCCATTCCTGTGCGGTGGCCCCTCCATATCAGATAGAATGCTCTCCACGGTACACCTGTAGAAATTCACGGGTATCTTTGGTGACATACCAAATCTCTTCAAACTCCTAATGAAATATAGCTGCTGATGTGCCTTCTTTGTAATTGCATCCGTATGTTGGGTCCAGGATGGATCTTAAGAGCTGTTAACACCCACGTTTGTAGACTGTAATTGTTATAAAACATACTTATTTTAACATAAAATTAAATTACAACCATGATTTCAGAAATGAGCAGCGTTGTCCCAGCTGTTAAGATTTGCATATTTTACTTCCTAACTCTGTGGTTATCAGAGCCATTCCCACAGTTATGTTGATACCTACTCGGCAACGTCACTTTCAAACCTCAGTTTCTCATGATACTCACAGTTTCCTGTTCAGCTGTGGTCACCTCATTATAGGATGGATATGGAAGCTTTAGAGAGTGTGCAGAGGGGTTTACCAGGATGCTGCCTGGATTAGAGAGAAAGCTTTATGGGGAGAGGTTGAGTGAGCTCGGGCTTTTTTTCTCTTTGGAGCAAAGGAGGATGAGAGATGATTTGATAGGCATGTACAAGATGGTAAGAGACAGCCAGAGACTTTTTCCCGGGTGGAAATGGCTAATCAGAATCAGGATCGGCTTTTAAAATAAAGAAAAAAAACACGCAAACAATAAAAATAAGCAAGTAGCATTTAGAATTGAAGTTCACAAAAGTGAGTTCACACTGGGATGATTGCAGGCCACACCCACAGTTCGGTTGAGAGATGAGTAAACCTTGCAGAGAAACAATATATGTATATATGTGTGCATATAATGGTTAAATTAGATAAATTGTGCATACAGGTAATGAGGTAGTGTTCTTACGTTCAATGTCGATTCAGAAATCAGATGGCAGAGGAGAAGAAGCTGTCCCTGAATCATTGAGGGTATTCCTTCAAGCTCCTGTACCTCCTTCCTGATGGTAGCAATGAGAAGAGAGATTTAAGAGACTCTTAGATAGATGCATGGTTGAACAAGTAAGGAGGGCAACGTGAGAGGGAAGGGTTAGGCTGAAGGGCCTGTACAGCACAGATATGAAACAAAATGTTGATATGTTTTTATTATCTCCTGATGTGCTGCTGCGGGTAGTGCTGGAGGCAATTACAAAAGATATTATTATCACTCCCTGGTCATGCTTTGTAGCAGGAACCACCACATCTGTCGGGGGAGTGGGGTGTGGTTGTGGCTGTGGTTTGAGGAGGGCGGTGGATATAGTTGGTTACAACTGTATCTGACATTGTTAGGTTTCCCTTCCCCTTTACTCAGCCTGTTCATCAAGTTCACTGTGAGGCTCGTCTAATTCTCGTTATGTTGGCGAAGAGTAAGAATTTCAGGTCATATACTGTATACATTCTCTGATATTAAATGGAACCATTAAACCATTGAAAAGTACAATAGAGACCCTTAGGCATGTGGATGGTAGAAAAATGATAAGGAAGGGTTATTGATCATGGTATATAAGATGATAAGAGGCATACATTGAGTGGATAGCCTGAGACATTTTCTCAGGGTGGTAATGGCTAATATAAGGGGGCATAATTTTAAAGTGATTGGAAAAAAGTATGTCAGAGATAGGTTTTTTTTACACAGAGAGGTGGGTGTGTGAAACACACAGTCAGGGGTGGTGGTAGAGGCAGATACATTGGGGACATTTGAGAGACTCTCTGATAGGCACATGGATGAAAGAAAAATGGAGGGTTATGTAGCAGCAAAGATCGATCTTAGAGTAGATTAAAAGGTCGGCATAATATTGTGGGCCGAAGGGCTGCAACGTTTACTTTAATAATTTTTTATGACGACGTTGTTGGAAGTTACTTTCATTGTAAGCTTCAAATTTATTTCCTGCACTCTCAGTATAACCTGATCTCCCCTGTTAAACTGTGATTCATTGTCTGCAGCAGCTTATCTCAGTGCAGCTCTGTACTGATGACATTTAATCCTATTCTCTCGTATTTTGATTGCTTTACAGAATTAAGTTAGTTGTACGGATGCTACGTTAGCGCCGGAAACATGGCGACACTTGCAGGTTGCCCACAACAATCTTCACTGATTTGATTAGATGTAACCAATGCATTTCACTGTGTGCTTCAATGTGACATGTGACAAATAAAATTAATCTTTAATCCTTAGTTTTTAGATGCTTTGTGGTTGTAAGTGCTGTGGTATTCTGTGACATTATGTCAAGGAGCAATTCTGGCCTCTTACCTCTTCTCCTCACCAGCCTGTCACTTCATTTAGAGAACCCTTTCTCCTATGGTCCACTCTTCTCTTCAGTCCGATTCCTTCAGTAGCCCTTTACCTTTTCCACTTTTTAACTCCCGGCTTCTTGCTTCATTCCCTCTCCCCCACCCACCTGTCTTCACCTGCAATCTTCTTGCTTGTCTTCCTTCCCCCGCCCCAGTTTCTTAATCTGGAATCTTTCCTTTTCCTTTCCAGTCCTGAGGAAGGATCTCAGCTGGAAACGTCGACTGTTTATTCCTCTCCATAGATGCTGCCTGACTTGCTGAGTTGCTCCAGTATTTTGTCTGTGTTACTAAGGGGTTATTGTGACCAGTAACAGGGTAGGAAATGACAGAGATGATCTAGCACTGAAGCTGTTAACTTGGAGTTGGTGCGTGTGAGAGAGATGTGCCATTTCCTGGCACAGAGCGGAACTTACACCAGCTGTGAGCATTCGGTGCCATATCCTTAGGGTGACTGAAACATTATAGCAGCCAGAAGATGTGTGAATATGATTACTGCACTAAATCTGAACGTGTACGCTGATGTCGAATTACATTCACTCCTTTGCACAGCCTTTCTCCTCTTGGTTATTTTAAACACAGAATTACATCTGCAGAATTTAAATTACTTTGACTACATATGCAGAAGATAAAATAGCAACTACACCTTCTGTCTATCATTCTTTTTATTTTATTTATTTATTTTTTATTTAGAGATTCAGCGCAGTAACAGGCTCTTCTGCCCCAGCAAGCTTGCGTCACCCTGTGACCAATTAGCCTACTCACCCGTACTCCTCTGGATTGTGGAAGATAACTGGAGCACCCAGAGGAAAACTGCTTGGTCATGAGGAGAACGTACAAGCTCCTTACAGAGAGTGGCAGGAATTGAACCCGGTTTGCTGGCGCTGTAAAGCATTACACTAACCACTACTCTACCGTGCCGCTCACTATTGGACTATAGGGATGTGAGTTCTCATTTTACACGTGACAAAGCAGTGACAATTTAACATAAAATCCTGGGTCTCTAAACAATCCCACCATTACAAAACAAGTACCTGGTGAGATTTGTAGCTATTGTTTCTACTTATTCTAATAATGCTTGTAGTGTCCAATTAATCCTGGATATAAAAGGGTTAACATTTGATGACTCTGGACCTGTACTCACTGGCGTTCAGAAGAATGAGGGGGGAAAGTCTCATTGGAACCTACCAAATATTAAAATGCCTATACGGAGTGGATGTGGAGAGGACATTTCCTATAGTGAGGGGCTCTAGGACCAGAGGGCACAGCCTCAGACTAGAAAGATGAGGAGGAAATTCTTTAGTCAGTGGGTGGTGAATCTGTGGAATTCATTGCCACAGACAGCTGTGGAGGCCAAGTCATTGGGTGTATTTAAAGCAGGGGTTGATGCATTCTGATTAGTAAGAGCATCAAAGGTTATGGGGAGGAGATGGGAGAATGAATGGGATTGAGAGGGATAACGATCGAATAGTGTAGAAGGCTCAGTGGGCCAAATGGCCTTATTCTGCTCCCTTGTCTTATGGTCTTGACATCCATCATTAAAAATCCTCCTATTGTCATTTTGCAAATGGTATTAAAGAGCCTGCATGTTGCCCATTGGCACAAAGGGGGTTAAGAGAGCTTTTTTTGTTGTTGTTCCACTGACTTTGTGGTCTGGTGCTCAGGTGTCTGAGCCACCCTTCACGATGTCAGTCACACAGGAGTCAGGTCAGCTGTTGTTATACCCCCGAGATTACACAGTTTAGTCATTAGCTGTGATAAGCCACAGCTGATGCCTGGCACTAACCCGTTCCACCTAATTAGCCTCATTAATGAGCTCTCTTACTCTCCACAGAGTGGCTCCTTCTCTGGGACAGGAGGCAAACACACACACACCTTGCCCAGGTAGATCTACCTTGCCCTTTAATTAACGGCTGCATCTGCAAATCCTGTGACTTGCTTTGTTTGAGAGCTGTGCTGAATTGAACCATCTTCACCACTGGCTGGGCTCTGCTTGCCATTTTTAATCTGTATGTTTTTTTTTAAACTGTTGTGCTGCAATTATTTGCTCACCTTAACCTTTAATCCCCACCAAGAATCAGGTTTGTGATTCTGAGCAGATAGCTTTAAAAAAATACACTGAGAGTACTGGATACCCAGGAGTGATTAATCACAGGGAGGGGTTCTGATTAATGGGAGGAGTGACACTGGAGCTGAGTGTAATTGTTACTGATTCTCTCATGTGTCTGTTCTCTGGGAATCACTCTGAGTTCCCACTTCTCTGTACTTGCTAGTGATGTATGTCAAAAATTGACCAGCAGCCACACAGACAGACAACCAGCATTGGAACATATATATGCGTAGGTTCTCTCCTCTCGACCCCTCTGCCCCCCCCACTTTGCTTCCCCCCCTCTTCCCCCTCTCCTCCCCTCCCCTCTCCCTCTTCCCCTCTCCTCTCTCCCCCTCACATCTCACCCCATCTCTCCTCTCTCTTCTCACCCACTCACTCATACACACACCTGCAGACTCTCTCTCTGACACACTCACACTGCCACATAAATATACCATCATATAAAACACACATACTCATATTTACATAAACACCCACATACACACACTCATATATACGAACATACAGACAAGAACGCTCACATAAACACACACACTCACATACACAAGTACACTCTCACATAAACACCCACATACACATGCAAACACACACAAATCATAGAGTCTGATCTTATTCCCTAGCGTGGTTCTGGTTGCAAAATTCATGGATATGTACATTAATCCATAACATTCTTCTGACCAGAGTTTCCAATTTGATCTCAGGGAAGAATTTAAGAACTGCAATCAAGAAGTGGGAAATTCACTGAGTTTCTGGAAATAAACAAAAATCATAAATTTATAATAGTTCCTAAAACTCACCAAGTGTGTGCTGACCATGAAGTACTTGGTTTTTATCCCATTCCTGTCCTGACCTATGTTATTTGCCACACTAGGCAGAATAATAGTTCAGCATGGACTAGATAGGCAGAAGGGCCTGTTTCGATGCTGTTGTGCTCTATGACTCTATGATTTCCCAAAATGGCTATCTTGCTCGGTGTTAGCTGTAAGTGATTCAGATTATCCTGAGTGTTAACAAACTGCTAAAAAGGATGCTTATTGTGGGAAGATTGGCTAGTGTATCTGTCCCTGAATGCTACCCAGTGCACAGGGACTGGTATGCACTCAGAATCTGATTGGGGGTGTGTGGTGACCCAGTGCTTTTACAAACAACGACCATCGAGTGAAGTCCGTGATGGGCAACACCTGTTCCCTAAAATAAGGTGGCACAATAGCATAATGGTTAATGTAACACTTTGCAGGGCCAGTTGTAGGTTCAGGATTCAAATCTCTCTGCTGTCTGTGAGGAGTTTGTATGTTCTCCTTGTGACTAGTGGAGTTCCTGCAGGTGCTCCGGTTTCTTTCCATATTCCAAAGACATAAGGGGTAGGAAGTTGTGGCAATGCTATGTGGGTGCTGGACGCAAGGTGACTCAAGTAGGCTGTCCCCAGAACATTGTCAGACTGTGTTGGTTGCAGATGCAAATTAACACTATATGTTTTGGTGTTTCAATATATCTGTGACAAATAAGTTCAAGTTTAAATTTCCGTTTCATTGTCTTTCAAACATTTACATGAATACAGCCAAATGAAACAGCGTTCCTCCAGGGCCAGAGTGCAAAACACATCACCAGCAGTCTCACACAGCGCACAACCACATACACAGTACCTATGAAAAATATACACCCACTTTGGAAGTTTTCATGTTTATTGTTTTACAACATTGAATCATAGTAGATTTAATTTGGCTTTTTTTTTTGAGACTGGTCAACAGAAACAGACTGTTTCATGTCAAAGTGAAAACAGATCTCTCTAAAGTGATCAAAATTAATTACAAATATAAAACACAAAATAATTGAATGCTTAAGTATTCACCCCTTTTAATATGATACACCAAATCACCACTGGTGCAGCCAGTTGGTTTTAGAAGTCACATAATTAGTTAAATGGAGATCACTAGTGTACAGTCAAGGTGTTTCAATTGATTGTAGAAATACACCTGTATATGGAATGTCCGACAGCTGGTGAGTCGGTATCCTGGCAAAAACTACACCATGAAGACAAAAGAACACTGCAAGTAACTCTTCAAAAGTTTATTGAAAAGCACAAGTCAGGAGATAGATAAAGAAAATTTCCAAGTCACTGAATATCCCTTGGAGTATAGTTAAGTCAATCATTAAGAAATGGAAAGAATATGGCACAGCTGTAAATCTGCCTAGAGCAGGCTGTCCGCAAAAACTGAGTGACTGTGCAAGAAAGGGACTAGTGAGGGAGGCCACCAAGAGACCTATGACAACTCTGGAGGAGTTACAAGCTTCAGTGGCTGAGATGGGAGAGACTGGGCATCTGATATCTGTTGCCTGGGTACTACACCAGTCGCAGCTTTATGGGAGAGTGGCAAAGAGAAAGCCACTGTTGAAAAATATTCACGTAAAATCTTGGCTAGAGTTTCCCAGAAGGCATGCGGGAAACTCTGAAGTCAGCTGGAAGAAGATTCTATGGTCTGATGAAAGCAAAATTAACATTTTTGGCCTTCAGACTAAACACTATGTTTGGCTAAGCCAAACACCGCAAATCATCAAAAACGCACCATCCCTATCGTGAAGCATGGTAGTGGCTGGATCACGCTGTGGGGCTGCTTCACTGCTGCAGGCCCTGGAAAGCTTGTGAAGGTAGAAGGTAAAATTAATGCAGCAAAATACAGGGAAAACCTGATGCGGTCTGCAAGAGAACTGCAACTTGGGAGAAGATTTGTTTTCTAGCAAGACAATGACCCCAAGCATAAAGCCAAAGCTACACAGGAATGGCTTAAAAACAGCAAAGTTAATATCCTGGGCTGGCCAAGTCAGAGTCCAGACCTCAATCCAATTGAGAATTTGTGTCTGCACTTGAAAATAGCTGTTCACTTATGATCCCCATGCAATCTGACAGAGCTTGTGCAGTTTTGTAAAGAAGAATGGGGGAAAATTGTAGTGTCCAGATGTGCAAAGCTGTAAGAGATCTGTCCACACAGACTAAAGGCTGTAATTGCAGTCAAAGGTGCATCTACTACATACTGACTTGAAGGGGCTGAATTCTTATGCAATCAATTATTTGTGTTTCACATTTGTAATTAATTTAGATCACTTCGTAATGATCTGTTTTCACTTTGACATGAAAGAGTCTTTTTCTGTTGATCAGTGTCAAAAAAAGCCAAATTAAATCCACTGAGATTCAATGTTGTAAAACAATAAACCATGAAAACTTCTAAGGGGGGGGGTGAATACTTTTTATCGGTACTGTGTAATTATGATAAGAGAAAAACATGCAGTTACAAAAAAGATATATAGCCCAAGTCCGTGAGTGTCATGGTCTGTAGATCAATGGTGTTGTCCTGGAGTTACATATCTGCCACACAGCAGTTCTTCACGACACAATAGTGCAGCCGCAGACAAATGCAATGCCTTCAACTGAGTGAAAACTGGAGGGCAGCACTGACAGGAGGAGCCAGCCACAATCCAGCACAGACTTCCCACTGGTGCCTCTGCTCTCTCCCACACCACCTCCCGTATCCTTTCCCTTGGATGGCTGCAACAGGCAACCTGGTGGCATGAAGACCTGGTCCACTTAGCAACCGAGGTTATGCAGCTCTCCCGCCGTTGATCTCACCATTGAACCAGTTGACAGGACCGACAGTATTCCATATTTCCAAGACAATCATCATTATCTTGGACGATCTAGCTAATCTAATCAGAGTCTCAGCAGAAGTAAGGTTTTGGTTCAGTAATGCATAAAACAGTATCGTAATCCAAAACGTTAATCAGTCATGAAGAAGGATCTCGGCCCGAAATGTCAACTGTTTATTCTTTTCCATGGATGCTGCCTGACCTGCTGAGTTCCTCCAGCATTTCTTTGTGTGTTGCTCTGGATTTCCAATATCTGCAGACATCTCGTGTTTATAGACGTATGGTGCTCATTTTAGTACATCAGAAAAAAAGATTTAAGTTAACTTTAAACCATGTTTGTAGAAGCACAGGCAATTTTATTGACATGTCAGAGTTTAAATAATTGCCTTACGTGTTACACATGCTAAATGTGCCTGCCTGGATTGAATAGGCACTTCACAGCCCATTTTATAGTTCTAGGCCAAATCTCTTCTGATTCTAATTATTATCAGATAACTTTACTCTGAATGTGAATTAAAAATAATTTAAAATGTGCCCATCACTGAATACAATTAGTAGTTTCCTGTTAATTTAAATTGTATTGCATTATTAATTACAATTTGAATTTCATATTTAAGAATCTTATCTGCCTTAGGTGACCAAATTCACAGGACCAGCTTTTCAAAACAATGTCTTGTTATCTATATTACATAATTGCCTCAAGTTTAAGGACTGTTAAAACACTTACAGCACAACACTTACAAAATGATGTATTAGTTCTGATGAAGGGTCTTAGCCTCAAACATTGATTGTTTATTCCTTTCCATAAATGCTGCCTGAACTGCAGAGTTTCTTCAGCATTTTGCATGTGTTACTCTGGACTTCCAGCTTCTGCAATTTTTCTTGTGTCTTGCATGTGTTATTCTGGTTTTCCAGTATCTGGAAAATCTCTTTATGATTTACAGCTCTATCTTTCTTTAAAGTGAAGTCTTAAGCTTTGTTGCACCACTTAGTTATCCCTTTTGTTCAATAGATGTTTCTTCTCAGTGGCTCTGTGTGCGTGTGTCTCCTCTTCTTCACACGTGCTTTTTAGGAAAGGTCTTGACCCAGAGAATGTTACATTGGAGAACATATTCCCAGATGATCATAAATGCCATAATGATTTAAAATAAACCTTGAAAAATGACCTTCGATAAATTGTTAAATTACTTACTTAAGCCCATCACCTCTACTACTGGGACATTGGTCACCAACAGCAGCTTGCCACATTCCTCTGTCCTGGGCCAGTCTTTCACGTTGTCTCCAAATTTAGCCCATCTTCTTGGTGTATCCTTCCTCTCCCAGGGATGGGGTCTCTGGAGCTTCTGTTGGCATTTCTCCTCTGTGTTTTTACAAGGTGGGATTACTAGCCCCATGCCCAATCCTTCTCCTTTCCCAGCCGGGCTTGGGACTGTCCATGGCAGAGTTTAATTATTAAATATGTGATCACTATTGGTTGAAGGAAATATTTTCTCAAAAAGATTAATTAACCAAATAATAGTGGGCAACTGGGCAGAGAAAAGAAAATCCTTTAGGCTTTGCTTGTCTATGCATCCTGGTGTTAGTAGTATTTGAGCTACTACCAGGACATGTTCTTGATTTCCCTATTTACAAATTTGAATAATAGCAGAAGCGTTAGAAGCTTCAAAAGTCCAAGGTCAATGGCATATCTTACCCAGGTTTAACATTTCATGCTATAAGATAATGTGCCAGAGTTCCTTTTTGAGAACATTGGCTCCTAACGTCAGTCTGGGCTTTGTAAAATTTGCACTCTCAGAAAGAGGTTTCGTGTACACAGTAGAAAAAAGATTAAGCTCCCTTCTGGCATCAAAGGCAATAAATGCTAATGCGGGAGGCAAACATGAAAACAAACTGCAGGTAGGCCTTGAGCTGGTGCTTTCTGGCCTTGTGAAAAGCTGCACATCTGCTCACTGTCAGCCTAAGTTAGTGGGTGCATTTGGATCTGTGCCCTAGAGTTTCAGCTCTGAGCTAGTCATGTGACAGTCACCACGACAACTCGACAAGACTTGTAAACTGCTTCTTGAGCAGCCAGATGCTCTAGTGCACATGTGGTCTAATTATACACAGTTTCTTTGCAATTATCAGAGAATTTGTACTGCTGTCTAACATGCAAACATTTGACTATATTGTTGGTTACTGGCTTTAAGCATATAACTGGGTAAAGGCTTTTCATTGTTATTACTCTGATGTTCTTGCTTCACAAAAGTGCAGCTATAGTTTAGGTTGCAAAAAGAAATAAGAATTTGGATATAATTAGTCACATTGGACTAACAGTGCAACATGAGGCTATTCAACCCATCATAACTGTGCTGGCTCTTTTAAAGAGAACGCGCAAACTCCTTACAGGCAGTGGCGTAAGACGAACTCTGACCACTGATCACTGGCGCCATAATGTGATACAGTAACTGCTATGCTACCATGCCATCCTAACATTCCAACATAACATTACGAAGCACGTAGCTTTCCAAGTGAAAGTTTCATAGCCCAAGTTCAGATTTCCCAATAAGACATTAAATAAAACAATGTTTTCCAAACTTACTGAAAATGGTGCTGGGAGTTATTAGATGCAGTTGAAGTGGTTAATTTCAGAAGGACAACAGATAATGAAAGGTGTAGCCTGATAAGAATTAGTCACACCACAGTCAAAACACTCATTTTGTTGATAGAGGAGAATTCACTGACTGCATGGTCTGAAATCTTAACTAGTGCAGGAACCAGTGATATCAGAGGCAAGTCGCTTTGATTTTTATAAATTCCAAGAGAATGCAGTCAAGATTATGACTGTCATACTGATTAGATACTTCACGGATATTATTACACAGATAATGTTAACGCAGTAAGTGTATGTGAGCAATGAGCTGACATTTTGAAGTGTTTACACTATTAAACTCTAAAAAAGTAAGGCTTATGTCACATTGTTGAGGATGTCCGAGAGAACCCATTTCTGCTGACCACATAGAAGATACGGCCCGAAAATTAGAGCCTGGCCTTCCAAAAGTAAGGTTATGAAATGGTTTTAAGCAGAATTAGGCTATTCAGCCCATTGAATCTGCTTAGTCATTTTATCCTGGCTGCTTATAATTGATCCCATTTATAATTTTAGACCAAAAGACCATAAATCATAGGAGCAGAATTAGGCCATTCAGCCCATCTACATCATTCCATCCTGGCTGATTTATTATCCCTCTCAACATCATCTCCCTTTTCTGCATTCTCTTGTTAACCTTTGACACCCTTACTAACACAGTATCTATCAGTCTACATTTTAAATTCACCCAATAATTTGGCCTTAACTTAATAACAGTTAAGTAAACCCAATTACTGTAAATTAATTCATTTTTTTCTTTGCCC
This sequence comes from Hemitrygon akajei, assembly GCF_048418815.1. Classification (NCBI taxonomy): domain Eukaryota; kingdom Metazoa; phylum Chordata; class Chondrichthyes; order Myliobatiformes; family Dasyatidae; genus Hemitrygon; species Hemitrygon akajei. The sequence continues at coordinate 168,994,896 of NC_133130.1, read as the reverse complement.
ACCCCTTGTAGCCCTTGCTCTCCTATAAAGAATGGAGTCATTGCTCTTACAATGACCAATACCCGACAGAGGGCAAATGACCCTCTGTAAGTGCATCTCTTACTGTGATTTTACAAAGGATCATAGGTATTTACAAATCTAGGTCATTTGGTAGTTGTAAGTATGGAATTTATACATCTTTTTCTATCAAATATGCTTAAGAAGAGTAGATGGGTGTGTGGAGTTAGATTTCAAAATTAGTTCTGGTCTGATTGAATAGTGGAACTGATTTAAGAAGTTAATTACTTGGTAAAGCAATCAACATAATCAAAAACTACTCACCACCCCCTCCCCCTCCGGAATTTTTAATGATAGCTAGTGCCTTTTTGAGGCATTGCCTTTTGAAAATGTCTTGGATGCTGGGGAGGCTAATGCCCATGATGGAGATAGCTGACTTTGCAACTTTCTGCAGCTTATTCTGAGTCTGTGCAGTGGCCCTTCCAACCCAGACAGTGATACAACCTGATAGTATGCTGTCCGCGGTACATTTACAGAAATTTGCAAGAACCAGTTTGAATCACATTTATTGCAGCCCAGAGGTACTTCAAGGATTCAAATGAGGTGGTGTTCACGTTTGTCTGCTATCCTTTGTGTTGAGTGTGTATCTGTAAAGATCAAACAAGCCTTATCTATCAATTTTCCTTTTTTAATTTTTGGTTGTTCTGCTACAAGAAAGATGTCTCATTTTTTAATTGCATTGCATTTGTGGTTTCTAAATGACAATAAACTGAATCTGAATGTGATTAAACCGTAAAGGGCCCAGAACAAATTTACAAGGATGTTGCCTGGACTCAAGGGACTGAGCATACTGTATTGTGAGGCTTGTGATTCTGCTGTAGCATAGCAGTTAGCACAACACCGTTACAGCTCGGGGTGTTTCAGAGCAGAGTCGGTACATCCTCAGTTCTGTAATGAGTCTGTACATCCACCCCAAATGCATGGGTTTTCTCCAAGTACACCAGTTTCTTCCCACATTTCAAAGATGTACCGGTTAGGGTAATTGGTCATTGTAAATTGTCACATGTTTCTGGATAATAAGCATCAAGTTTGATTGAGGTGGAGCACCTCAGAAGGGCTGGAAGGGCCAACTCCACACTATATCAATAAAATAAAAATGTCTTGTGTGTTGTGAAGTTGTATGGTGAAATTTGGGTACATCCAATGCCAGAATCTTCAGAGTTCACGAAGTTATGAGATGGATGTACATCTTAAAGAACAACATTGCTAAATCCAGGTAACACTTGGCTGCTAAGATCCATTTCCCAATTCTGAAGCTGGGTACTACAGAAAGTTATGTCAGTATTATAGCGTGCAGTCAGACTGTCAGGAAGGTGAGGCAGATGATGGGACATAATTGCAGCCAGTAGGGTGAGTATCAGTGCATTAGGGATGCTGACTCAAAAAGGGTAGCAAATACAGCACTCAAAGTGTTACATCGCAATGAATGGAGTACAAGGTATAAGATGGATGATCTTGTTGTACTATTACAGATTGTCAGGTATGATATTGTGGCCATTGCTGAATTGTGGCTGAAGGACAGTTGTAGTTGGGAGCTGAATGTCCAAGATTGTTCAAGGAGGGATAGGAAGGGAGGCAGAGGGGGTGGCATGGCTCTGCTGGTAAAGAATGGCATCAAATAATTAGAAAGATGTGACATAGGATCAGAAGATGTTGAATCCTTATCGGTTGACTTTAGAAACTGTAAGGGTAAAAGAACCCTGATGGCCTCCCAACAATAGCCGGGATGTGGACCAGAGATTACAACAGGAAATAGAAAAGTCGTGACAAAAAGGCAATGTTTTGATAGTCATGGGAGATTTCAACATACAGGTTGATTGGGAAAATCAGGTTGGAAATGGATCTCAAGAGAGTGAGTTTGTTGAACGCCTACAAGATGGCTTTTTAGAGCAGTTTGGCTTTGAGCCTACTAGGGGATCAGCTATATTGGATTGGGTGTTATGTTATGAACCGGAGGTGATTAGGGAGCTTAAGGTAAAAGAACCCTAAAGGACCAGTGATCACAACATGATTGAGTTCAACTTGAAATATGATAGGGAGAAAGTAAAGTCTGACGTAGCAATATTTCAGTGGAGCAAAGGAAATCGCAGTGGTGTGAGAGAGGAGTTGGCCAAAGTAAATTGGAAGGAGCTGCTGGCAGGGATGAGAGCAGAGCAGCAATGGTGTGAGTTTCTGGGGAAAATGAGGAAGGTGCAGAATAGATGCATCACAAATGGCAAAGTAGTTTGACCGTGGTGACAAGGGAAGTCAAAGCTAACGTAAGTGCAAAAGAAAGGGCATACAACAAAGCAAAAATTAGCGGGACAGAGAATTGGGAAACTTTTAAAACACGAGAGAGAGCAACGACAAGATTCATTAGGATGAAAAAGCTGAAAGCAAGCTAGTAACCAATATCAAAGTGGATAGTAAAAGTTTTTTCAAGATTGTTAAAAACAGAAGAGTGATGAGAGCGGATATAGGACTGATAGAAAATGAGGCCAGAGAAATAATAATGGGGGCCAAGGAGATGGAAGATGAACTAAATGAGTAGTTTGCATGAGTCTTCACTATGGAATTCAGTAGCAGTGTGCTAGATGTTGAAGGGTGTGAAGGAAGGAAAGAGAAATGAGTGCAGTTACTGTTACAAGAGAGAAGGTGCTCAAAAAGCTGAAAGACCTAAGGGTACATAAGTCACCCGGACCAGATGAACTGCACCCTAAAGTTCTGAAAGAGGTGGTGGTAGAGATTGTGAAGGCATTAGTAATCGTCTGAACCCTTAGTGGCTAGGTGGCACATGGGGCCTCAGGCATTAGTAATGATGTTTCAAAAATCATTGGACCAGTGGTGCCAGTGGATTGGAAAATTGTCAATGTCACTCCACTCTTTAAGAAAGAAGGGAGGCAGAAGAAAGGAAGTTATAGACCAGTTAGCCTGACTCAGTGGTTGGGAAGATGTTGGAGTCAATGTTAAGGATGAGGTTATGGAGACACAGGACAAGATGGGACAAAATCAGCATGGTTTTCCTTAAGAGAAAATCTTGCCTGATGAACCTGTTGGAATTCTTTTGAGGAGATTACAAGTAGGATAGACACAGGGCATGCAGCGGATGTTGTGTATTTGGACTTTCAGAAGGCCTTTAACAAGGTGCCACACATGAGGCTGTTTACCAAATTAAGAGCCCATGGTATTACAGGAAAATCACTAACATGGTTAGAACATCGGCTGATTGGTAGGAGGCAGTGAGTAGGAATAAAAGGAATCTTTTCTGGTTGTCTGCTAGTGAGTAGTGGTGTTCCGCAGGGATCGATGTTGGGACAGCTTTTTATGTTGTATATCAATGATTTAGATGATGGAATATATGGTTTTATTGCCAAGTTTGCAGATGATACAAAGACTGGTGGAGGGGCAAGGTTATGTTGAGGAAACAGGTAACCTGCTGAAGGACTTAGACTGATGAGGAGAATGGGCAAATAAGTGCCAAATGAAATACAAGGCTGGACAATGCATAGTCATGTACTTGGGTAGTAGAAATAAATGTGCAGACTATTTCTAAGCAGGGAGAAAATCCAAAAATCAGAGATGCAAAGGGACTTGGTAGTCCTTATGCAGAACACCCTAAAGGTTAACTTGTAGGTGGGAGGCAAATGCAACGTTAGCATTCATTTCAAGAGGTCTAGAATACAAAAGCAGGGATGTGATGCTGAGGCTTTATAAGGCACTGGCGAGGCCTCGCCTTGAGTATTGTGAACAGTTTTGGGCTCCTCATTTAAGAAAAGATGTGCTGGCATTGAAGAGGGTTCAGAGGAGGTTGACAAGGATGATTCTAGAAATGAAAGGGTTATCATACAAGGAACGTTTGATAGCTCTGGGTCTGTACTCGCTGGAATTTGGAAGGATGGGGGTGGGGGAATCTCATTGAACTTTTTGAATGTTGAAAGGCCTAAACAAAGTAGATGTGGAAAGGATGTTTCCCATGGTGGGGGAGTCTAGGACAAGAGGGCACAACCATTTAAAACAGAGATATGGGAAAATTCTTTCACCAGAGGGTGGTGAATTTGTGAAATTTATTACTATAGGCAGCTGTGGGGGCAGGTTGTTGGGTGTATTTAAGGCAGAACTTCATAGATTCTTGATTAGACACGGCATCGAACGTTATGGAAAGAGGCTGGGGAGGGGGGCTGAAGAGGGGTAAAAAGGATTAGCTATGATTGAATGGCAGAGTAGACTCATTGAGCCAAATGGCCTAATTCTGCTCCTATATCTTACGGTCTTGTGCATTTGTTTGCACACCTCTTTGAAAGTATGTTCAGAAACATTCTACATGTATTTATTTAGAGAGACAGTGTAAATAGGCCATTCTCTTCCAGCCCTTCAAGCCGTGCCGCCCAGCAATCTACCTATTTAACCGTAACCTAATCACTGACCAATTAACCTGCTAACTGGTAGATCTTTGGACTGTGGAAGGAAACTGGATCACCTGGAGGAAACCCATTCACAGAAAGAAATGTATAAACTTGCTTACAGAGGGCACAGGAATGAAATTCTGAACTGCAATGCCCAAGCTGGAATTGAGCTGTGCTGACACTACACTACCATGGCTGCTGAGTGCCCTGCTAATTTAAGGAAATATTTTTGAACCGGTTAAAGGTAAAGATAAGCTTTATTTGTCACGTGTACATCGAAACACTCAGTGAAATGCACCGCTTGCGTCAACGACCAACACATTTCCAAGGATCTGCTGAGGGCAGCCCGAAAGTGATGTGCTTCTGGCAACAACAGAGCATGCCGATAACTTGCTAACCCTAACCTGAATGTCTAAGGAATGTGGAAAGAAATCGGAGCAACTGGAAGAAAGCCACGCAATCACGAGGAGAACGTACAAACTCGTTAGGAATTGAACCCCGATCTTACAACTGGCACTGTAAAGTATTACGTCAACCGCTACGCTACCATGCTGCCTAGTGCCAGTTATTTAATCTCACCCCATAATAATAATGCATACTTATGTAACATCCATAACAGATCACATCTCCAGCCCTGCTTCTTACCTCTTTGCAGCCTCCACCCCTCTGCCACCAACAACTGCAACAACCACTATTAACGCAGCATCCTTAATTCATCTGAGTTTTCTCAAGCTCTTCAAAGGAACGTAATCAAGTGAAATCTGGCACTGAGCCATGAAGATATATTAAGACACACAATGAAATTAGTTGCTGTCAGTGACTGCTTCCAGTACTCTCTCAGGCAGTTTGTTCCAGGTACTCATTGCTCATTGGGAGACAAAGATCCCATCAGATCTGTAAATCCATCAGATTTCAGTGTCTTCTCATCACTGAACATAAAAATTATTTGAAGTTGCAAAGATATAAGAACATAAATAGTACATAAATGCCCTCTTCTCTTTGCTACCATCAGGAAGGAGGTACAGGAGCCTGAAGACACACACTCAATGTTTTAAGAACAGTTTCTTCTCCTCTCCTCCATCAGATTTCTGAACAGTCCACAAACTCATGAACACTATCTCATTATTTTGCTCTTTTTTTGTATTATTTATTTATTTTTAAATAGGTTTCTTATTGGAACTTATAGTATAGTTTATGTTTTGCACTGTACCTCTGCTGCAAAACAACAAATTTCACGACATCATTTCAGTGGCCATTCTATTAGGTACAGGAGTGTGACCCAGTGTAGTCTTCTCTCAGAGAGAAGATCATACTGGATTCCACTCATGTACCTAATGAAGTAGCCCATCCACTTCAAGATTCAAACACGAGGAAATCTGCAGATGCTGGAAATTCAATCAACACACACAAAATGCTGGTGGATGCAGCAGGCCAGGCAGCATCTATAGGGAGAAGTACAGTCGACGTTTCGGGTCGAGACCTTTCGTCAGGACTAATGGAAAAAAGAGATAGTAAGAGATTTGAAAGGGGAAGAGGGAGACCCAAAATGATAGGAGTAGACAGGAGGGAATATAAGGTGTTGTTCTCAGATGGAATATGTGTTGTTTATAATATATGGTATATAAGGAATATAAGATGGCCTCCTCTACTGTTGAGATTTTAATTCCATATCCCATTCCCATTCTGATATGTCTATCCATGGCCTCCTCTACTGTCAAGATGAAGCTACACTCAGGTTGGAGGAACAACACCTTATATTCTGTCTGGGTAGCCTCCAACCTGGTTGCATGAACATTGATTTCTCTAACTTCTGTTAATGCCACTCCTTCCCTTCTTGCCCCATCCCTATTTATCTATTTATTTATTTATTTATTTATTTATATTTCTCTTTCCCCCCCCCCCTTTTTTTCCTCTCTCTTTCCCTCTCACAATAACTCCTTGCCTGTTCTCCATCATCCTCTGGTGCTCCCCTCCCCCTTTCTTTCTTCCAAGGCCTCCCGTCCTATGATACTCCCCCTTCTCTAGCTTTGTATCCCTTTTGCCAATCAACTTCCCAGCTCTTAGCTTCATCCCTCCCTCTCCTGTCTTCTCCTATCATTTCATGTCTCCCCCTCCCCCTCCTACTTTAAAATCTCTTACTATCTCTTTTTTCCGTTAGTCCTGATGAAGGGTCTCGACCCGAAACGTCGACTGTACTTCTTCCTATAGATGCTGCCTGGCCTGCTGCATTCCACCAGCATTTTGTGTGTGTCACTTCAAGATTCAATGTGTTGTGCACTATTCTCTGTAAACTCTAGAGACTGTTGTGCATGAAAATCCCAGAAGCTCCGCAGTTTCTGAGACACTCAAACCACCCCATCTGGCACCAAAAATCATTCCATAATCAAAACCACTTAGATCACATTTCTTCCCCATTCTGAATTTTGGTCTGAACAACAACTGAATCTGTTGACCATGAATGCATGTTTTTATGCATTGAGTTGCTGCCACATGATTGGCTGATTAGATATTTACATTAACGAACAGTGTACAGGTGTACCGAATAATGTGGTCACTGATTATATGAGTGTTAATAATTCTGATTCTGTACCTCGTCCTTGGTGGTAATAATGGAGGCATGTCCCAGAATGTGAGGATCCTTAATGTTGAATTCTGCTTTCTTGAGGCACCGTCTTTTACCCGTTTGTCATTAGAACCTGCTCAGATCTGCATCCCTCTACTTCTGATCTTCTGAATTAATCAGACCTTTTTAGCTGGTCATACCTTCTGTTGTTTAAGCCGAAGACTTTTAAAATTCCCTCCCTAACATCTCTACCACTTCAGATTTCCTTCTTCCATTACGAAGCAGCGTAAGACTTGCCTGCTAACCAAAAAGGCATAAATCAATTCTCCACTATTGTTTAGTGGAGTTCAGTTCTGACCACCACACATCAGATACATCAAAAGGTCCCAGAGAGGGTGAGGAGCAAATTTCAGCTTTAGATTAGATGAAAATGTACTATGTTGGCGCTTGCGTGCTGCCTAGCACCAACCTCGCTGATTTGATTCGATCTGGTGCAAACGAAGCTAATCTTGAAAAGATATATTTGTCTTCTGTGAAGCAAACAAGGTGGAGAGGAGAATGGATAAAGGTGTAAAAGATCATGGCAGAGGGAGCATTATCATCACCATTATGTGCTGTGTCATATGATGTGGGAAATCATGGTCTTCCATCTGTCTTTAATCTGAGAAGTTCTAATAAATTCTTCAAAACTTTTGCCTGTCCATCCCTTGATGTAAATAATTTCTGCAACTTTTTCTTCTATTAGTTTTTCCTGTCACTGCAAGATGTTCAAGCTTCATGTGTCCCAGAAATTCCAGCTGCTGTTCCCTGATTGATGATGTCAGCTCTCTTCTTATTCTGGCTTTTGCAATACTTCCTTATTTGTTACTCCGTCCTTCCATGATATTTTCATCAGTCTTCTCAAAAGCCACGTTTCAGCAGCTTCGAGTCTTCACTGATATTACTTTGGTGTTGTCCCACCTTTGCTTCCTTTCGTTAGTGTGGAATGAATGTAGCACCGCAACTCTCTGAGCTTTGTACCCATAAAAATTATGTTATTCTTTAGTGTTTTGCTCAAACATACTGTTGGCCAGAAAGAATGACAATCTTCAAATCAGTGAATTCAAATGAATCAAGGACAGTGGAAGTGGTCTTTGTTCTTGCCGTGTGCTTGGGGGAATGGAGGCTGCCATTTTGTGAAGACACTCTATTCTCCATTTTGTGAGCTTGACATGCTGGACTTGATTAGTGTTTTAAAGAAGGCACAAAGACTCTTCAGGTAATCTGCTGGACTGGAGGTCATTTCCAAATAAGGAGTTATTTGTGAGGTGTTCTTTGGTTGGCTATAACATGCAGGATTGTGAATGGCTGAGGTGATTCGAGATTGCTGACTGAGAACAAAGAGCCATGAGTCAGCAACTGTCCCTTGATGGGAAGAGGACAATAGATGGATGCTGGCTTGGACCAGAGCCAATGACCAGGTGTTAAAGGCCAGACACATGACCTGCGGCCAATGACACAGGAATGTGACATTTGAATTGATAAATGGATATAAAAGTGGATGCTTTGTGGGTGCTGGTGGCGGTAACTTCGAAGAATAACCATCGCAGATACAAGCGAGAAGAACTCTGCGTGAAGCACGTGGAGAGTGAATCGGGACCACGAGGAACAAGGAACATCTGGCCAGCGTAAATTCCTCCGCCCGGGTAATACCTTTGCTATTCTTTGACTATCCAGGAGAGTCAGGGATACTTAGCAGGTGTGCGCACAAAGTATTTAGTGTATGAATTCACGTATTTGTTAGTTTGAACAATAAAGGTAATTGTCAGTAAATACAGATCTCTCTGTGCCTCACTCAGAATCATTGGAAGAGGTAGAAGCACTCTCTCTCTCTCTCCCTCTCCCCCTCTCCCTCTCCCTCTCTCCCTCTCCCTCCCTCCCTCTCCCCCCCCTCCCCCCCCCCAAAACAATAAATTTAGCAATGGCAGTCCTTCTTCTAATCAGCTCTACTGTTAGTTGTTAACTTCCAGGGTTGATTAATTGTTTCATTAACCACTTTCAGTTCTTATTTCCATATTTCCCATTAGCAAACAGGGCACAAAGATACAAAGATGGACAGAGGAGTGGGGCAGAGTAAGATATTCTTATACAGAGAATGGTTGTCTGAGTAGGCTACGGTCAATTATGGATAACTCTGAACATCCTCTACATAGCACCATCCAGAGACAGAGAAGCAGTTTCAGCGACAGGTTACTATCGATGCAATGCTCCTCAGACAGGATGAAGAGGTCAATACTCCCCAATGCCATTAGGCTTTACAATTCTACCGCCAGGACTTAAGAACTTTTTAAAAGCTATTATTAATGCTTTTTGAGATAGTGATTTAGATGCATATCATATTTTTTTACTGAGAAGTATTGTATGTAATTAGTTTTGCTACAACAAGTGTATGGGACATTGGAAAAAAAAGTTGAATTTCCCCATGGGGATGAATAAAGTATCTATCTATCTATCTATCTATCAAACCACCTGTCTGTAGGACTGATAGAAACTGATTTAATCAGGATCTTAAAGCAGAGAGAAATGAACTTTCATGTCTGCGAGAAAGATGAAGGAAAAAGGAACTGAGTGGATTGGTGAAAGAGATACAGGGCTGGAGAAGGAGGAGAAAGTTCAGTTCCCTCCTTTCAGACTCCTCCTTCTCCAGCTCTATATCTCTTTCACCAATCAACTTATCAGCTCTTTACTTCATCCTTCCCCCTCCCAGTTTCACCTATCACCTCATGTTTTTGTGTGTGTCGCTTGGATTTCCGGCATCTGCAGACTTTCTCTTGTTTGTGGTCACACCAAATATTGATTTGATTTAGTTTTTTGCTGTTTACTGCTCTTCATGGTAATTTTTTTTGATATTTAGAAGCGTTTAATTTTTTTGAAAGCATCACTTTACAGAATTTTCTTCACATGAGCCTAAGACTTTTGCACGGTGCTGTAAGTCGTGATGAAGAACCTCAGTCCGAATAACTTCCACAGTTGCTGCCTGACCTGCTGAGTTCCTGCAACATTGTTGTTTTGTGTGTGTTGCTTTGGATTACCAGCATCTGCAGAATTTCTTGTGTTCAATATTTAGGTTTTAGCAACTTATTATTTCTTCCTTTTAGTTGAAGAATAGGCTAAAGGTTAATGTAAACTTATAAATTTTAATGTTCAGCAACATAAAACTGTTGAGTTACTGAAAATAAACTCTTGTTACATTGTTTTTACACACTCCAAACACTCGTCTGGATTATGCCATCAGCGACAAAGGACCAGCGAGGCTGTTAAACAGAAATTATGATTTATCACATGATTAAAAACACTTTGTTATACAAGGCCAGGTGCTTTCAGTTTGTAAACAGTTGAATTTCTCACATCTTTTCTGATTTTGCTGGTCACACCGGGGAGGACTGCTGTAACACACCCCGAGGTGCAACACAGAATCGCCAACAACGGTTTCATCACCTCCACATTTCACCGTGCATCTAAAGTCCCTGTCACACTTCCACCATTGTAATGGCTAACCATCATCTCCATTATAAATTCAGCTATTGACACTTTTCAGTACATGAGAGCAAAGGAGAACAAAATGATTGTTATTCCCGATCTGATGCAGCATTAAAAAACATAATAATCATAAGGATCACAGTAAAATAAACAAAACACACTAAATATAAATATGAAAGCGTTCCTATAAAACACAATATGCATAAAGTGATGTTAGGTGATGTGAGGGTTGGTAAAGTGGGTTAACGGGAGGAGTGGTGTTGGTCAGATTGACAGCTTGATTGAAGTAACTGCTTTTGCATCTCAAAAGAAGCCGCAGTGTCGAGGACTCAGCCTAACCCATCACAGTCACACCCCTCCCTACCATAGGTGGTATCCACAGGAAGTGCTGTCTCAAGAAGGTGATATCCATCATCAAAGACCTCCACCATCCAGACCATGCCATTTCATGGTACAGAAGCCTGAGGCCTAACACCACCAGATTCAAAAATAGTTACTTCCCTTCAACAATTTGGTTCCTGAACCAACTTATGAAACCCTAATCACTACCTCATTATAGCAACACTAATTTTGAGATTCAAAATTATTTAACGTCATTTCCAGTATACAAATATAAATGAAATCATTGTTACTTGGAATCTGATGCAGCACCAAAAACACAGTAAGGTAGAGAACACAATAATAATTTTAAAAACATAATAAATATAAATACATATGGTAGTTTATATAGACAGATTGATTGTATGCCCATAGAGTAATGTTAGGCACAGGAGTGTCTCTACATAAGGTGACTCTATCAGGAAACATCTAATGATAGCTGCAATATGGCATGGCCTAGAAGGGCTGAGGGGGAGAAGAGGCAAGCTGTGGTGATAGGGGATCATTAGTTATGGGAACAGACAGAAGGTTCTGTGAGCGAGAATGCGATTCCCTGATGATATGTTGCCTCCCAGGTGCCAAGGTCCAAGATTTCTCAGATTGGGTCCTCAGCATTCTGAAGTGAGAGGGTGAACAGCCAGAAGTCGTGGTCTATATAAGTACCAATGACATGAGTAGGACAAGTGACAAGGTTCTGCATAGGGAGTTCAGGGAGTTAGGTGTTAAGTTAAAGGGCAGGACCTCCAAGGTTGTGATCTGAGGATTGCTACCCGTGCCACATGCTTGTGAGGCCCGAACTAGGAAGATTATACAAAGAATTGGTGTAGAAGGGAAGGCATAAATTTTTTCAATCGTTTGTCTTTTTTCCAGGGAAGGTGGGACCTATACAGAAGAGACAGCTAACCCTTGAACTGGAGGGGGACTAATATCCTAGCAGGAAGACTCATTAATGCTGCACCATGGGGTTTAAACTAGAGTTTCAGGGGGATGAGAACCAGAGTGTCAGAACAATTAGTAGAGAGGTTGTGGAGAAAGATGTTGGCAAGACCTGAGACAAAATTAGGAATCAAAAGGTTGAGCATGCTGCAACTCGTGTCCTAAAATGCCTGTGTTTCGATGCAAGAAGTATCGCAGAAAAGGCAGCTAATTGTGCTGAAGATGAGGTAGCTAGTTTACAAACAGAGGCTGCTGATAGAGCAAAATTACAATCAACGGGATGAGTTGCAATGTAAAAGGCAGACAAAATTGAAAAGGATGAATCCAGGACTGAAGGTGTTAGTTTTAAATGCACTCAGCATATGGAATAAGGTAGATAAACTTTCAGATTGGCAGGTATGATGTTGTAGGCATCACTGAATCATGGCTGAAAGAAGATTATAGCTGGGAGCTTAATGTCCAAGGATACACATTGTATCAAATGGACAAGCAGGAAGACAGAGGGGATGGTGTTGTTCTATTAGTTAAAAAAAAGAAATCAAATCATTAGAAAGAAGTGACATAGGGTCAGAAGGTGTTGAATCATTCTGGAGAGAGCAAAGCAACTGCAAGGGTAAAAATACTCTGATGGGAGTTGTATGCAGACCCCCCCAAACAGTAGTTAGGATGTGGCCTACAAATTACAACAGTAGATGGAAAATGCATTTCAAAAGGTAAATGTTACAATAGTCATGGGGGACTTCAAAACACAGCTGGATTGGGAAAGGTGCTGGATTCCAGGAGGGTGATTTTCCAGAGATGGCCTTTTAGAGCAGTTTGTGGTTGAGCTCACTAAAGGGTCAGCTATTCTGGATTGGGTGTAGTACAGTGAATCAGAATTGATTCAAAAGCTCAAGGTAAATAAAAAAATCCCTTAGGAGCAAGTGATCATAATATGATCGAACTCACCCTGAAATTTGAGGAGAAGCTAAAGTCAGATATATCAGTATTACAGTCGAGTAAAGGGAATTACAGAAGCTTAAGAGAAGAGTTGGCCAGAATTGATTGGGAAAAGGACACAGGCAGGGGTGACAGAAGCAATTTGGAAGGCACAGGATATATACATCCCAAAAAGGAAGAAGTGTTCTAAAGGAAAAATTACACAACCATGGCTAACAAGAGAAGTCAAAGCCAACATAAAAAAGAGGTAGACAACGAACTGAATAAGTATTTTACATGTGTCTTCACAGTAGAAGACACCAGCAGTATGATAGACGTTCCAAGTGTAACAGGTTATGAAGTGTGTGAAGTTACCATAACTAGAGAAGAAGGTTCTTAGGAAACTGAAAGGTCTGGAGGTAGATAAGTCACCTGGACCAGATGGTGTACACCCCAGAGTTTTGAAAAAGGTGGCTGAAGAGATCATGGAGGCCTTAGTAATGATCTTTCAAGAGTCACTAGATTCTGAAACAGTTCCAGAAGACTAGAAAATTCCAAATATCATTCAACTCTTCAAGATGGGAGAGAGGCAGAAGAAAGGAAACTATAGGCCAGTTAATCTGACCTCAGTGGTTAGGAAGATGTTGGAGTCAATTATTAAGGATGAGGTCTCAGGGTATTTGGAGGTACATGATAAAATAGGCTGTAGTCAGCATGGTTTCTTCAAGGGAAAATCTTTGAAATTTATTGGAATTCTTTGAAGAAATAACAAGCAGGATAAACAAAGGAGGCTCAGTTGATGTTGTTTACTTGGATTTTCAGAAGGTGCCACACAAGGCTGTTTAACAAGCTACGAGCCCATGGTATTACAGAAAAGATTCTAGCATGGATAAAACAATGGCTGATTGGGAGGAGGCAAAGAGTGGGAATAAGGGGAGCCTTTTCTAGGTGGCTGCTAGTGACTATTGGTGTCCACAGGGGTCTATGTTGGGACCAATTCTTTTTATGGGAGGCCCCATCTTACAATTGTCAATGATTTGGATGATGGAATTAATGGCTTTGTTGCAAAGTTTGCAGATGATACAAAGATAGATGGATGGGCAGGTAGTTTAAGGGGAATAGAGAAGCTACAGAAGTATTTAGACAGATTAAGAGAATGGACAAAGAAACGACAGATGGAATACATGTCGGGAAGTGTACAACAGAGAGAACCTGAGTTGTAGAGTCCTTGAAAGTGAGTCTATAGGTTGTGGGATCAGTTCACAGCTGAGTTGAGTGAAGTTATCTACACTGGTTCAGGAGCCTGATAGTTGAAGGGTATCAACTGTTCCTGAACCTGGTAGTGTGAGGCCTAAGGCTCCTGCATCTCCTTCTCGATGGTAGTAGCAAGAGAGAACATGGCCTGGATGATCCTTGATAATGGATGCAACTTTCTTGTGACATTGCTCTTCAAATGTATTAATTTTTGCAAGGTGTTGTGTTATGGCATGTTTCAGTTTTTACCCAATCACTGACAATAGTCTAATGGTCAGTGGTTTGCTGTTTTCTCTCTCCCTCCTTTATTAAATAATGGGGTTGCATTACCATTTTCCTGTCCGCAACAATTCCCACATCTGTAGTAGTTTGGACGATAATAATTAGAGCATCCACTATCTAAAGCTACCTCTCTCAAATCTCTTGATATTTTGCTAGTGCTTCACCGAACAAAATCTAGGAAAATGTGAAGGAAAATCTCTTGAGTGTCTATTTATTTTCCTTCTGCATTGTTTTATGTGTTTCCAGTCTATGCTGAGGATATACAACCTTCCTTACCTGGAGAAAGCAGAGTTGAAGAAGTATAAGATGCCAACAATTTGTAATATGCACTTTTGTCCAGCCAGTGTAATTACTAAGCATGATGCAAAACTTCATCAGTAGTGTGGTGGTTCAGGTAGCACTTTATAGTGCCTGCAATCATCATTGGGGTTCAAATCCTGTTACCTCCTGTCAGGCATTGTATATTTTCCCCATAACCACGCATAGTTCCTCCGGATGCTCCGGTTTCCTCCCACATTCCAGAGATGTGTGGGTTAGGGTTAATAAATTGTAGCCAAGCTATTTTGGGGCCAGAAGCATGGTGACATTTGTGGGCTGGCCCATGCCATTGTCAGACTGTGTAGGTCATTAACACAAACAACACATTTTACTGTATGTTTCAATGTGTGCGTGACAAATAAAGCTAATCTTTACATTTCATTGAGGCTGATAGTGGGAGAGGATGCATATAGTCTGGGTTGCTTCATAAATAGTAATAGTTTTAAAAATCAGTTTTCTTATATGGTATAGGAAGAAAACACAAAATGTGCAACAGTATTGTTATTCTCCATAAAAGTCGACAACTAGCCTGATATTTAATTATTTATCTTATGCCACATTATAATCTGTCTCCAAAATGGGTCCTCTATCATTAGAGTGAGTATTCCAGTAGTAACCCTGAGGGTATTGCCTTCGGTAAAATAAGGGGGTATTTACAGAAATTATCTGCAAGTGCCCCAGTTGAACTTTGGAAGGAATGGTTTTGTCTATTTTAAGAATGTAAACAGAATTAAATTCACCAGCAGGTAGGTAGTGCAGCTCTTGAAACTGTTTTTTAAATTTTTATTTTTACTTAGAGGTACAGTGTAGTAACAGGCCCTTCTGGCACAAATGAGTCCGTGCTGCCTAATTAAACCCATGTGACCAATTAACCTGATAACCTGTATGTCTTTGGAATGTGGGAGGACACTGGAGCACCCAGAGGAAACCCACACAGTCATGGGGAGAATGTGCAAGCTCCTTACAGACAGTGATAGGAATTGAACCCAAGTCACTGGTGTAATAGCACTAACCTACAGTGCCGCACCCCCTCCCAACACACCCCCAGGTTGATTTTGCTCTTTTTTTTATATAACTCCGATTTTGAATTTAGGAATGCATTTAGAAAATGCATCAGGAAGGACAGTTCACTCTCAGCTAAACTTACGTTGTGTAATTAGTATGTTGTAATGCATTTGTTGTTAATTTATGCATTATCAAAGATGAAGGATCAGCTTTATTCACCACATACATTTACATGTATTAAGAACTTGCTGTGGTGTGTTGGTCAGGGATGATATGTGTAACAAAAAAACAACAAGCAACAATTATAAAGAATTTTATAAAAATTAAGTTAGAGGCTAAACTTCAGATATGGAATAAAATATGCATAAATACATGATACTAGCATGTATTTACAATGTAAACAGCATTATAGAAAGTGGTTTAAAGTGTTCACAGTACAGTGCAGTGATTGAGGTATAGATAGAGGGGGTTGGTGTGGGGGCTATGTAGAATTGTGGGTTAGATTAACCGTCTAGAGGAAGGAACTTTTAAGATGGTGTGAAGTTTTTGCTTAATAGCCTTATAGCGCTCTTCAGGAAGGAGACTTTGGAAAAGGTAGTTTACTGGGTGGTGTCCGCAATGATTTATTTCCTGCCTGCTCCTTTGTCCTCGACACATACAAGTTCTGTGGTGACGGCAGACTGCAGCCAATTTACAGTTTTCAGCATTGCTGTAGATAGCTGTATTTCATCGATGTCAAGGATAGCCACTTAGAATGCAGCTAATGACCGTTCTGCTGACCCGATGTTTTGCTGTAGTTAAGTTCTGCTAGTTTTGCTGTTTGCGTGAGTGAAAGGATGCTGCACCAAATTTTATTTATTTTACTTAGCGATACAGCACGATACAGGCCTTTTCTGACCCAACAAGCCTGTGCCACCCATTTACACCCGAGTGACCAATTAGCATACTAATCCGTACCTCTTTGGGGTGTAGGAGGAAACTTGGGCACAGAGAGGAAAGTCATGCAGTCACGGGGAGAACATACAAACTCCTTACAGACAGCGGCAGGAACTGAACCCGGGTCAGCTACCGTGCTGCCCCATAATGGCTGTTTATGATGCTGTCTATGATGGCAGTGTAGAATTGCACCAGAAGGTTCTGAAGGAAGATGGAATTTTACCAACATTCTTACAGCTTACTAAACATCAGCACTATATCACATTCTTGTTATTGTTTCTAGGAGGAACCCATAACGTTCAACGAGGAGGTTTTTGTTTCACACCGCTCGAGTGCCATGAGGCAGTTCCTACAGAATGCCATTCAACTGCAACTCTTCAAGCAGGTACGAAGTGAATGAGCTAACCGTAACGGTTTAGGCCATCTCTTAATCGCAAGAGATTCTGCAGCTGCTGGAAATCCGAGCAACATTCACAAAGTGCTGGAGGAACTCAGCAGGTCAGGTAGCATCTATGGAGGGGAATAAACTCTCGACATTTCTGGCTAAGACCCTTCATAAGCACTGGAAAGGAAGGAAGAAGAAGCCAGAATAAGAAGCTGGGGGGAAGAGGGAGGATTACAAGCTGGCAGGTGATAAGTGAAGCCAGATGACGGGGAAAATGGGTGGATTGGAGAAGAGGGGACAATGTGAGAAGCTGGGAGGTGAAGGGTGGAAAAGGTAAAGGGCTGAAGAAGAAGGAATCTAATAGGAGAGGAGAGTGGTCCATGGGAGAAAGGAAAGGAGAAGGGGCACTTGTAGGAGGTGATAGGCAGGTGAGGAGAAGGGAGGGAGTAAGGAAGAGCCAGAATGGGGAATGGAGAAAAGAGAGAAGGGGGAGAGAGGAGAACTTTTTATTCTTTAAAAACTTTGAACAAAAGTTGAACCTCAGTGGGATCATTCTTTGCGGAGTTTGGATAAAAGTCCATTGTCCATATGAAATCCCAACCTAAAGGATAAGTAGACAGCCAGATAATTGTTTTTCAGGACGGAAATAGCTAATACGAGGGGGCGTTATTTTAAGGTGATTGGAGGAATGCATAGGGAGGATGTCAGAGGAAGATTTGTTTTACACAAAGAGTGGTAGGTGTACAGCTCTACCAGAAGTGGTGGTAGAGGCAGATGCATTAAGGACGTTTAAGAAACTCTTAGATGGATGATGGAAAAATGGAGGGCTATGTGGGAGCGAAGGGTTAGATTGATCTTAGAGTAGGTTAAAAGGTTAGCACCACATTGTCATATGACAGGCCAGTACTGTACTATACCATTCTATGTTCTGGGATTGATTAAGTTGCAGAAAGTAACTTGGAAGAATTTCTGAATTAAATGTTGAGTGATAGATTTTAGGAAACCCTTACTTTATAGATGGAGTGGGAATTTTTTTAAAGCTGTCTTGTGTCTTTATACAAGCTAGAAAGTTATTATCGCTTGTGGTTGTGAACAGCTGCACAGTGTTGGTGGTTTCGCAGGCTGCTTAGAAATTTTCCAGATTTCTTTCCAAAAAGCAGGCTTTTGCTTTAGTGCCCTCTTATTGGAGGTGATGATTTTTTAATGAGATCAGTTTCCTTGAGTTTTTGCTTTGGCGCTGAAATGAGGTGAGTTCCTGATACTGTGGTGAATGGTTCTCATTGTTATGGACCAAGATTTCACCCGCTCCAGCCTTGTTTTGATGGCCAGGTAGATGAATTCAATTGCTGAGTACAATCCCATTCTACTCAAAGAATGACAGGGAATAACAAACAAATATATTTCCAACATATTAATTCAAGCTTAAAATTTCAGAATCAGAATTAATATCACCAGCATGTGTCATGAAATTTGTTGTTTTGTGGCAGCACTGCATTGCAATACATAATAAAATTATAAATTACATGAAGTATATATTTAAAAATTCAATTCAATAAGTAGTGCAAAAAGAGAACAAAATAGAAAATGTAGTGAGGTAGTATTCATGAGTTCATTGTCCATTCATAAATCTGATGGTGGAGGGGAAGAGGCTATTCCTGAAGTATTAAGTATATGTCTTCAGGCTCCTACACCCCCCTCCTTGATGGTAGCAATGAGAAGAGGGCATGTCCTGGGTGACGGGGGTCCTTAATAATGGATGCCGCCTTTTTAAGGCATCACCTTTTGGATAGGCGGGTGCTCATGATGGAGCAAGATTCAAATGTGCTGGTAATTTTACAATTTTAACTAACTTTCTAGAACTAGAAAAATTTATCTGAGGGTTTGTTCCAGAATATTGCACCACTTTGGTTGTTCCTTCTAAGTCCTCTCTTGACTGACAGTATATCTTTCTGTAGGCCCCCTTGTCCAACTACACATAAAAAAAAAATGACTGTTATATTGAGTGCATTGTTAATTTTTTTTTGATATTTAGACCTTGCAGTTTCCTGCAAGAAGGTTAAGAGGCAAGAATCAACTTTATTCACCAAATACATTAGCACGTATTAGGAATTTGCTGTGGTGTGTTGGTCAGGGGGACAATTGGAACAAAAAGCAACAACATTAAGCTAGTATAAAGAAAAAAAATTATACAGAAAATAAAATTAGAGGTTAAAGAATGGATATGGAATAAAATGTGCATAAATACATAAATGCTAGCATGTATTTACAATGTAAACAGCATTTTAAAAAGTGGTTGGAAGTGTTTACAGTGCGGTGCAGGTACTGAGGTAATAGATAGAAGAAGGTATGGGGGGCTAACCACAAAGGTTAAATAGATTAACTGCTTGGGGGAAGAAACTTTTTAAATGGTGTGAAGTTTTTTTGTTTAATACCCTATAGCACTTTCCAGAAGGGGGCGCTTGGAAAAGGCAAGTTGAAGAGTGGGTTGCGTCCACAACGATTTTTTTCCCCTCTTCTTATGTCCATCCCCCTACTGGGGCTTTGGCCACCAACAGCAGCTCGCCAGAGTTCTATATTTGCGGCTGCTCTTACAAGTTGTCCCCAGTTGTAGCTCATCTTTGAAGATCCTTCCTCTCCCAGGGATAAGGTCTTTGGAGCTTCTGTTGGCATTTGTGCAGCACTGGGTTTTTACAGGATAGGGTAATTAGCCACATGACCAACCCTCCTCCTTACACAGCCGGGCTTGGGACTGTCCGTGGTGGAATTAAGCATTCCTGTGCATATCGGCATTTCATTGATGTCATGGGTAGCCATTTAACTTAACCCACTAAGAAATTACTGCTTATAATCAACTGTACTAGATTTTGTTTCAGCCTTGGGTACAAAATCACTAATTTCATTTTGTAAAAGGAATGAAGCGGCAAATGCTCTTTTGGAAAATGTTTTGCCACCTTTACCTTTCCTTTCACTTGCAGTAATGTGACAGTGGGTCAGGTTCACAGACACAATATGACCTGCCCAAGGAACTTAAAACTATTGAAATGCACCACCTGTAGTTTAATTTCAATTGTAGCCCATGGCACTCTGAGCCAGTGGAGTTTTTCAGTACGTGTCAGATATCTATTATTTACAATATTGAGATTTCCGTTGATATTAATAGCTGAGCATGGTGAATTAGAGGCTTTCTTTCAGTGAAATGAAATCCTTCAATTTCCTAAATTACAACTCGTTATTCAACCGTGCACATTGTCTGCAAACAAGTGTAAAATCTGAAACAGTAACGTATTCTTCACTTCTGTCTGATTTGCAGATTCTTTTAATTAGTGCGAGCTCATTAATTGTGTTTTGACAGCACAAAAACTGTATTTCAAATACACTGCTTCCTTTCACGTCCTGCTTTGAGAATGTCACTTATATGAACAGTTGTTTCCCGTAAAAAAATCATTCTGTTTTCCAGTTCATTGACGGTCGACTAGATCTACTGAATTCTGGGGAAGGATTTAGTGATGTATTTGAGGAGGAGATAAATAACGGCGAATATGGAGGAGGTAAGATTTTACCTGTTCATGGGTCAGAGCTGGAGAAGCAATGTGGGACTGAACATTAAAGGACATTTGACTGCTCATTTTCCTTGATTCACGCAGACTGCATGAAAGCTTACTTTAAAAAAAGCACAAGAGAATATTTGTAAAGGGCACTCCTCAATGATGAACTTCTTAGTTGGTTTAACTTCCCATTCAACACCACAGTTGCTAACTGCATGATGATGATCTGTTCAATATGTAAAGCCTCAATCAGCTTGCTATTGTTGAGACCATCTAAGACACTTTAATTGATATACGGTAGATTCTGGTTAATTGGGTCATATCGGGACCAGTACAGTTTGTCCTAATTAAGCGGCTGCTGCAATTAGCCAAAGTTTCATGGAAATAGTTAAAAAGGTATAAAAAAAGAAAAACTGAGAAATAAATGATGTCCTTAAATGAAATACGGATTAAATTAGAACACCATCAGTAGTACTATAAAACTGTATTAGTTCCTCATAGTTATTGACAAAGGAATTCATCTATTGTACACAATAAACAAAGTTAGTGCAGACGCCTGGTGTAGATAATGGACTGCTTTCATACAATTTTATCAATGATTGTATGCTCCAAATCCTAATTTTCGTTGTAACATTCAAGATGATTGTCAACACCTTCAAATTCTTTGTAATTTCTAACTCGAAGTAGTGAAATTGTTTCATTTTCACTCCTGGCTGTTTCTGGCATAAGAAATAGGAGCAGGAATAGACCATCTGGCCCGTCGAGCCTGCTCCACTATTCAATAAGATCATGGCTGATCTGACCATGGACTCATCTCCACCTAGCTGCCTTTTCCCCACAACCCTTAATTCCCCATCTATGTGAAAATCTATCCAACCTTGTCTTAAATACATTTACTGAGGTGGCCTCCAGTGCTTCATTGGGCAGAGAATTTCACAGATTCACCACTCTCTGGGAAAAGCAGTGCCTCCTCATCTCCGTCCTAGATTTACTCCCCTGAATCTTGAGGCTATGTCCCCTAGTTGTAGTCTTACCTGCCAGTGGAGACAACTTTTCTGTCTCTAGCTTATTTATCCCTTTCATAATTTTATATGTTTCTATAAGATATCCACACATTCTTCTAAATTCCAGCAAGTAGAAACCCAGGTGACTCAATCTGTCCTCATAGTCTAACTCCCTCACCTCTGGAATCAACCTGGTGAATCTCCTCTGCACTGTCTCCAAAGCCAGTATATCCTTCCTCAAGTAAGGAGACCAGAACTGCACGCAGTAATCCAGGTGCAGCCTCACCAGTACCCTGTACAGTTGCAACATAACCTCCCTGCTCTTAAATTCAGTCCCTCTAGCAATGAAGGCCAACATTCCATTTGCCTTGCCTGCTGCATCTGCAAACCAATCTTTCGCAATTCATTCACAAGCACTCCCAAGAATTCTACCATTTAAAAAATAATCTGATCTTCTATTTTCCCTTCCAAAGTGGATGACCTCGCATTTACCAACATTGTACTCCATCTGCCAGACCCTTGCCCATTCACTTAACCTATTTATGTCTCTGCAGACTGTCCATATCCTCTGCACAATTTGCTTTTCCACTCAATTTAGTGTCATCAGCAAACTTAGATACACTACACTCGGTCCCCTCTTCCAGATCATTAATGTATATCATGAACAGATGTGGGCCCAGTACTGACTCCTGCAACACACAAGTCACCACTGATTGCCAACCAGAGAGACACCCATATATCCCAGCTCTCTGCTTTCTATTGGTTAACGAATCCTCTATCTATGCTAGTACGTCACCCCCAGCTCAATGCATCCTTATCTTATGGATACTTCTTTTACACGGCACTTTATCGAACGCCTTCTGGAAATCCAAGTAAATAACGTCCATCTGTTCCCCTCTATCCACTGTGCTCATTATATCCTCAAAGAACGCCAGTAAGTTTGTAAAACGGGGTCTGCCTTTACTGAATCCATGCTCTGTCTGCCTGATGGATTCATTTCTTTCCAGATGCCTCACTATTTCTTCTTTAATGATAGCTTCAAGCATTTTCCCAACTACAGATGTTAAACTAACTAGCCTAAAGTTACCTGCCTTTTGCCTACATCATTTTTTGAACAGTGATGTGACACTCGCCTTCTTCCAATCCACTGGGACTTGCCCAGAGTCGAGAGAATTTTGGTAAATTATCACCAAAGCCTCAACTGTAACCTCTGCCATTTCTTTCAGTACCCTGGGGTACATTCCATCAGGACCAGGGGACTTCTCTATTTTTAAGCCCACAAGTTTGCACAGCACTACCTTTTTAGTGATAGCTATTATATCGAAGTCCTCACCTCCCATCGCATCCAGGCATCTGCAAGCCTGAATGCTTGAAACCACAGTGAGCAAAACAGCTCTGAATTGTCTTACTGCTTATTTCTCGCCAGCTATCAGTGCCAAAAATCACTGCTTTTTGAACACAAACACTCACAGTTAATGCTATTTAAAAACTGTTGACTCTCAGCACAGTGTAACATCTAACGGCCACAAAAGCACACGACTGACGCTAGTCAGAACCTGTTTAGTTACAGTCTCCCGTCCTAATTAAGCGGCATAGTGTCCCAAATAAATTAAGGTAATCCCAGACAATTTCTCTGTTAGTTTTTGCTAGTTTTTGTTCTTTAAGAGTTGCTCCAAATAAACAGCTGCCCTAGTTAACCAGAATCCACCAAATAAATTGTATCAGAGAATTCTAACCCTGTTTATTAATAATAATAACTTACTTATAGAGCATTTTTCATAGAAGCAATATAGTTCAATGTGCTTTACTATGGAATAAGCAAATATGAAAATAAAATACAAAAAGATGTTAGTTAAAGCAAGGTTATATAAATAAGTTTTGTTGACATTTAAAAGTATCAACTGAGTATGCTTCCCTTATTGAATACTATAGTTTAGGAGTGTTGTTCACAAAAGCTGACCTGCCAATTATCTTTTGTGGGAGATTGTTTAAATTTAAGAGACTGGAGAAGAAGGCCTGAGAGCTTCAGCAGGATTATACAACTGGGGATGGTCTATATTGCAGGTAGAAAATCAGCTTTGCACAAGCATTATGAGGTTTATTAGTGTTTTCAGATGTATTCTGCGAATGTTCAGTAATTGAATACGCAACACTAATTTTTGTTCACACCAAGAACCCAACAGGAATAGGCCCGTTCTTCTCAGCATTCAAATAAAGTGTGCTGTCTTTTACAATGTAGGCACAGGCCATCACCAATTTCAAGTTCAAATTTATAGTTATCTAACTGTACATATATATAACCAAATGAAACAACGTTCTTCTGGACAACCGTGCACCCACAAAACATATATCACACATAGCACATGAACCAAAGTATTATCAAAAATAAGTTAATATAATATATTTCAAAATGCATGTAGTGCTTAACTCAGGTAAACAGTAACCAATGCAGTAAACAGTTTGCTGCCCTGGTGATGAGACCTCGGTGGTGGGCAGGGTATTCATTAGTCTCACAGCCTGAGGGAAGAAGCTGTTGTCCAGTCTGGCAGGCCCAGTCCTGATGCTCTGCACCTCTTTCCTGATGGTAGTGGGTCAAAGAGATTGTAGGATGACTGATAGGGATCCTCAACAATGCTTCAGGCCCTTCATCTACAACATTCCCGGTAGATGTCGCAAATAGGGGGGAGGAAGACCCAGGAGTGAGAGAAGTTATGAATGCCTGACTAATGGACTCTCCTACACACGAGCAAGTTCCCATGATGTTATTTGAAAATGTCACATAGATGAACAGTTGTATATTATTCAATCCAATTAGATTCGCCATTTTATTTATTTACTTACTTACTTATTTATTGGGGTGCATTTTGGAGTGGGCTTTTCTGGCCCTTTGAGCCACGCCATCCACTAACCCCCTGATTTAATGCAAGCTTAATCATAGGACAATTTACAATAGCCAATTAACCTACAAACGGGTACATCTTTGGACATGGAAGGAAACTGGAGCAGCCAGAGGAAACCCACGTGGTCACGGGGAGAACTTACAAACTCCTTACAAGAAGTGGTGGCAGCTGAGCCCGGGTGGCTGGTATTGTAAAATGTTATGCTAACCACTACACTACTGTGCCTTTGCATTTTACAAATGGCAAAGTTAGTTTCATCTCTCTTTTCTTTTTTAGTAATTGTTCTTTTATCTCAGTCTTATGTGTTTTTGATGCCATTCACTACAAAACTGAAGAGATGTGGTTGCCATGTTGGTTGGCCATCGTACCTGATGATGACAGGAGACCTGTGCAGGAGAGTTTTTAAAGTGGAAAAGCAATTACACAGTTCCACTCTCTCTGCCTCGGAAGTCCGGGTCCAGTGGTACGAGTAGTCACCACAAACTGGGATCTTCCCTGGTTGCAGTGGATGACCTTGACTTCTTCCATGCCTTGTCATGCCCCTCGCTCTCCACGAAGTGTTGCAGAACTGCCTCCCTGGCCGTTGGATCTCACTGTAGATCTTATCCGCCCTGCCCACCAGAGCTGCCTTCACATGCTAGGACAGGCCTAACCCTAACCCTATCTCACTGGGGTATCAGACCTGCCAGCTACCCTCACCTGGTTCAGCCCTGCTGTCGAATTGGTGTACCAGGGTGTGGCTACTGTTGCTTGCAAATAGCTACAGGTGGGTGCTAAGTGTCTGGTGGAGCCTGATGGTGAATGAGCTGCCCCAAAATGGACTCACCAAGTCCCTTCAATAGCGGTGCTACCCCTCCCTGGACACCCCATACATACGGTTCCCATATCAAGTGATTTATGTGTATTTTCCAGTTTACAGACAAAATCGATGTTAAAAACATGACTAAAAGCAGAACCTGTAGAAAAACAATTATGAGATTTATTAGTTTTTTCACAAGCATGCTGAGAACATTCAGTAATTAAATATGCATCACCAGTTTTGTTTCACACCAAGAATGCATCAGGAGTAGGCCACTCTGCACCTCAAGCTTTTCCTGATGGTTATTATATCTGATCTGCTTCATGTCTCATCTCTTCACTGTCACTTCCCAGAGCCTTCTATTCCAGAACTTAACAAAAAGTCTGCTTCCTTTTCAAAAGCCTGCTATGATGTAGTCATTACAACCTACTGAGGGTGAGGATTCCATGTTTGCCACCATCCTGTCATTTCCTCCTACTTATATTTCCCGTAGTGTAGTGGTTAGCGTGACGCTATCACAGCTCGGGGTGTTCTGGAGTTCAGAATTCGATTCCAGTGCTGTCTGCAATGAGTTTGTATGTTCTCCCCATGAATTGCTTTGGTTCCCTCGGGTGCTCTGGTTTCCTCCCACATTCCAAAGGCGTACTGGTTAGTAGGTTAATTGGCCATTGTGAATGGTCCTGTGATTAGACTAGAATTAAATTGGGTTGCTGAACGATGCGGCTCGTTGGGCCTGTTCTGCACTGTATCTTTAAAATAAAATAAAATATTTATTTCAGTTAGATTAGCAACAATTAATAAGCTTAACTAACCCCCTCAAACTAGGACCAGCAATTAGACTTTGATAGTTTCCAGTTTACTACAGAGAATACCACCATCCTCTCCACTCACTGAAAGTGAGTTCTAACTTTTTCTTGGAGCATAGACCATGTAACTCTAGAGCACAGTACAAGCTCTCTGGCCCATAATGTTGTGCCGACCTTTTAATCTACTCTAAGATCAATCTAAACCTTCCCTTCTACATAGCCCTCCATCTTCCTATCATCTATGTGACTATCTAAGTTTCTTAAATGCTCTTAATGTATCTGCCTCAACCACTACACCTGGCAGGGCATTCCACACACTCACCATTCTCTGTGTAAATCCCTACCTCTGATATCCCCACTATACTTTCCTCCAATCACCTTCAAGCTGTACCCCCTCATGTTAGCCATTTCCACCCTGGGAAAACTCACTGGCTGTCCACCCTATCTATACCTCTTATCTTGTATACCTCTATCAAGTCACCTCTCATCCTGCTTCACTTCAAAGAAAAAACCCCTTCCTCACTCAACCTATCCTCATAAGACATGCTCTCTAATCCAGGCAGCATCCTAGTAAATCTCCTCTGTATCCTCTCTAAAACTTAAACTTTCTTCCTATAATGAGGTGACCACAACTAAAACACAGTATTCCAAGTGTGACCTGCTCAGGCTTTTCTTGACCTGAAATATTGACTCAGTTTCTCTCTCCACAGATGCTGCCTGTCCTGCTGAGTGTTTCAAACAGTTTGTTTTTATTTCAGATTGTACCATTTGCACTTGCTTTTGCTTTTTATTTTTGCTGAATACAGCGCTAAAGAATTGTGGACATGTAGGGTTTTGGGAAAAATTATGCTTCTGAAGTTTGTTGTAAAACATTTTAATTACAATTGGTTCACAATCTTAAAGGTAAATTTAAAATTGGTCATATGAAACAAATAGTTATAAATGCATTCATCTTCATATACACTGAAGCAAGTTTAATACATAAGACCAGAAGACATAGGAGCATAATTAGGCCAGTCAGCCCATTGACATTCCATCATGGTTGATGTAATATCCCTCTCAACCCCATTCTCTTGCCTCCTGTTCATAGACTTTGACGTTCTTAAAGCCAACCTCTGCTTTAACTATACCAATTCCTTGGTACTCAAGAGCTGTCTGTGACAAAGAATTCCACAGATTCACCACCCTCTGGCTAAAGAAATTCCTCCTCATCTCTGTACTAAAGGGACGTCCTTCTATTCTGAGGCTCTTTCCTCTGGTCCTAAACTCTCCTATTATTGAAAACATCCTCTCCATGTTCACTGTATCTAGGCATTTCAATATTCAATGTGCTTCAGTGAAATCCCCTTTAAGTATGAGCCTTTCAGTTTTCTCAGCCCCAAAAACCTGTTTGAAAATAGCATAAGAGTGCATTTCATTTCAAAGCTCTTAAAGGCAGATGATTTTATGGCACTTCATCATTCTGAAAGGCAAGAAATTGATTTATATTTCAACTAAAGTTAGAATTTGTTTACAGGCTAAAGAACTCTTGCACCGGAATTTTGAGAGTGTGTTTATTACCTTAGAGCAAGATGAGTTTCTTTTTCTGTTTTATAAAGCAGCCTGAGCTCAATTATGTCAGTTCTGATGAAATTTACCCACAAGCATCTTCACACTACTCCATCTGACCCTTCAAAGCAGGCTGGATTATCTAGATATGTAACTTGAGTTGCACCTTTATAAACTTAGTGTCCATTATTTTAATTATTTAACAAAAGAAGGTCATATGTGCACCTTGCTAAAAATAAAAACTCAGATCATTCTGGTCTTACTGTTTTACATTTTAGTGTTCTGATTGTTTCCACTACTTAAATTTTTTTTAATTTATTAATTGAGATACAGCCTGGAATAAGATCTTCAGGTCCTTGGAGCCGTGTCGCCCAGCAGTCGCCCAGTTTAACCCTAGCCTGATCACATGACAATTTACAATGAGCAGTTGATCTCCCTGTAGGCATGCTTTTGGAGTGTGGGAGGAAACTGAGCACTTGGACATACAGAGAGAACGTACAAACTCCTTACAGGCAATGGCAGGAATTGAACCCAGATCACTGGTACTGTAAAGCATTGTGCTAACCACTACTTACTGTCCCACCACAGTTAATCCTAACTTTAATGCTTCCATTCTATGATGCTTTAGTCCTCAGCATATACTTTTCCCTCAGTGATATTCTTGCTGTATTTCATAACTATTTGTAAGTCTGAAGGTGTGTTATAGTAAAGTTACCCAGTGTTGAAATCTCAGTACATGTTCAGTGGTAACTCTAGCTATCACACAACCAATCTGCACGTGTGCTAATGAGGAAGGATACTGCACAGGGAAGAAAAATTGATGATAGAAGGGTGAATAAAAAGGCTACATAAAGACAAAAGAAAAAAAAATTACAAATAGACTTGGGCTTAGGTTCATACTAGGGTCAACAAAATTAAAATAACTGGGAGAAAAAGAGATGAGAACTGAATATTTTTTAAAGGGAAAAAAATGAAAGCTTAACGTTCAAAGAACAGAATAAAGAATGAGATGGCACATAGCATGTGAAAGAACAAAATCTGTGATCAAAATGTAGGAGATTTAATGATTTATTCCACATTTTAAAATTATAAATTCTATATGACAACTATATTGAATTTCAATATTCACTTAGTTCACAGCATCCTGTCAGAATTGTATCTAAATGGGGCATAAGGTGCTTTTGACACCTAGGCTACATGCATGCATCTAAAATTTTTAAGCCCTGTACTGCAGGAGTTATTCTTGTCACAGAGTGGAATATTGTTCTTGGGCATGAATATTATTCCGTAATAATCCTCTTGATTAGGAAAAAAGGATAAACACAAAAAGAGAAGCTCTGAAGGAAAGAAGACTATCTAATGATAATGTTTGTGAAAGATGTGGTGAGTGCACAATAACATTGGGCCATTGATCTGAAGGTAATGAGGTTCAAATTCTTCCACAACAGCTGGGGAATTTAAAATTCAGTTAATGAAAATGAGCATGGCCTCAAAAGCAAGCGTCAGTAATGACAACCATAAAATCACTGGATTGTCTTTAAAAGAAGCATCTAGTTCATTTATATCTTTCAGGAAAGGGAATGTGCTCAGTGGCCACTTTATTAGGTACCCCCTGTAGCTAATAAAGCAGCCACTGAGTTTACTTTTGTGTTCTTCTGTTGCTGTAACCCGTCCACTTCAAGGATCAGCGTGTTGTGTGTTCAGGGATGCTCTTCTGCACAGTTACTGTCACCTTCCTGTCAACTGGAACCAGTCCGGCCATTCTCCTCTAACCTCTCTCATTGACAAGGTGCTTTCGCCCACAGAACTGCTATTCTCTGAGTGTTTTTTGTTTCTCGCACTATTCTCTGTAAACTCTAGAGACTGTTGTGTGTGAAAATCCCAGATCAGCAGTTTCTCAGATACTCAAGTCACCCTGTTAGGCACCAACATTCATTCCACAGTCAAAGTCACTTAGACTACATTTCTGCTCCATTCTGATGTTTGGTCTGAACAACAACTGAACCTCTTGACCATGTCTGCATGTTGTTACACATTGAGTTGCTGCCACGTGATGGACTGATTAAATATGTACAGGTGTACCTAATAAAGTGGTCACTGAGTGTAAAACATAGAAATGACAACACGTTACAGGCTCTTCAGCCCACGATGTTTTGCTAATCTTATAACCTATTTTAAGATCAATCTGACCCTTTCCTCCTACCTAGCCATCCATTTTTCTATCATCCATGTGCTATATCTGCCAGACCTGCTATGTCTGGTCTGTTAGTGACTGCAAACCCATAGCAATGTGGATGAATATTAACTGCCCCCTCAAAATGGCGCAGCAAGCCACATAATCCAAGGAGTAAATCAAGGACCTTGCCACAACCGAAATTAAAAACTCACAAGCTGGAAGGCACATTGGCTGTTTGTCTTTTGCACACTGATCATTTGTCAGTCTTTGTTATTTATAGTTTTTCATAAGTTCCATTGTATTTCTTTAGTTTTCTCTAAAGAAAATGAATCTCAGGGTAATATATGGTGACATATATGTGCCTTAATAATACAGTTACTTTGACTGTGGCTAATTTAACATGGATGCTTGAGGAGCAGGAGTATAAAGGAAAGAGGTCAGAGCTCGGAGTTCAATTCCATCTGTAAGAAATTTGTACGTTCTCTTCATGAACCATGTGGTTTCCTCCAGGTGATCCCCTTCCCTCCCACATTTCAAAGACGTACTGGTTAGTTGATTAACTGGTCATTGTAAAGTGCCTGTGATGAGGCTAGGGTTAAATTGGTGGGTTGCTGGGAGGTGCAACTCGTTAGGCTAGAAAGGCCTGTTCCGCACTATATCTCTAACTAAAACTAAAGAAAGGGAACAAAGAGGATTGGGAACAGGTTCAAGTGAGTTGATAATTTATGTTGCAAACACGAGGAAATCTGCAGATGCTAAAAATTCAAGCAACACACACAAAATGCTGGTGGAACACAGCAGGCCAGGCAGCATCTATAGGGAGAAGCTCTGTCGACGTTTCAGGCCGAGACCAGTCCTAACGAAGGGTATCGGCCCGAAACGTTGACAGCGCTTCTCCCTATAGATGCTGCCTGGCCTGCTGCGTTCCACCGGCATTTTGTGTGTGTTGATAATTTATGTTTCTTTTTTCTTTGTTCATTTCTTTAAAAATGTTTTCTTATTGCGTCAGTGTCAGTGGGTCTAAATCTGCATCTCACTATCCGAACTGTGAGGGCACCTTCACAAAAGGCAGCTCAGTTCCTTTACAAGGGCCACAAAGATAAAGATTAGCTTTATTTGTTACATGTACATTGAAACATATGGAGGTTTGCTTTGGTCGAGTCGAGGATGTGCTGGGGGCAGCTCGCAAGTGTCCCTTCTGGCACCAACACATCATGGCCACAACTTACTAATCCTAACCCTAACCATACATCTTTGGATTGTGGGAGAAGACTGGAGTGCGATGTTTCGATGTACATGTGGCACATAAAGGTAATCTTTAAATAAAAGGCAAGATGGAATTCCTGCATCTTCTAGCTTGGCTGAGTTGTATCCAACAGACGTTTCAATATAAATTGAAGGAACTGCAAGAAGATACATTAGAACATTTGACTGAAATGTTGTTCATTATGTGAGTCGATTTTCAAGTAAGACACCTTTCTGCTTTATGTAGGAAGCAACAAATCCTATCATCAGTGGCTGTTCACAGTGAAGGTGAGTAGGATCACTTATTTCCTTTCCAATAGCGATGCTCATAAAAGCCTCCTGAAATACATGAATGAAATTTTTAAAAATTACAAGTTAAATTAACTTCAATGTCCATGAAATATTTCAGCTTCTGTTTTACAAGCATTCTTTAAAATTCTGAATATTAATTATACTTTACTTTTTATCATGGGATGGTGCATTCTAGAATTCAACATTATCTGTATATGGGCTTGGCTATTTTAATCCGATTATGTAGCTCATTATTGTTGTAGATTTTCCTAAGTCTGTATCATAGAGTCATAGAACACTACAGCATACAATGGGACTTTCAATCCAACTAGTCCCTGACAAGCCATTGATTTGCCTAGTCCCATTGACCTGTACCTGGACCATACCCTCCATACCCCTCCCATACATGTATCAATGTACATGTATAAATTTATCTTAAATATCGAAATCAGACCTGCATCTATCACTTCTAATTTCAGCTCGTTCCTCACTCTTACCACCCTCTGAGTGAAGAAATTCCCCCTCATGGTCCCCTTAAACATTTCTCCTTTCACCCTTCTTCATCTCTTTCTTACCTCCCCTCATTCTTCTACACTCTAGAAAATAAAGTTCTAACCTATTCAAAATTTCCCCATAGTTCAGGTCTTTAAATCCTGGCAACATTGTTGTAAATTTTCTCTGTACTCTTTCAATCTTATTGACATAAGATTGTAGGCAGGTGACCAAAACTGCACACACTGCTCCAAATTAGGCCTCGCCAGTGTGCTGTTCAACTTCAACATAACATCCCATCTCCTGTACTTAGTGCTTTGATTTACTTCGGCCAGTGTGCTAAAAGTTTTCTTTACAACCCTATCAACCTGTGGCACACTTTCAAGGAATTATGAATCTGAATTCCCACATCCTGCTGTTCTATGACGCTCCCCAGTGTCCTACCATTCACAGTGTCAGTCCTACCCTGGATTGTCCTCCCAAAGGCGACACTCACACTTGTCTGCATTAAATTCCATCTGTCATTTTTCTGCGCATTCTTCCACCTGGTCCAGATCTTGTTGCAAGCTTTGATAGTTTACCATGCTGTCTGCTACACCCCTAATCTTGGTGTGTCTATCATTTGCTTTCTTAAGCTGGTTGCTAGAAAGTACATGTGCAGGTAACTTAGTGAAATAAACAGAACAGTCTTCTTTCTGAACCTGTGTCTCTGCTCTGTGGCATAGATTTGGTTGGGCGTTTTGGTGGTGGAGGTTGAGCGTTAGAGGGTTGGTCAGGGATAGCTGATTGAAGTTGCTTTATTCCCTGTAGCGTAGGAGATCAAGGGGGATGATCTAATAGAGATATATAAGATCAGCAGGGGTAGCAATTGGATGAAAGCTCATTATCTTTTTCCCAGGGAAGAGGCTACAGAAACCTAGAGCGCATTAGTTTAAGGTCAGAGCCAAGAGATTTTAAAGAAAATCAGGGGCAGCTTCTTCACACAAAGGGCGGTGCATATTTGGAAAGAGATGCCAGAAACAGTGGTTTTGTGGACACGTTAGCATCATTTAAAGCCACCTAGGTAACTACAGATACGAAGGTTTAGAGGCCTATTGCCGAAATGAGTGCTGATGAGACCAGCTCTCTGAGCAACACAATCAGCATGGAAGCATTAGGCCAAAGGGCCTGTTCCCCTGCTGCCTGGCTCTCTGACTCTAAAAATAAAGAGAAATGCCTTCAGATATCTGGTTGAAGACACTTTATTTGAATTTTAATAATGACTGGTTCTGATGACAACACTTTGATCTGAAACATTATCACTGTTTCTCTCTCCATGGATGCTGCCTGACCTCCTGAATATTTTTAACATTTTCTGTTTTTTATTTTAGAATTCAACATTTCCTTTTTATTTTCAGCTTTTCCTGATTGTCTTCTGCATTACTATTTTAGTAAGATTTGTAAGATTATATTTACTCAGATTTGTTACATCTTAAGCCTAATGATAAATTAGCAGTTTCACAGTTTTTGAAATGTATGCAGTTTTGTATGCAATTTTGCCTACAAATTATGTCTGAGTATGTATCAATTAGTCCAGGGATATGTTATCATTCAAATCCCTAGGTATTACAGGAAAATCGCCGTTTAAAAAAAAGGCTGTGATTCTCTCTCTGAAATATTGTGAGAATGTTTTTGCAATATGATGCTTTAGATATTTACTTGCAGAATGCAAATTATTTAAACATTAATCTATTAACAGAAAGGAAGTGGAGCCCTCATAAATACAATGAAGACAAAGGCAAACCCCGCAATGAAGACAGTGTACAAGTTTGTAAGTGGATGGTTTTAAAATGTTACAAACTTTGTTAATTTATGAAAATCATAAGGGAATTAGGATGCTGGTATTCACTGAAATATATCATAATGAAATACCTCTCTCCAGCATTTGCAGAGTTATATGTTACTGAAGAGTACAGAATTGAATAGCAGTATTTTCAAAGATCAGAATCAGGTTTACTATCACTGACATTTCAAATTCAACTTTACTGTCATCTGACTGTACATATATACAAACAAACGAAACAACATCCCTCCGGACCGCAGTGCACTCCCAAAACATACGTACATCACACACAGCACATAAAACAAAACAAAATATTACCACAAATATGTCATGAAATATGCTGTTTTGCGGCAGCCGTACGGAACAAGACATAAAAACCTATAAATTACAATGAAATATATATTAAAATAATTAAGTTAAATAAGTAGTGCTAAAAGAGAGAAAATTGTGAGGTAGTGTTCATTGTTTGGTTCACTCTTCGTTCTGAAATCTAATGGCAGAGGGGAAGAAGCTTTTCCTAAAATATTGAGAGAGTGTTTTCAGGTTCCTATACCTCCTCTCCGACATGAGAAGAGGGCATGTCCTGGGTGATGGAGGTCATTAATGATGGATGCCGCCTTTTTGAGGCGTTGCCTTTTGAATGCGTTCTTGATGCTAGGGAGGCTAGTGCCCATGATGAAGCTGGCTGAGTTTGCCACCTTCTGCAGCTTTCCCCAATTCAGTGCAATGGACCCTCCATACCAAGTGGTGATGCAACCAGTTAGAATGCTCTCCATGGTGATACGTCTGTAAAAATTTGCTAGAGTCACCTTTCTCATTCCAAGGAAAATCAGTTTAATTAGTTTCAGAAAGTTTATTTGTTACGAGCTCCCATGTGTCAGTGTTTTTCTCCTTTCCCAAGCCTGCATGAGTGACGTCCTCCATTTTCCAGTGCTCCTTTTAGTAGAGTCTAGGACCAGAGGGCACAGCCTCAGAATATAAGGATATCCTTTTAGAACAGAGATGAAATGGAACTTCCTTAGCCAGAAGCTGGTGAATCTGTAGAATTCATTGTTACAGATGGCTGCAGAGGCCAAGTTGTTTAGTATATTTAAAGTGGAGGTTGCTAGGTTTTTGATTTGTAAGAATTTCAAAGGTTATAGAGAGAAGGCAAGGAGAATTGAGTATAGAGGGAAAATAAATCAATTGTGATCGAATGGCAGAACAGACTCAATGGACTGAATAGGCTAATCTGCTGCTCTGTTTTATGGTCAATGGTATTTTTTAGAAGCAAACAACTAATAATTTATGTTATATGCAGACATCTAATATAATCATGAAAGATTTTGATTGGGTGAGTGAGAAAGAAAATTTTCCCTGACAGAAGAACCAGTGATGAGGGTTCATTCAACTTAACAGGGAGGAGAAAGGCTGACAGAATCTGCGCCTGGTGTTGATGGAGTTGAGACCACTGCACGGTTAAGAGAGAAAGAGCTGATAAATGTTTGAAGCAAGGAGTACATTGTTCTAGCAAATGGCCGATACACAATAAGCCGAGCAAACTTCATGATTGTTCAGTGAAGCTGGTTTGGTACCAAAATTGGTGTCTCCTGGGTGGACAACTGGGGAAGTTATAACAAGGTTTCTTCCAGGATTTCCCAGAAGAGATTTCATGAGCCCACTGGGACTGATAATCCAGGTGACCTTCGAAGCTGACAAAGGAATGGTGCCAGTGAAAACAAGATGTAAAAGATCTCCAGGGGCCGCGACTGACCTTGTTTACAAACTTCTCTGCTGAATCTAGTTAAGTCACTGCTCCAAGTGATCCAGATTATTAGAGAATATAAAAAAGGAAGGCAATGTCAGAAGTAATAAGCCCCTGGAAACCACGGTATAAGCTTACATTGCACCAAAAATGTTTATCATTAGGTAGTTGAGAATCATTATAAAGAAACTGTGGACCCTACTGGGCCATTTGCATTGTGAATTTGCTACTGTATATTTCTCCTTCAGTATCCAGTTATACCTCGACATGCTTCCGACTTTTCATTCTGGTGCATTCTAAGCCTCAGAATTTTCTTTTGGAGAATATTTCTTTCCTGTTTACTTCTTCACTTGATTCATTCTGTTCCTCCAAGGATAATTTGACCATATTTAGCAATGCCTGTGTCAAAAAAGGTAGAACTATTTTAGAGGCTTTAATTTCAACCTCGTTAGAGTTTCAGCACATTATCAGAATCAGGTTTATTATGATGAAGAGTCTTGGACCAAAATGTTGACTATTTATTCCTCTTAATAGATGCTACCTGACCTGCTGAGTTCTACTAGCATTTTGTGTGTGTTACTCTGGTTTGTTATCGCTGACATATGCTGTGAGGTTTGTTGTTTGCAGCAGCAGTACAGTGCAATACATCAAATATAATATAAATTACTATGATTGCACATTGCACATTTAGACGGAGACATAACATAAAGATTTTTACTCCTCATGTATGTGAACGATGTACGAAATAAAGTCAATTCAATTCAATCCAAATTAGATAGACAGATACTTTATTGATCCCAAAGGAAATTGCAGTGTCACAGTAGCATTACAAGTGCACAGATATATAAATAGTAGAAAAGAAGTAAGAAAGAATAAAAAAAAGTTACCTAAAAAAATAAGTTGTACAAGATTTACAAGTCAAAGATTACAAGAATCTCAAGATTTCCGAGTTTTCACTAATAAAGATGGTAGTGCAAGAATGACCATAATATTATACAGTAATGGGTACACTTTCACACCATCTAGATAAGAAGTGATGGTAGTATTGCACAGCATGTATGCGATAGCAGGGTGTGGTAAACAGAGGTTAATAACAGTCTAACAGGAGGGGGTCATCACTTCTCCGGCTATAGGTTGACTAATTATCGAGCCTATTGACCTCATATAGCCCTCTTTGGAGCAATGCAGCTGTCTTAGTCTGTTACTGAAAATATTCT
Source organism: Hemitrygon akajei (assembly GCF_048418815.1). Classification (NCBI taxonomy): domain Eukaryota; kingdom Metazoa; phylum Chordata; class Chondrichthyes; order Myliobatiformes; family Dasyatidae; genus Hemitrygon; species Hemitrygon akajei. Next base: position 168,958,374 of record NC_133130.1, on the reverse strand, counting down.
TCAGTTCAGCCAAGGCGGCATGCAGAGGGTTAAAAACATTGTTCAGGATTGCCGTAATTTTCCAAAGGGTCCTTTGTTCTACCACAGCCTCCAGTGTGTCCAGTTTGACTCCTGCAACAGAGCCAGCCTTTCTAATCAGTTTATTGAACCTGTTTGCATCACCCATGTTGATGCCATTGCCCCAGCACACCACCACATAGAAGATTGTGTGGCAACAACAGACTGGTAGAACCTGTGAAGGAGAGGCTCCAAGGGACCTCAGTCTCCTCTGGCCCTTCTTGTACACAGCCTCTGTGTTGGTGCTCCACTCAGGTCTGCCATCCAGGTGCAACCGCAGTATTTGTAGGTCCTTCTAGGTCCTCACCATATCCATGTCCTCACTAAAAATAGTAATGGAGCAGTGCAGCCTTGGTCTTCCTAAAGTCCATCACCATCTCCTTTATTGATGTAGAGCTGCAGATGATTCGGCTTGCACCATTCGACAAAGTCTTCCACCAAGGCCCTGTATTCATCCTCCCGTCCTCCCTTTATACACCAAACTGAGTCATCAGAGCATTTCTGCAGATGACATGACATGGCTCAGTGTTGGATCTAAATTCTGAGGCATATGGGGTAAACAGGAAGGGAGCCAATACAGTCCTCCGTGGGGCCCTTCTGCTCCTTATAGCCATGTCTGATACATGAATTTTGCTGCTCCCTTTCCACCAATACTCACTCAGACAGATAGTCCAATTTCTAACTCCTCATTGTTCAGATGATCGATCCTTTCTTCTCCTAACCCCTAGTGTGGGGGTTCTTCCTCACAGTCATGGGTCTCTTGAGAGATCTGTTACTGATAGCACAGTCGAAGTGTCCACTTTTATATTTGTTCCTTACCAATTCAAATACTGCATTCCAGTGTCATAGGCTATAGGTCATGTGTCTGATCTTTAACACCTTTTTATTGGCTCTGCTCAAGGCCAGCATCTATTTATTACTCTCTTCCCAGCAAGTGACAGTCAGTAATTTACCGCTCTTTGTTCTCTTCAGTAGACAACTCGAATCACTCCAGGCACTCACAGATCCCTACACTCACAAACCTGCATGTTATATTCACCTCACAAATAACTTATAATTGGAAATTACCTCTAGTCCACCAGATTACCTGAAGCAACATTGTGTTTACTTTAAAACTCAGGAATTGAAGCAACTTCATCTCACAAAATGGAGGATGTAAAACAGTTGCGCAATATGGCAGCCTCCATCTCCAGGCACATGACGGGGACAAAGACAATTGATCTGTCTGCTACCATTGTCCTTGACCCATTCAAGTTTGACATTTCCTTCCATATATTAAACCCACCATGGCCAATACATGGATTCATTGCTTGTTCAGAAATCTGACAGTGGAGGGGAAGAAGATGTTCCTAAAACATGGAGCATGTGTCTTCATTGTAAGCGTAACACTATTGCAACGTCAGAGGTTAGAGATCAATTCCGGTGCCATCTGTAAGGAGTTTGTACATTCTCCCCATGGGCTGAGTGGGTTTCCTCTGGGTGTTCAGTTTTCCTTCCACATCCCAAAGATCATATGACCCTCAAGTCTGCTGTGCCATTTAATCTTCCAGTCATCCCCACTCCCTTGCCTTCTCCCCATACCCTTTGATGCCCTTGCTAATCAAGAACTGTGCCGGTTAGTGGGTTATTTGGTCATTGTAAATTGTCCCATGATTAGACTAGGGTTAAATCAAGGGTTGCTGGGCAGCTTGGTTCAGTGGGCCAGAAGGGTGTTTCCCACGGCAGCTCCAAAATAAATAAATAAATAGACAGATAGATAAATAAGTGAGCATGTGTGAACTATTTATTAGTATTCAGAAGTTCCTGCTTCTTCCTTTGAACTTTTTGCAGCTCCTGTTTTCTGTTAATGCATTGTACCAAAGCAGCAGAAACAGAAATGGCTTAATGGGAAGGCTTGTTACTATTGGAGGGAGATGAAGTCTAATGAAGTGGTTTTAACTTGAATTCTCTTCTGCACTTCTAGGCAAAGGACCATGCGAAAATGGGAATAAAAGAGGTGAAAAATCGTTTGAAGCAAAAGGTATTTGATTTATTTTTGGTACTGCAATAAGTACTGAGCCATTAGGTATATTAACTGATCAATGTGGAGCTGTTTGAGGCATTGTTACGGGTTCACTTGAAAATGCATTAACAGTGACGATACTGAGTGGGCTTTCAGAAAAACGTGGAGAGATGGCAAGCGTCTCTTAACCCAAAAAGGTTGTATTGTTTCTTTCTGGGCTCTAGTCTGATATTGGCTCAGATGGTTAAAGCACAAGTTAGATGTTGAGTGAAGTTTTTCCTTTAATATCCCTCCTTAACCTCAACCTCATGAGCATCGCTGCTGTACCATTCTCCAGAGTTCTGTTTGTTGTGTTACTGAACTTCATGGCCTACTTGAGTGATGCTGCCAATTAGTGACCAATTCAACATTCAAGATTGTTTAATGCCATTTCCAGTATACAGTGTAAAGGAGAACAAAATAACTGTTACCCCAGATCCAATGCAGCACAAAAAAAAACACAATAAGATAAAGAATCCAATAATAATTAAAAGACACAATAAATATAAATAGAAACAAGAGAAAATCTGCAGATGCTGGAAATCCAAGCAGCGTACATGAAATGCTGGAGGAGCTCAGCAGGCCAGGCAGCATCTATGGAAAAGAGTACAGTTGACGTTTCAGACCCTTCAACAGAACTCCTCAACTTTTTTTCTCCAGTCCTGGTTCATTGCCACAGATGGCTCTGAAGGCTAAATCATTGAGTATATTTAAAACAGAGGTTGATAGGCTCTTGATTAGTAAAGATGTCAAAAGTTACAGGAAAAAGACAGGAGAATGGAGTTGAAGAGGAGTAGTAAGTCAGCCATGATGAATGGTGGTGCAGACACAATGGGCTGAATGGCATAATTCTACACTTATTTCTTATGATCTTCTGGTCCAAAAATTATAAACTCAAGAAATTCTGCAGATGCGGGAAATCCAGAGCAACACTCACAAAATACTGAAGGAACTCAGTGGGTCAGACAGCATCTATGGAGAGGAATTAACAGTCAACGATTCAGGCCAAGACCCTTCCCTTCCCCTCACCTTTTTATTCTGGCTTCTTCCCCCTTCCTTTAAAGTCTTGATGAAATGTCTCAGCCTAAAACATCAACAGTTCATTCCTCTTCATAGACGCTACCTGACCTGCTGAGTTCCTCCAGCACTTTGTGTGTGTTAAGCCAAACCTCTCTGCCAGTGTTATACATAGATAGTCTGAAGTAAGTTATTTGATTCTAGTGTACAGAAATTTTATTTCATGAGAATTGCTACAACTTTCTCAAACATCCATTGGAAATTCTGTCAAAAGGAATCCCTATTCTCATTATTTCAATAAAATAGGGATTTAAAATAAACGATAGCCAAATTAGCAGTAGTGCAATCACTTGAGTTAAGTTTGATGTTCTATTGCTGGGCGTTCAAGTGGCTGTAGAGGCTGATCCAGAATCCACATATTCTGGCCAGACCTCACAACCCTGCACCCTTTACCACTTGATGATCGCCACTGGACTTAATCTGGGACATTAGGATAGATTCCATTAATGGAGAACGCTTGTGTATGACTTTGTTTAGCATGGGGTGCTGATACATGGGCAGACACCCCACCGTTCTTGATATATCAGGATCAGGGTCCAGTGTCATCGAATGCAAGATGACTGGAGTCCCTGCACTGCTGCAGCCTTCCTCCACCTTCACCGCTGTTGTGATGTGTCATCATCTTCCACCAGCTGCACCATTGAGGTCTGGGTTAAATTGCTCCTTGTCTGGACTTCACCCTGACCTTGCCACAGGTGACTGTCGGGAGCTAAGCGTCAGATGGCTAAACTCCAGACAGCATCGCTCTTGGGATCTCAGGAACTCACAAGCCTCTCCATCACTACAAGGTGACGATCGTCAGGGAAGAATAACCAAATATCATGAGAACAGATCAGAACCTTCAAATCAGATGGAACTCCTGGATGATGAGCTTAAATCCTTGCCTATTCATTAGTAGCCCAGGATAACTATCACCAGTTTTATCCATTTAGAATGATCTACTTGTTTTAAAACTGTGGGAAATTTTGAGGAAGCTCAATTTTAAAAGCAAACACAATTCAATTCTGGTGAAAAATCTCCTTCCTCGCCCTCCCTTGATCCTGACAGCTACGGAGACATTCAGGACTGATTTTCATCTGTTGTGCACATCAATCATGAAGAGAACGATGTGACAGGTAACACCTATATTGCTACTCTTGGTCATGCAATAGCGATATCTGAAAGTATATTTATTTATTCAGAGATACAGTGTGAAATAGGCCCTGCCAGCACTTAGAGCTGCGCTTCCTAGCAACCTACTGATTTAACCCTAGCCTAATCACAGGACAGCATACAATGACCAATTAACCTACTAATTGTCTTTAGACCGGAAGAAAAGTGGAGCACTTGGAGAAAACTCACACGAACACAGGAAGTAACATACAAACCTGCTTGCAGAGGACACCAGAATCAAATTCTAAACTCCAACGCCCTGATCTGTAATAGCATCACACTAACCAATACACTACCATCAGATATTTTATTCTCAGTCAAAACTAGCAGAAAGTGGGTCTGATTCTTCCCTGCACAGTGACTATCGCTGGATTCCAATGAGAGATGCAACTCTTTGATTAATGAATTGTTTTTCCCTATTTTACTCTTAGGGTTCTACAGGGTTGTATTGCAATTGGTATGTCACTCACTGATTTATTGGTTTGTGCGTATAGCTTGTGTTTCTAACATCAGAACATGTAGACAGCTGCTCCCTGCAGTGCTTCCTCGATATCCTGTGTCCAGTAATCACAAATGGTCCTGCAAATGCTAATCTCTTGTGTCTGTCTTGCAGGAAATGGCAGAAAATGGCTACTCAGTGGCGGGAGACAATGTCCAGCATAAAAGTATGGCATCCCCTCTGTCTGAGAAGAAGGAAGGGAGGCAGCGCGACGACCGGCGGCCGATAACCATGCATTTTGGTCAGGTATGTAAGGGCCAATGTGTTTCCTTTTCATTGAGTGCTTGTCTTTTTTTTTGTTTTGTAGAATGTTTATACATAAATGAAGTAAGTTTGCAGGCGACATCGTAGATAACGTAGAAGGTTGTCCAGGTTGCAATAAGGCACAGACAGGATGCAGAGCTGGCCTGAGAAATGGCAGATGGAGTTCAATCCGTAGAAGTGTGAAGTGATTCACTTTGGAAGGTCAAAGTTGAAGGCAGGATTCAAGGTTAATAGTGGAATTCTTAACAGTGTGGAGGAACAGTGGGATTTTGGGGTCCAAGTCCACAGATCCCTCAAATTTTCAGAGCAAGTTGATAGGATAGTTAACAAGATGTATGGTGTATTGGCCTTCATTAGTCGGGATTTCCTGACAAAATCCCTGCATCATCAAGCTTTCTCCTTTGAAATTGCCACAACTGTTTATTTGGTTATCCAGACTTTCTCTTCCTTGTCAGAAAAATGAACCAGTTATGTCGTGAAGACTTCGGGACATTATTTGATGTTATTTAAAAATGGAATCTCCTATTTTTGGAGCTAGGATTGAAAACAGAACCTACAACGTGCTTCAGGAGTCTTTGAACAGTTTTAAAGATTAATGCAGAGTACTGGAGGCACTCAGCAGAGCTCAGTCCTGATAAAGGGTCTCTGCCGGAGACAACAACTGTTTGTTTCCGTTTGTGGATGCTGCCTGGCATGCTGAGTTCCTCCAGCATTTTGTGTGTGTTGCTCTGGATTTCCAGCATCTACAGAATCACTTGTGTTTATGATTTGTAGTTTTAAAGATCAGGTTTTGGAATGTCTGAAATCCCAGTTAAAAATTGTGTATGGAAAGTCATGTGAACACTGAACCGTGAACACTCTCTAGAGCAGGGGTTCCCAACATGGTTTCCACAGACCCCCTCAGTTAATGGTAGGGGTCCATGGCATAAAAAAGGTTGGGAATCCCTGTTCTAGAGTTGGCAGTTATGGTAGCATTTTGTTTGTTATGCACCATGTCTTTCCATGATCATGATTGTTCTTGGCAAATTTTTCTACAGAAGTGGTTTGCAATTGCCTTCTTCTGGGCAGTGTCCTTACAAACCGGGTGGACCCAGCCATTATCAATACTCTTCAGAGACTGTCTGCTTGGCATGAGTGGTCACGTAACCAGGACTTGTGATATGCACCGGCTGCTCATACGACCATCCACCGCCTGATTCCAAGGCTTCACATGACCTGGTCAGGGCGACTAAGCAGGTGCTGCATCTTGCCCAAGGATGACCTCCAGGCTAGTGAAGAGAAGGAATACCTTACACCTCCTTTGGTAAAGATGTATTTACATCCCACCGCCTTAAGCAGTGCCCATCATATATTGAAGCAGGGTACTAATAAAATAGTAGCCACAAAATCTTGATTTCTTTTATGCTCTTGGTTCTTTTACTCAAAGATACCAGGAATAGTGGAACTGGCTTAGATGGGAATCTTGGTCAACATGGAGCAGATGAGGTGATTGACTCATCTGCCTGCACCTTGGCCAAGGTATAGCACCTGCCCCCCCCATTGAGGGTTACGTGAAGCCATGGGAACAATTGGTAGATGGCCATATGAGCAGGTGGTACATATCACAAGACCACTGACAGCAGGCAGATAATCTCTGAGGAGTTTTGATAATGGCTGGGGTCATCCATCTTGCAAAGATACTACCCAGAAGAAAGCAATGGCAAACCACTTCTGCAAAAAAATTTGTCAAGAACAATCCTGGTTGAAAGACTATCATTGTCAATGTGATACAACACGGCACAAAATGATGACGATGATTGTCCGTATTCCTTTGTACTTTTCTTACAATGTAGAAAGTGGCCTTCAGGCCTATTGAGTCTGCTAGCTCTTAGAACAATCCCACCAATCCCATTCCCCCAATTACTATCCTATAGCCATCTCTTCCTTACACATCCACCAACTCTTCCTGATTCTCTGACCACTCGCTGTACCAGGGAAATTTACCGCAGCCAGTTTGACGACCAGTCAACATGTCTTTGGGATATTGGAGGGAACTCGCATAGTGAGAGAACATCCAAACACCCCACAGACGGCACTAGGTCCCTGGAGCAGTGAGGTGGGTTGTTGAAGTCTGTGATTGTGATAGTGGTGCTGTCTTTGCATTTGTGCATTTTAAGTGGGCTGGCAAAAGAAGCCCTTGTAAGGAAAGACAGCACATGCTGCAACGCTGGATTTAATTTGTTTTTTCATGGGTGTGGACGTTGCAAGTTGTGCCGGTATCTATTGTCTGTCTTTACTTGTTTCTGAAGTGGAGGAGAAATTAATTTGGAAAATGTGTATCTTGGCTGGTTGATGGTTGGGTTGAGTTGTTCTCTAATCTTGGCAATTTACTTGCAAACATTTTGTCACCATATGAGGAGACATCATCAGTTCACTGCTAATTGTGGTGTCCTCCCAAAGCTTGGCCTTTATATACTTATCAACCAGCTGACTGGTTGTCATCTGAAAGTCTGTCACTGATTGGTTGTGTGGCAATCTTCATGTGTTGTGGTTTGGAATTTTGTCTGCATTGGCTCATAAATAGGATGAGGTCTATGAGTCTGTTTACAGAATTGTTAACTAAAAACCACGCTTCTAGAGATTCTCCTGTATGCCACGTGTACGTTGCGCCATGACTTTCACCGATGCCCAGTTGAATTTGTACCCCCTTGATCTTCATAGGCAGAGACTAATAGGTAGAAATTAATTATGAACATCGATCCCTGGGTAGAAATTAATTATGAACATAGATCCAAGACGCATAGTGAACCAGATGGTTTGTAACAGCAGTCAGTAGTTACCAAGACTTGTTCAATTATAGATTCACTTCATTAGTTGAATTTGACTTCCTCAGATTTATGGGAGGATTTGAATTTCATAGTTCAAAAGTTCAAAGTAAATTTTATTCTCGAAGTACGTATATATCACCATATATAACACTGAGATTCATCTTCTTGTGGGCATACTCAGTAAATCTGTAGAATAACAAGTGTAACAGAGTCATTGAAGGATTGGCCATCTAGGTCATTCAACCAGAATGCAGAAGACAACAAACTGTGCAAACAGAAAAAGAAGAATTGATCAATTAATAAGCAATAAGTATCACAAACATGAGATGAAGAGACCTTGAAAGTGTTTCTTTGAGTTGATGGTGCACTGCTGTGGCTATTAAACTCATACTGAACCACTCTACTGTCGTAGCTTTCTATATTGATGTTACACTGGTGAACAGACTGTTGACAGATCAGATTTATTTATTTATTAGGTTAGATCTATTAGTTACATCTGCATCAAAACACACATCATTTGCGCTAACAACCAACATAGCCTAACGGTGTGCTGAGGTGCAGGCAGCACGTGTCACCACATATTTTGTTGCCAACAAAGCGTGCCCACAATGTTCAGCAGAATAACATGCAGTCAGCATACAATACACAGCAAACATCAGCGGCAAAACAAATCTGTTTCCCATCACCCCCTCCCAATCCACACGCACAGATAGGCCACCAGTGCAGGGCAGATCACCATTTGGCCTCTGACCTTCAGGCACTGGCTCTGGACTCTCAGAATCAAGCCTTTGGCCTCCAGACCTGCTGACCCAGGGTCATCAACCTTTGGGTTTTGAACTCTGAACCTGCTAACCTCAGTCTTCAAACGGCAGATGGTGGAAACTCAGAATGTGACTCACCTGTCCCAAATGAGTGGCTACCCAGCCCCTGACCTCTAGAAACATGCCAGTTACTGGTCCTTGTAAGGTTCTGCTCTGCAATTACCCCTTGGAAGCTGTTGATGGAAAGTGAGGCCTAGATGATGACATTGACTTTCAAGGGAAGGAGACCAAGTGCTCTCCTCTTTTAAGTGGTTATTATCTGATACCTGCTTGCTGCAAATGATACCTCCCAAATCTAGTTATTGCACCATGCAGGCCTGACGACTTCATTATCTAAGAATTATGCATGCTAAAAATCCAAAAGGTGCCTGAATTCACATTCTTCGTTATTTTCATTCTACTTGTTTAAAAGCGAAGCATCATTTTATACACGGGAAAACCTGAAGACCGGGCAGTGGCTGACAAAGTTCTCCTAGGACTGTAGGCAAAATGCATCAAGCTTGTCGTTGTGTTGAGTGCTGCAGGTTCAACAGGGACTTCGTACACTCCACATAAAAATAGCTCTTGCAAGAGGAATGTGAAGATTGGTGTGTCTTATTATCCAGGAGGAGTTTTAATTGTTGGGGGAGTGTGGAAAGAGAGCAGAGCTCCTTGGCCTGAAGTAGGTGGTTTAATTTATCTGGGGCCAGCTATTGGCAACAGCATCAACAACAGTTATTTATACCAAACCATTAACATCTTTTCTCGTTATAGACTGTCTGAGTATATCCAGTATTTCCTGCTTTTATTCCAGCTCTCCAGTTTTTGCATGTGTTGTGCTTTTAAGAATCAGATTCAGAATCAGGTTTATTATCACTGAAGTTTGCCGTGAAATTTGTTGTTTTGTGTTGTTTTGTTTTGTGGCAGTACAAGACATAAAACGTAACATAAGTTATATTAAGAAATATATTTTAAAAAATTAAATGAGCAGTGGGAAAAGAAAGCAAAAAGAACAGTGAGGTAGTATTCATGGGTCCATTCAGAAATCTGATGAAGAGCTGTTGAGTGTAGTAATGAGATGGTAGTAATGAGAACAGGGTATGTCCTGAGTGGTGGGGGTCCTTAATAAAGGATGCTACCTTCTTGAGGCATCGACTTCTGCAGCTTTTTGCTGACCTTGTGCATTGGCACCTACACGCCAGTTGATGATGCAACCAGTTAAAATGCTCTCCACGGTTCATCTGTAGACAGTTACTAGAATCTTTCGTGAAATAATGAAGTTTCTCCTGAAACTCCTAATGAAGTATTGTCACTGGCATGCCTTCCGTGTGATTGCATCAGTATGTTAGGCCCAGGATACAATCTTTGAAATGTTAACACCCAGAACTTGAAGCTACGCACCCCTTCCATTGCTATCCCCTCAATGACGGTGCGTGTTCCCTCGACTTTGGCGAGGTAAGTGGACTTACTTTTTTTCTTGCATTTTTTTTTTGAAGAATAGAGAGCATGTCTGTAGGGCTAGTACTTTGCTCTGGGTGTCAGATGTGGGAATCCTGGAAATCTTCCAGTCTCCCAGATGGCCACCTCTGCGCCAGGTGCACTGAGATGCAGCTCCTGAGAGACCGTGTTAGGGATCTGGAGCTGCAGCTTGATGACCTACAGCTTATTAGGGAAAGTGGGCAGGAGATAGATAGGAGCTACAGGGAGTTAGTGACTCCGAGGCTGCAGGAGTTAGATAAATGAGTGACTGTCAGGGGAGGGAAGGAAGAGCTCAGATAGTAGCGAACACCTCTGTGGCCACCCCCCTCAGTAATCGTTACCTCGTTTTGGATGCTGTTGAGGGAGGTGACCTGACAGAGGACAACCACGGTGATCTGGTTCTGAGGTGCAGAAAGGGGAGAAGAAGATGAGGAATGCAGTAGTCATAGGGGATTCCATAGTGAGAGCAACAGACAGGAGGTTCTGTCAGCCTGATAGAGATACCCGCATGGTTTGTTGCCTCCCAGGTGCCAGGGTATGGGATGTCTCGGATCAGGTGCAGAGTCTTCTGAAGGGAGAGGGTGAACAGCCAGAATTCTTGGTACACGTTGGTACCAATAACATAGGTAGAAAAAGAGAGGAGGTCCTGAAGAGAGATTTCAGGGAGTTGGGTAGGAAGCTGAAAAGCACGACCTCCCGGGTAGTAATCTCAGGATTGCTGCCTGTGCCACATGTTAACAAGTCCAAGAATAGCATAATCAGGCATATTAATGTGTGGCTGAGAGACTGGTGTAGGGGCAGGGCTTCGGGTACCAATATCCTAGCAGGCAGGTTTAATAGAGCTGTTAGGGAGGGTTTAAACTAATTTGGCAGGGGGATGGGAACTGGAGTGATAGGGCTGAGGAAGGGGAAAACAGAAATAAATCAAAGATAGCGTGCAACAGAGATAATAGAAAGGACAGACAGGAGATGAGGCATAATCACAGCCAGTGGGATGAGTTATAGGGCAATAGAGGCGTGGTGCAGTTAAAACAGAAAGCAACAAATACTGGACTGAAAGTGTTATATTTGAATGCACACAGCAAAATAATTAAAATGGACAATCTTGAAATTCAGCTACAGATTGGCAAATATGACATAATGGCCATCTCTGAAACTTGGCTATAGGATGGCTGCCGTTGGGAGCTGAACGTCCAAAGATATACTGTGTATCGGAAAGATAGGTTAATAGGCAGAGAGGGTGGTGTGGCCCTGTGTATAAGAAGTAATATTACATCATTAGAAAGGGATGACATAGGCTTGGAAGCTGTAGGGTCTCTATGGGTTGAGTTAAGAAACACCAAGGGTAAAAGGACCCTAATGGCAGTTGTATACAGGCCTCCAAACAGCAACCGGGATGTGGATTACAAATTACAGCATGAGATAGAAAAGGCATGTCAGAGGGGCAATGTCATGATAATCATTGGGGATTTTAACATGAAAGTCGATTGGGAAAACCAGGCCAGTACTGGACCTCAAGAGAGAGAATTTGTAGAATGTCTAAGGGATGGCTTTTTAGAACAGTTTGTAGTTGAGCCCACTAAGAGATCAACTATGTTGGATTGGGTGTTGTGCAATGATCCAGAGGTGAAAAGAGAGCTTAAGGTTAAGGAACCCTTGGGGAACAGTGATTACAATATGATCAAGTTTACTTTGAAATTTGAGACGGAGAAACTAAATTCCAATGTGTCGGTATTTCAATGGAATTGAATCGGATGACTGGAAAATTGCAAATGTTACTCCACTATTTAAGAAGGGTGGGAAGCAGCAGAAAGAAAACTATAGACCTGTTAGCCTGATATCAGTGGTTGGGAAGTTGTTGGAACTGATTGAGATTATGGTGTACCTGTAGGCACATGACAAGATAGGCCAAAGCCAGCATGGTTTCCTGAAATAAAAATCCTGCCTGACTAACCTACTGCAATTTTTTGAGGGAATTACAGCAGGGTAGACAAAGGAGATGTAGTAGATGTGGTGTACTTGGATTTTCAGAAGGCCTTTGACAAGGTGCCACACGTGAAGCTGCTTAGAAAGATAAGAGCCCATGGAATTACAGGGGAGTTACTAGCATGGGTGGAGCATTGGCTGATTGGCAGAAAACAGAGTAGGAATAAAGGGGTCCTATTCTGGCTGGCTGCCAGTTACCAGTGGAGTTCCACAGGGGTTGGTGTTGGGACCGCTGCTTTTTCGATGTATGTCAATGATTTGGACTATGGGATTAATGGATTTGTGGCTAAATTTGCCGATGATACAGAGATAGGTGGAGGAGTGGATAGTGTTGGGGAAACAGAATGCCTGCAGAGAAACTTAGATAGTTTAGGGGAATGGGCAAAGAAGTGGTAAATGAAGTACAATGTTGGGAAGTGTATGGTCATGCACTTTGGTGGAAGAAATAAATGGGCTGACTATTCTTTAGATGGGCAGAGATTTCAAAATGTAGAGATGTAAAGGGACTTGTGAGTCCTTGTGCAGGATACCCTCAAGGTTAAGTCGGTGGCGAAGAAGATGAACGTAATGTTGGCATTCATTTCTAGAGGTATAGAATATAAGAGCAGGAATGTGATGTTGAGGCTCTATAAGGCACTCGCAAGACCACACTTGGAGTAGTTTCGTGTGCAGTTTTGATTTCCTTATTTTAGAAAGGATATACTGACATTGGAGAGGATTCAGAGAAGATTCACAAGAATGATTCCAGAAATGAAAGGGTATGAGGAATGTCTGGCAGCTCCTGGGCTGTATTCCCTGGAGTTCAGGAGAATGAGGGGGCATCTCATAGAAACATTCCGAATGTTAAAAGGCCTGAATAGATTAGATATGGCAAAGTTATTTCCCATTGTATGGGAGTCTCAGACAAGAGGGCACAATTTCAGAATTGAAGGACGTCCATTCATGACAGCGATGCGGAGAGGGTGGTAGATCTGTCAAATTTGCTGCCTCAAGCAGCTGTGGAGGCCAAGTCATTGAGTGCATTTAAGGCTGACATAGATAGGTTCTTGTTTAGCAAGGGCATCAAAGGGTATGGGGAGAAGGCAAGGGAGTGGGGATGACTGGAAGAATTGGATCAGCCCATGATTGAATAGCGCAGCAGACTCGATGGGTCAAATGGCCTACTTCTGCTCCTATATCTTAAGGTCTTTTTTTTCTAATTTATTTTTTATTGAAGTTCATCATCAAACAAACATTTCCATAAGATGTATTTCAGATATTGTACATATATAGTCATATATGCCACAAATCTCCACATACAGTCATTTATCTGAGGTATACACTTACAGAAAAGAGAGGAAAGAAAACAGGCAAAAGGAGAAAACTATGTACAAGTAGGGAATGATCTTTTTTTAACAACATATTCATTGATTTGTGAGGATAAAATCAGGCCTATGAGGTGTTACATAGTTAAACCATTTTTCCCAGTATGAATCAAATTGTTCCAACTTATGATTAACAGATGCTATTATCTTCTCCACTTTGTAAATATCCATTGTAATTTCCATCCATGTATTTAAGGTTGGGCTCTCCTGTGATAACCATTTCCTAGTAAGAGTCTTTTTACCAGCCACCAGCAGTATATTCATTAAATATTTATCTCTTTTCAACCATTCTTGAGGTATATATCCAAAATATATGGTCTTACTTTCTAAGGGTATTTCACATTTAAGATGTCTTGTAGAGCATTGTGTATCCCACTCCAATAATTTATGATAGCGGGGCATTCCCAGAAAATATGATAATAGTTTGCATTTTAATTTCCACAATTTCTCCAGCAAACTGGGAGGTTACTATCATAATGGAATTTCTAAGAGGGTGTAATAAAATATCTTATCAAGTTTTTCATTCAAACTCCCTCCATTTCTGTGAACTTGTACATTTCCATTGATACCTCCGTATAATTGCCCACTCTTCCTCAGATATAATTATCCCTCCTTTTCTCCCATTTTGTTTCAATGTATGAAGTCAAATGTGTTTTAAGATTTGACAAACCCTTATACACACTTGAAATGATTCTACTACCGCTATCTGAATTATATGCTTTTCTAAATAGCTCTATCAAACATGTTCTTGCCTTGGTTACATTTTTAACCGTCCTATTAGCATATTGTCACATTTGTAAATACCGATAAAAGTCTTGTTTTTCTAATAAGTGTTTCTCTTTAAGCATTTCAAAACTGAACAGTGGTCCTTCTTTCATTATATTGCAAAGAACTGTTATTCCTTTAGCTATCCAGTCCTTAAATTTAGCATCCAGTTTATTTGGCATAAAATCCGAGTCATATTCACAACCATTTAAGAATTGCAATATCTCCCTCTAGTTTATATTCTTTTATAATAGTTTTCCATATTTTAAAAGTCCATTTCACCCATGGGTTATCAATATGTACCTTTGTAGGTTGTTATCAGCCAAAATTTCCTGTATGGGGATGGGAAATATCCCCATCTCAATGTTTTTCCATTGAGCATCATATGATGGGTTACACCAACATATCACAGCTCTCAACTGTACTGCAATATAATAATCTCTAAAAGAAGGTAGGCCCCATCTCCCCTTTTCCTTGGCTAATTGCAAAGTTTTGAGACAAATTCTAGGCCTTTTACCTTGCCAAATAAATCTTGCTAACATTTTGTTCCATTCATTGAATTGATTTTGATTACCTCTTCTGGTAGGGTCTGAAAGAGATATAATAGTCTGGGCAGAATATTCATTTTAATAGATTCAGTCCTTGAACTGAGACTGAAAAAAGGAATTAGGTTCCATCTTGTTATATCTTCCTTAATTTTTTTATATATAGGCTGATAATTGCATTCTGATAATTTTGCCAAATCTTTTGGCATAATGATGCCCAAATATTTGAAAGACTCTGTTTGCCATGCCCAGGGATATCTACTTTCAATTTCTCTTGTTGGGCTATAGTTATATGAAAGTAATTGGGTTTTATCTATGTTGATCTTGTATCCTGATAATTGACCATATTGTTCAAAGGATTGCATCAATTTAGATAAACCGTATGTTGGTTGCCCTAGATAGATCAAAATGTCATCCACGTAACAAGCCAATTTATGCTCTGTCCCTTTAACAGTAATTCCCCTGATATCTTCATTTTGTCTGATGTATTGAGCTAATGGTTCCAGATATAATGCGAAGAGTAGCGGTGATCATGCACAACACTGTCTCGTGCCCCTTTCTAGGGTAAGACTATTTGATAAATATCCATTGATTTTAATATCTTATGGTCTTATGGACTTCCCCTTCCTTAAGTCCACAAACAATTCCTTGGTCTGATGTTGAGTGCAAAGCTATTGTTGCAACAGCACTCAACCATCCGATCTATATCACTCCTCGTCACTACCTGAAGTTCTGCCAACAGTAGTTGTGTCATCAGCAAATTTATTGCTGGTGTTGGAGCTGTGCCGAGCCACAAAGTCATGGGAGAGGGCGAGAGGGTAGAGCAGCGGGCTAAGTACATATCTTTGAACAGCCTCCACCTGACTCGAGCAAATTTCTACAGATGAACCGTGGAGAGCATTCTTACTGGTTGCATCACCTCCTGGTTTGGTGGGGGGGGTCAATGTATTGGATCGTGAAAAGCTGCAGAGAGTTGTGAACTCAGCCAGCTACATCATGGGCACTAGTCTCCCCACCATCAAGGACATCATTTTAAAAACAGCTTCTTCCCCTCCATTATCAGATTCTGAACAGTCTGTGAACTCCACCTCACTATTTTGCTCTCTTTTTGCAGTATTTATTTTCTTATTGTAACTTACAACATTTTTGTGTGTATTCATTTGATTTTCCTCCATGCCAGTCCTTGACTGGATCAATACCATCATCCGCACAGTATAGCAATTTTTAATGTATTTGTTCAGTTTTGTTCCATGTCAGTCCTCCACATATGACAGGGATAATAAACCTGATTCTGATTCTGGAAACAGCAACCTTTCCATTGCTTATTTTGCATTGCTTTGAACATCGTCTACAGCATTCAGATATAAAACATACGAGATTAAACTTCTGAATATATTCCCAAACAATGGAAATAATTTAATATTAAAAATTCAATCATAGCAGCTGATATTTCATATACTGTAAATGCAACATTTGCCAAAAGAGGATTCTGGTGATGAAGCTGAATTCTGAATATAATCAATTTACTGCATAAGGATATCAAGGATTTGCTTGTTAGCATAATCAAAGCAGCTGAATAAAGAGCTTACAAAAGTCACCAAGAATATAAGGTGACAACAGCTGCTGATGAAACCAGCACAAGTTAGGATCAAGGAGTGATTCTCCTGGTACTTGGGGAACAGAAGGAAAATATAGTTGCAGCAGCCATGGTGTAACATGAAATAATTTAATTCAAAAATATTTTTACAGTCAACAATATAATTTGAAATCAGAATCTGATTTAATATCACTCACATAAGTCGTGAAATTTGTTGTTTTGCAGCAGCAGTACAATGTAATACATTTAAAAATTACAGTTTTTAAAAAGTATATATAAATGAATTAACCAAGTAGTGCAAAAGAGAGCAAAAATCGTGAGGTAGGGCTTGTCCTGGGTGATGGGGGTCCTTAATGATGGATGTCACCTTTTTGAGGCATTGTGTTTTGAAGATCAAACTCAAAATGGCATTTATTGTCATATGCAGAGAGTATGTTTGCCCAGGTGCAATGGAAAAACTCACTTCAAGTCAAAGTAAATTCATTATCAAAGTACATACATGTCACCATATACTACCTTGAAATTCATTTTCTTGCAGTCATTTACTGGGAGAAAAAGAAATACAGTAGAATTGATGAAAAACTATACATAAAGACTGACAGACAACTAAAGAAGATAAATTGTGCAAATAAAAAATAAATAATACTGGCAACATGAGCTGTAGAGCCCTTGAAAATGAGTCTGTAGGATGTGGAATCGGTTCAGAGTTGAGATGAGTGATACTTGCAGCAACATCACAGGCATATGTAATCAGCATTTACCAGAAAAAATGCATTCATTGATTACATGAATTTATTATTAATTATGGATTAATGATCTGAACATAAATTATACACAATTTTGCAAGAAAGAACACAATTAAAACAAAAAAAAGTCCCATTTGAGTCAAAGTGGTTATGGTGTTGTTATACTGAGGATACTGATTAGGGTTGTGCCAATTGGTTCAAGAAATGAATGGTTGAACGGAAGTAGCCATTCTTGAACCTGGAGGTGTGGAACCTCAGACTTCTGTACCTCGTGCTCGATGGGAGCTTCGAGAAGGTGCCGTTGCCCTGTTTGTTGATCATGGATGGTGCATTACTGAGGCACCACCTCCTGTAGATGCTACCGATGGTGGGGAGAGATGTGTTGGTGATGTATCAGACTTCTTGTTATAAGGTTCAATCCTCTAGTTTAAACTTCTTTTAAAGAATTACTTTGTAGTTGGAAATCAAAATATATCATTTGGTCAAGCTTGCTGTTTGATGTGATTACACATTTAATCAAACTGGGTTTTGTACTTCTGCATAAAGATACTTCGTCATTAATCCAGCATGGGTATTGTAACACTAAACATCCCTGGTCAAGGGAGAGGCTGTGTCACCTTCTTATGTTAGAAGATATCCTGTATGGGGAAAAAAGTATACAATTAAATACATTAAGACCATAAAATATAGGAGCAGAATTAGGCCATTTGGCCCATCGAGTCTGCTGTGCCATTTCATCACAGCTGATCCAATCTCCTGCCTTCTCCCCATATCCCTTCATGCCCTGACTAATCAAGGATCTAAACAAACAATGTGATGAGCTTTTTAAAATAAAAATTGTGTGATTCTGCTGACGTATTACTTACTTGTCATAAATCTTGATTAGTGTCAATGTGAGAAATTGCACTTAATCTGCCTTTGACAAGAACAGGATTTGACCCGGCTGATGTGTGTTTTTGAATATGTGTGTCAAACTCTCTGCACTTTTAGCTTTAGTTTGTTAATTATGTATTAAACTTCAGTGCACTGGCAGACATCTTTGAGAGCTTTGTTTCTGTGCAAGACAGAACAACAGATGGATACTTAAAATAGGTGGGGTACAGAAGTACCTCACACAGTGAGATGAAGGAATGTACTTCAGTCTGAAAAGTAGACAGAACCCCCCCCCCCCCTCCCCAAACTGAAGCTTACTAATTCTTATCACAATGAGTTTACATTATTTGGTCAGACCACATCCCTTTGGAACAGAGAGTAGAAGGAATTTCTCCCAGCTTATCCAACCCAGTAGCTAAAACTATATTGAAAGGTCTGGATAGAATGAACACAGAGAGGATGTGTTGTACAGTGGGTGTCTCAGACCAGCCTCAGAATGCAAGGAATTCCCTTTCGAACAGAGATGAGGGGGAATTTCTTGAGCCAAAGGGTGATTAATCTGTGGAATTCATTGCCACAAACGTCTGTGGAGGCCAAGTCATTGGGTATATTTAAAGCTGAGGTTGATAGTTTCTTGATTAATAAGGGCATTAAAGGTTACAGGGAGAAGGCAGCAGATTGGGGTTGAGAGAGATAATAAATCAGCCATGATGGAATAGCGGAGCAGACTCAATGGGCCAAGTGGCCTAATTCTGCTCCCATGTCTTGTGGTCTTATTCGCGTTTTTATTTAATGTTTAATATGCTGTCTGCAGCGAAATATAGAATGCAGTCCTCATGTGAAAGTGAAGAAGTAGAAATCAAATTGTATTAAAAATGATACAGCTTTATACCATCAAGTTGGTCGAAGCTTACACATGTGTTATTGCTACTGAAAGGTGTAACTTTATAAGATGCAAATCAGGTTCTATAAGTAGCAGAAAAATCTGACCACAAAACATTTTCTCAATGCACGATTGCTTAGTTTATTAGAAGCTGAAGACAGTAGTTATAATATTTTAAAGCTTTTCTATGCAGATGATGAGACAAGCTGTTTTTCATCATTTGTCAACTGCTTAACACATCTGCCAATGTTATCCTGGTGTGCACAGGCAAGACAGAATTTTTAAAATGCATGCATGTGGATTAGGGTCAAGCCCTGTGTTTTTCGAATACAGTAGGTTCGCTGATACAACTGCAGAAGAAGATCTAACCAACAGCGGTGAGATGCCTTAATTGAGACATGCTGTCAAAGTGACAAACCCATTTGCATATAGTCTATTTATTTTTGCTGTAACGGCCTGCAGTTTGCTGTTGGTTGAACATTCTTAATCAGCCTTCTCTAGTGAGCCTGCTGAAAGCTGTCCTCCACACTGTACTCTTCTGCATTGCCTGACAGTTTGTCTAAACAGGAAAGGGACGAAAAGCTGATCTTTTCCTCGCGATTGCTTTTGCCATTTTCGGATTCAATCAACGGGCACATTTATAACCCAAGTGCCCGTGGACTTGTTTGCTCGAATAGAGCACATGAAGAAGAAAATCATCTATGCAGACAATCAAAATGCTTCCCATTCCGCAGATCTGTCAAGTGTTGTGATCTGAATATCAATATTCTTTGAAAATTAGACTTTGCTGTTCAAATAGGGACAAGTTTAAAAGGAGAAAATGGGTGCCTGTACATCAGGACACCAATGCCTTGCATTCCTGGCATTTAACTCTGTACTTAGTGCAGATTTTGAATAACTGAATTATCCTGATATCTTGAAAAAAATCAGGATATACCTCCTCCAATTTTGAAATGATAATTGTGACTAATAACACTTCACAAACTGCTACTGGGCTGTAATAATTGCATTGTCTGAAATTCAAAATTTCATCAGGTGACTTCAGTAATTCTCGAGAATTCCTTACCCAAGCATAAAATGATTCCAATTATCTTTCATGTTTAATTCTTTGCCTGGTGGTCAATCCCCAGCTGAATTTCACCTGGAAATTTTAGAAGTTGAGGTAATATTACTGGATGTCATTAAGACCATGGGTGAATCGCACACCCCACATTTCAAAGATAATATATAGTTCACAGAAGATATTCATTCTGTACTGACAAAATCAAAGTATACGACCAACGGAATATAATTTCCCTTAAGTGCTGTTCTGTCACCTTGCATTGAAGGGCAAACGTTGACCTTCCTCAGTGTTAATTGTCTAAACTTTGCAACTCCCTGTGAGAGAATGCCGCGGAAATGTTCTTTTAATGAAGATAATATAGAAGGATGTTATTTTGACCTATTTTAACACCACAGCTGTGCCAACCACCCTTCTAACATGTTAACCTATTTATTACAGCACAAAAGAGGCTATTCGGCCCATTGGATCCATGCCAGCTTCCAGCAGTCATTTCCCCTTCATTTTATTTCCCTCTAGCCTAGGATCCTGTTTTTTCTATCTTTCCTGTAACTCCTCTTTTTGATTCATTTACACTATGAGGCAATTTACAAAAATCAGTTAACCTACCAGCATAAGACATAGGAGCAGAATTTTACAATCAATTGAGCACCCTTTGAAGATTATTTTCAATTGTTCTACACTATAAATCTCACCATCAGAAGAATTATTAGTAGATCACAAAAGTTGCACCAGTAGGTTAAATAGCTACAGATTAGTTCCGATCTCAGTTAATCTTAGGCCTTACAATTGAGGAAGCACAGTAACATAATGGATAGCACAACACTTTATAGTACAGGCGACCCAGGTTCAATTCCCATCGCTGTCTGTAAGGAGTTTGTACTTTCTCTCCATGACAGTGTGCTTTTCCTCCGGGTGCTTCGGTTTCCTCACACAGTCCAAAGACCTACCGATTGGTAGATAAATTGGTCAGTGTATATTGTTCTGTGATTAGGCTTTAAATTGGGGGTTGCAGGACAACGTGACTCAAAATGGAAGGGCATGTTCCAAGCTGTTTATCTATCAATCAATCAATCAAGAAATAAATAGATAGATTGATGGATTCATATCGATTTGTTTGATAGAATTAAAACACGCCAGACCATGGAGTTTCTTGACTGTAGTATACTGGATGAGGAAGTTCTAATCTGTAGTTTTTCCAACCCTGCCAGCAAGATGACCAGACACTGATTGCTCCAGTTATAACACACTGGGTATATTTAAAGTGGAGGTTGATAGGTACTGGATTAGTGAGGGCGTCAAAGGTTATGGGTTGAAGACAGGAGAATGGTGTTGAGAGGGATAATAAATCTGCTGTGATCAAATGAGGGAGAAACTTGATGGGCCGAATGGCCTGATTCTGGTCTTTTGTCTGAATTGACTCCACAGCTGTGGCCTCCAACCATCGCCTCAGCACTGGACTCGTGTTCAGGGACTCTGCAGTTCATGTGCACTATATTATTTGTTTACTTTTTTATTGTTTGCACGATTTGTTCTTTTTTCGCACCTTGGATGTTTGCTGGTCTCTGTTGTGTGGAATTTTCGTGGATTCTATTGTGTTTCTTTGTGGCTGTCTGCAAGAAGATGTACAGTCAGAGCCTGCATAATGCTACCCCACATAATGCTGATTCACTACAACGCGGTTATTCAATTCTTTACTGAAATTTTTAAAAACAAAAAAAAATCCATTCTAAACAGCACTTAAAACTTCTCAAGAGCAGTCACCATTACAGTAAACATTTGATCAGCCAATGAGAGCATTTTATATACGTTCTGAGCCACTCACGGCCAATCATGTATTAGTTCACTCTCTGCCTCACCAGTGTGTGTAAACATTCTTGCTCCCTCGCCAATTTATTCCATTTTTTTCTCCCATAATGTCTGGAAAATGGCCTGCAATATCCATTTAAGATGTCTAGGAAAACCATTAGCATGGATGTGAAACTGCAAGTGATACGGCGTTTGAAAGCTGGCGAGCATCAGGTTGATAACGACTCTGACTGGGAGTGAAGCAATAAGGCAAAGAGAGGTATTCTTGACATGATCTCCTGTGACTGAAAAGTGCTTCATGAGAGGAAACTTAAGAAAAGGGCCATCAAATGATGACACCTACTTGAAGCAGAAGCCTAACTTAGAGGTGGACCCACAGCCCAGTCCCTTCTCTAAGGTGTAACCATCATCTGCTTCCCTCTGTTACTGCTGTGATGAATGTTTACTCCACTGATGTACAGGTCAGGCCTATTTGCCATTTTCTTACTCCACAAATCACTGTGTACACATAAAATAATATATATCTCGGGTTTCTTTTTTTTTATTAGACACTCATGTCTACTTACGAAATGTTCTATTGACCCCACATAGCGCTGATTTACATACCGCTCCACCTCCAAGGAACACATCCTCAGCATTAAGCAGGGTCTGAATGTAGATGATATCATTCGTTCACTATTTGCCATGTCGTATGGCGTGGGCAGTCATGGTCCATCCATGACCATGATTTTTCTTGGCAATTTTTTCTACAGGAGTGGTTTGCCATTGCCTTCTGGGCAGTGTCTTTACAAGATGGGGGACCCCAGTCGTTATCCATACTCTTCAGAGATTGTCTGCTTGGCGTCAGTGGTTGCATAACCAGGACTTGTGATATGCACCAGCTGCTCCCACGACTTCACATGAGTGTGATCTGGCCAAGCGGAGGGGGCTAATGTGGGACAATTTGCCTAAGGGTGATTTGCAGGCTAGCGGAGGGAAGGAGTGCCTCACACCTCCATCAGTAGAGGCTATCTCCATCCCACCACTCCAGTGTACACACTTTGATAATAAATGTACTTAGAACTTTGAACTTTACTGACTTAAGGTCCTTTCAGATACTGGTGCAATATTAGTTGCCTCCTAACATAATGCTTATATGAAGATGCCAAACCCCTTAAGGTTTCTTATTCCATCTCCTCTCTAAACACTGCATGCCCAGTACTCCCACCTCACCCCAACCACCTTTAAAGCATGAAGAACATATTTTGCCCTGGACCCTCACTATTGGTTGTTGCTCACCATTTTGATGCAAATTTACTGTCAAGTCAATATTGTCTTTGCCATTGTTTAAGTTCAAGATCGAGTTCATTGGTGTCTGACTGTACATATGTACCACCAAATAAAACAATGTTCCTCCGGACCACGGTGCACCCACAAAACACATATCACAGCAAGCACATAAAATATGATCATAAATAAATTAATAAAATATAATTCAAAATGCATCTAGTACAGTGCAGCACAGGTAAGCAGTAAACAGCTCGCTGACCTAGTGACGAGGCCTCGGTGGTGGCAGGGTATTCCATAGTCTCACAGCCTGAGGGAAGAAGTTGTTACCCAGTCTGGCTGTTCTAGTCGTGATGCTCTTTTATCTCCTTCCTGATGGTAGTGGGTCAAAGAGAGTTGTGGGACGAGTGGTAGGGATCCTCAACAATGTTTCGGGCCCTTTGTCTACAACGTTTTTGGTAAATGTCACAAATAGAGGAGAGAGAAACTCCGGTGATTTCTCGGTTTTTACTCTCCCCGTAGGGTGTTGCAGTCTGATGTCTTCCAGCTTCCGTACCACACAATGATGCAGTCAGGCAGGACACCCTGGATGGTGCTCCTATAGAAAGTTGTTAGAATGGGGGTGGAGAGTCTTGCACGCTTCAGTCTCCTCAGAAAGTGTAGATGCACTGTGCCTTCTTGACTAATGAGGTATTGTGAGTCCTCATTAGATTATGTCCCGATAGGGTAAAATTGGATCTTCCCCAGAACAAATCTTTTCTCTTGGTCTCTCTCTGTTCTTTTCCATACTTGCACTGAACTACTGACATACATAAAGATGAAAAAAGATAAAGATTAGCTTTATTTGTCACACCTGCATCAAAATGTACAATGAAGTATGTTGTTTGTGTCACCAGTTGCTATGTGCTGGATGCAGCAAGCGCACAAGTATTGCCACAATTCTGGCACCAACATAGCATGCCCACAACCCTAACTGTATGTCTTCAGAATGTGGGAGGAAACCCAGGCAGTCACGGGGACAATGTATAAACTCCTCCTAGACAGAAGCAGGAATTGAACCCCCAGTCAGTGATTGTTGACGCTGTAAAGTGATTGCGCTAACCGCTACACCATGCAGCCCCACTGATATACAGATCCTTCCAACTTCCCCAGTTTAACTTCCTGAGGCTAGTTCTGAAAAGCAGTACTCCCCCTTTCACCACTTTGCACATACAAACTAAAAAAGCTCTTCTGAATGCATTTTAAAAATTCTGTGCAATGTTATTTACACTAATTTAATCCTAGTTAATATTGGCATAATGAAATACCCTGCTATTACATTTGTTTCATTTTCACACATTTCTATCAACTGTAATATTTTAATAATCCACAATATCCACTAAATAATCCACCCAGTCATTATAATCTTGTATTTTAAATAAATAAATTGGTACTGAAATAAGACTGGAGTTCTCAAAGGAGTTGTCAGAGCTGACCTCTGAACACTGGCAGCATATTGTCATCGTTAGAAAGCATCCCAGCAGTAAATACTCAGTACTGCGACTAGTACCACAGACTACTAGTGAATTCAAATTGCTTCTGGCTCAGTCCCAATCTGCATCTCTAGAGTGATACTCTATTGTTACATGATCTTTGACAGTGAATGTCTTGGTTTGTTGGGCTTTCTATCAGACTGTTTACCAGCTGTTAATTCTTCTCTAACATGGAGAAAACTTGGCAGGAATTTGTTGAATTAACTCATCTCTGAATTTCTAAAGCTCAGGTTTAAGTGATTTGTTTGTGTGGTTTGAAAGGAAGCCCATTCAAAGATTAGCTTTATTTGTCAGATGTAGATCAGAATGTACAGTGAAATCCGTCATTTTGTGTCTGAGGATTGCTGAGGCAGCCCACAATTGTCACCGCACTTCTGGCGCCAACAAAGCGTGCCCATGATTTAGAGTCATAGAAAAGTACAGCACAGAAACATGCCCTTCAGCCCATCTAGTCTGTGCCAAGCCATTTAAACTGCCCACTACCATCGACCTGCACCGGGGACCATAGCCCTCCATAACCCTACCATCCATTTACTATCCAAACTTACTGTATCTTAAATGTTGAAGTCAAACTTGCATGCAGCATTTGTGCTGGCAGCTCGTTCCACACTCTCACAACCCTATGAGTGAAGAAGTTTCCCCTCATGTTCCCCTTAAACTTTTCACCTTTTGCCCTTAACCCATGACCTCTAGATGGAGTATCACCCAACCTCAGTGGAAAAAGCCTGCTTGCATTTACCCTATTTATACTCCTCATAATTTTGTATACTCCTATCAAATCTCCTCCCAATCTTCTATGTTCCAATGAATAAAGTCCTAACCTATTCAATCTTTCCATATAACTTGGGCATTCCAGACCCAGCAACATCCTTGTGAATTTTCTCTGACTAACGCTAGTATACGGTCATGAGGAGAACGTACTGTATAAACTTCTTGCAGATAGGGGTGGGAATCGAACCCTGTTCACTGGCACTGTAAAGCGATGTGGTAAATATCATTCTACCATGCCACTCTCCCCGTCCCCATGGAGTAGGGTAGGAATTAGGACCACTCTGCTCAAGATTTGCACCAAGTAAATGTTTGCCTTGATACCCTAATCGAAGTCCTTCTGTGGAGCCAGGAGACGTCAGGTATGTCTCCACAATCCTTACAGTCGCCCCACCAGCCCCCTGAATCCCTTCTGCTTCCTCTAACCCCTTCCTCAGGCACAGTTATCATAATTAATATGGCTTAGGGAAGGCAGTGAGCCTTGATGGAGGGTCTCGGACCATCATCTGTTTACTCCCCTTCATAGATGCTGCCTAACATGCTGTGTTTCTCAAGCATTTTGTGTGTGTTGCCTAAGATTTCCAGCAACTGCGGAATCTCTTTTGTTTAAGGGAATAGTATTGTTTTAGTTTGGGGAAGAGTATTTCTAGTACAAGAACTGTCTCTCAATCCAACATTTCACTCTCATTGTATAGTTATGTCCCAGTTAGTTGAGCGTGTGGCACGGTAGTGCAGTGGTCTCCGGGTGCTCTGGTTTCCTCCCACATTCCAAAGCTGTGCGGATTTGTCGGTCACATGGGTGTAACTGGGCAGTGTGAGCTCGTTGGGACAAAAGGGCCTGTTACCTTTGCTGTATTTCTAAATTTTTTTTTAAAAATTTGATCTCTGGAAAATTACAGCCTATAATTGTAACACACACAAAATGCTGGAGGAACTCAGCAGGCCAGGCAGCATTAATGGAAAAGAGTACAGTCGAAGTTTCGCATTGAGTCCCTTCATTTTGTGTGTGTTGCTTTGGATTTCCAGCATCTGCAGATTTTCTCGTGTTTGTGAGCCTACAGTTGTAGCAGGTTACATTACACACATTAACTTCAGAGCTGGAATGAAGGCAGAATTTCTGTAGCGCCTTTTGCAACTTCATGAATTGGTATTGGTTTATTATTGCCACACATACTCAGTTACAGCGAAAATCTTGTCTTCCACACTGTTCATACAGATCAGATCATTACTCTGTGCATTGAGTTAGAACAAGGTAAAACAATAACAGAATGCAGAATAAAATGTAACAGCTACAGAGGAAGTGGAGTGCAGGTGACCAATAAGGTGCAGGATCATAATGAGGTAGATTGTGAATTCAGGAGGAACACAGCAGGTCAGGCAGCATTCATGGAAATGAACAAATAGTCAGCATTTCGAGTCAAGACCCTTCTTCAGGACAGCCTTGGCCCGAAACATTGACTGTTCATTTCCATGGATCCTGCCTGACCTGCTGAGTTCCTCCAGCTTTGGATTTCCAGCATCATTGGAATTTCTCATGTTTGTGAGTTTAAGAGTCCAATTTATCATACTAGGTAACAGGGAACCGTTCAATAGTCTTATAGCGACAGGGCAGATAGACAATAAGATGCAATGGGCATGAGGAGGTAGATTGTGAGGTCAGGAGTCTCATCTTATTGTAATAGGAGACCTTTGAATCGTTTTACAACAGCAGGACAGAACCTGTCCTTGTCTGATGGGATGTGCTTTCAGACTTTTGTGTCTTTTGCCCTTTGAGAGAGGGAGGTGAGAGAATGTCTGTGGTGGGTAGGGTGTTTGATTATGCTGGCTGCTTTAATGAGGCAGCGAGAGTGTAGACGGAGTCCATGGAGGGGAGACTGATTTCCATGATGTACCGAGCTGTGTCCACAACTCTCTACTGTGTCTTGTGATCGTGGACAAAGCAGTTGCTGTCCCAAGCCGTGATGCATCTGGATAGGATGCATTGATAAAAATGCAGTCTCTAGTACTCACTGAAGGTCTGAAATACTATTTTTATTGTGGCACAGTGAAGATTATTGTTTGGTGGCTATAACAATCAATTATGAGTAATTTTTAAACCTCCATTATTGATTCCCAAAAAGCTGTCGTCTTTAGTGACGCAGGTGTAAAATGAGCGTCAGCGAGACTGCCTTGTATTACCTTGGACTGCAAATGGGAGGCCTTCAGCTGCCTAGTTCCTGGTGTTTGAGAAGTTTAAAATTATGCGAGCAGTCATGTGCCAGAGGTGCCCTTGAGGGTTTTCCACCCTGAATTTTCAGCAGTTACTCTTCGTTAGGAGCCTGGTGATATTTAATAAGCAGGTTGGGCTGCCGGCACCTCCAGTGATTGTTTGTTCTCGGACGGCTCGGGGGCCTGCTGCAGTAAGCAGATCGTCCAGAGCTGATCATTACAAGGGCACGCGCGGCTATGAATAAAAATGTCACAGGATTTCTGTCCTAAGCAGTGGAAAATGTCATTCCCGTCAAGCAGATATTACAGGACGAGTGTGTAGTCAGTGCAAATTGGTTGGCTGCATGTTCCCGGAGTTTTTGACATCCTTAGATTAAGTTTGAAGAGAAAACAATGTTGACCTATTTATCTGTTATTGCTGATGTATATTCTTTTTTGCATGAAAAGGCATTTGTCAAATACTAATTAAAATTTTTTTTGAGAAAAAAAAGTGAAGTAAGGGT
This sequence comes from Hemitrygon akajei, assembly GCF_048418815.1. Classification (NCBI taxonomy): domain Eukaryota; kingdom Metazoa; phylum Chordata; class Chondrichthyes; order Myliobatiformes; family Dasyatidae; genus Hemitrygon; species Hemitrygon akajei. The sequence goes on along the minus strand of NC_133130.1, from coordinate 168,930,293 downwards.
GATTTGTTCGTGCTGACAGCAAGTATTTGACTAACCAACACGAGTGGGTATTGCAGATGCTTTTAGTTATCTCCCGTACACTGATAATGAGGGCTTTAGCTAGCTCACGGGTTGTCCAGCCAGGACCAAGTTTAATGTTTTCTTCCCAACCAAACGAAGGAGAAGAAATCCCACAGCAATTTTTTTTTTTGTTGTTTATGGTTGAGACAATGAAATAGAAAGAAAATCTCGGAGTTTGTTTGCAAGCAGGTTTTATCCACTGAGGTTGGACGAGACTAGAACTAGTAGTCATAGGTAAAGGGTGAAAGGAGAAATGTTAAAGGGCAACATGAGGGGGATCTTCTTCACTCAGAGGGCGGTGAGAGTCTGGAACAAGCTGGCAGCGGGAGTGATGGATGCAGGTCCAATTTTAACATTTAAGAGAAATGTGGATATTTGGAGGGCTATGGTCCGAGAGCAGATCAATGGGACTAGGCAGCATAATGGGTCAGCATGGACTAGATGAGCCAAAGGGCCTATTTCTCTGCTTATTCTTCTGCTCTTATGTCAGTTTCTTGTTTTATGAATGTCGGTGAAGAGCAAAGCTTTCAGGTTGTATACTGCACACATTCTCTGATATTAAAATAAATTTTTGAACCTTTCTAGTGTTCTGTAACTCTACATGCACTTTGAATTGTATTTTATTAACATAGTCGTAATACTTTGGTTGATGTGCTGTGTGTGATATATGTTTTGTGGGTGAACCATGGTCCTGAGGAACATTGTTTCATTTGGTATATACATGTACATTCAGAAGATAATAAACTTAAACTTGAACTTATTTTGCCTTTTACGTCCCTCTCAGAACATTCCAGTGACTGAATGAAGTCACTATTAGTAATTGGTTATTAATTTCACATATACCTAGATACAGTGGAAAGCTTAATTTTGCATGCTAACCAGCCAGAACGCAAATACATTGAGGTAGTACAAGGGGAAGTAAATGTCAGAATGCAGAATGTGTTGTTACAGAAACAGAGAACGTGCAGTACAGGTAGACAATAAGGACGTAACAACGGATCAGTGGCCGGGCAAGGTGCCCTTCCCCCAGCCCCACCGATCAGGGTCAGATAAAGCCTAGGAGCAGGTGGGGGGGTGGGGGGGGTGGTCGTATGAGCAGCTGGTGCAGATCACAAGTCCTGGTTATGGACACCGGGTAGACAGTCCCTGAAGAGTAGCAATAATGGCTGGTGTCACCCATCGTGTAAAGACACTGCCCAGAAGAAGGCAATGGCAAACCACTTCTGTAGAAAAATTCACTAAGAACAATCATGGTCATGGAAAGACCATCATCACCCTTGGCATACAACATGGCACATGATGATGATGAGGATGATGATAACAGCAGGGTAGAAGCTGTCCTTGATCTTGGAGGCACGTGCTTTCAAGCTTTTGTATCTCCTTTCTGATGGAAGGAGAGAGAAGAGATCGACCAGGGTGGGATCTTTAAAGTGATTGAAGAGATTAGCTTTATTTGTCACATGTACGTTGAAACATAAAGTGTGTTGTTTGTGTTAACGACTAGCATTGTCCAAGGATGTGCTGGGGGCAGCTCACGTGTTGCCATGTTTCCGGTGCCAACATAGCATGCCCACAACTAATCCTAACCCGTATGTCTTTGGAATGTGGGTGGAAAGCAGAGAAATGAAAGAAAGCCCACACGGTCACGGGAAGAATATCCAAACTGCTTATGGACAGTGCCGGGAATTGTTGTAACATGTTACACTAAGCACTACACTACCATGCCACCCAAAAGGAGGGGTCCTTGATTATATTTGCTGCTTTCCAGAGGAGCAGGAAGTTGATGATGGAAAATCGATTTCCGTGATGGACAACTCTCTGTAACTTGCTGTGGCCTTGGATGAAACAAGCTGTGATGTACCTGGATAGAACACTCTCAGTGGTGCATTTGGAAAACTTGGTGAGATTCATTGAGGACATGCTGAATTTCCATGGCCTTTAGAGGAAGTAGGGACACTGGTATGCTTTCTGAGAATCAGAATCAGGTTTATTATCATTGACAATTGTCTTGTTACATGGGTGTAATTGGGGGTTGTGGGCTCGTTTGGCCAGAAGGGCTTATTACCAAGTCGTATCTCTAAATAAAACAATAAATAATCAGAGTTAAATTAACATAAATTATACATAATTTACATGGCAGAGTGTGGGGATTCTGTAATCAAATTTGGGAACTGAATTCCTTGACTCCATAAACAGCTACTGTATGGCGAGCTTTTGCTGGGCAAGAGGTAGGTCCCATAAAAGGTCCAGAGACAGAGCGAAGGCTAATATTGTACACACTGAACTTGTTTTCAAACAGCTGGAGTGCAATGTACAAGACCAGAGTGTCCAATGAGCCTTGGTTAAAATCACTCACAACAACCTCGAGGAGAGGTACCATGCAGAACTCGTCACTGCCCGGCAAAGAAGAAAAACTGTAGCAATGACTCCACTGCCAAATGCAGGACAGTTTTCATGTTCTTATTGTGAACATCCATGTCACTTACAACTTGAACTCAACAGCCACCATCGAATGTACAACAGAACTTCACGAAACATTGGTTCACTGTTATCTCAAAAGCATGTGTCCCACTCTCATCAGGGAGGAGGCTACACTGGGACCACTAGATTCAAAAACAGTTACTTTCCCCAAGCAGTAAGGCTGATCAACACCTCTCCTGTGAACTCACCCCAGTATATTCCAACTACCACTACTTGTATGTATATACTTGTATGTCTATGTATATACAGTAAGCTATCTTATGTACTTTTATTTATGTTTCTTTTTATTATTGTATTTTTATCTTATTGTGTTTTTTGTGCTGAATCAGATCTGAAGTAACAATTATTTTGTTTGCCTTTACACTTATGTACAGCAAATTACATTAAACAATCCTGAATTAAATTGAATAATTACTAGTCAAAGAAAATGTCATGACAGGCTCCATCAGGACAGATAGAGAACTTGTCTAGTGAGGCATTATGGATGGAACTGAGAAATAAGACAAGTATGACCATGTTAATGGGGCAATATTACAGACCACCCAACAGTCCTAGCAATATGGAAGAACAAATTTGTAAAGAGATTGCAGACTTTTGCAAGAAACATGAAGTTGTTATAGCAAGTGATTTTAACTTTCTACATACTGACTGGGAATCCCATACTGTAAAAGAGCTAGATGGGATAGAGTTTGTCAAATGTGTTCAGGAAAGTTTCCTCCATCATTATGTAGAAGTCCCAACGAGAGTGTGTGTGATTCTTGATCTGCTATCAGGGAATGAGACAGGGCAGGTGACAGCAGATTGTGTAGGGGAACACTTTGCATCCAGTGACCACAATGACCACAGTGCTGTTAGTTTCAAAGTAAATATGCAAAGAGGTAGATGTGGTCCACTGGTTGAGATTATAAATTGGAGAAAGGCCAATTTTAGTGGTATCAGAAATTATCTGGGAAGTGTAGATTGGGACAAGCTGTTTACTGGCAAAAGTGTACTTGGAGGCCTTCAGTAACAAAATTTTGAGAGTACAAGGTTTGTACGTGCCTGTCAGAATAAAAGGTATAGATGACAAGTACAGGGAACCTTGGTTTTAAAGAGGTATTGAGACTCTGGTTAAGAGAGAAAAGGAGGTGCATGACAGTTACAGGCAAGTAGGAACAAATGAGGTGCTTATGGAGCACAAGAAATGCAAAAGAACACTTAAAAAAGAAATCAGGAAGGCTAAAAGAAGGCAAGAACTTGCTCTAGCAGACAAGGTGAAGGAGAATCCTAAGGGGTTCTAAAGACATGTTGCAAGGCCTATAGAAAGTATTCACCCCCCTTGGAAGTTTTCACGTTTTAATGTTATACAACTTTGAATCACAGTGGATATAATTTGGCTTTTTTGACACAAAGCAACAGGAAAGACTCTTTCATGACAACGTGAAAACAAATTTCTGCAAATTAGTCTAAATTTATTACAATTATTAAACACAATTGATTGCTTAAGTATTCACCCCTTCGAGTCTGTATTTAGTGGGTGTGTCTTTCGCAGCAATTACAGCCTTGAGTCTGTGTGAATAGATCTCTATCAGCTTTGCACATCTGGACATTGCAATTTTTCCCAATTCTTCTTTACAAAACTGCTTAAGCCAAGTCAGATTGAATGGAGATTATGAGTGAACAGCCCTTTTCAAGTCCAGCCACAAATTCTCAATTGGATTGAGGTTTGGACTTTGACTTGGTCATTTGAGGACATTAGCTATATTTGTGTGTAGCTTTGGCTTTTGCTTGGGGTTATTTACTGGAAAACAAGTCTTCTCCTAAATTGCGGTTCTCTTGAAGACTGCATCAGGTTTTCCTCCAGAAATTCCCTGTATTTTGCTGTATTCATTTGACCCTCTACCTTCACAAGCTTTCCAGGGCCTGTTGCAGTGAAGCATCCCCACAGCATGATGCAGCCACCACCGTGCTTCACGGTAGGGATGGTGAGTTTTTGATTTTGTGCAGTGTTTGGCTTATGCTAAACATAGCTTTTAGTCTGATGGCAAAAAAGCTCAATTTTGGTTTCATCAGACCATAGAACCTTCTTCCAGCTGATTTCAAAGTCTCCCACTTGCAAACTCTAGCCGAGATTTTTGTGACTATTTTTCAACAATGGCTTTCTTTTTGCCACTCTCTCATAAAGCTGCAACTGATGAAGCACGGGGGCAACAGTTGTTGTTTGTGCAGTCTCTCCCAACTCATCCATTGAAGTTTGTAACTCCTCCAGAATTGTCATAGGTTAATTGGTGGCTTCCTTCACTAGTCCCCTTCTTGCACGGTCACTCAGTTTTTGAGGACAGCCTGCCCTAGGCAGATTTACAGCTGCTCAATATTCTTTCCATTTTTTGATGATTAACTTAACTGTACTCCAAGGGATATTCAATTACTTGAAAATTTTCTTTATCTATCTCCTGACTTGTGCTCTTCAATAACCTGTTTGCAGAGTTGCTTGGAGTGTTCTTTTGTCTTCATGGTGTAGTTTTTGCCAGGATACTGACTCACCAGCTGTTGGACATTCTAGATGCAGGTGTATTTCTATAATCAATTGAAACACCTTGACTGCACACAGGTGAACTCCTTTTAAATATTATGTGACTTCTATAACCAATTGGTTGTACCAGTGATGATTTAGCGTGTCATATTAAAAGGAGTGAATATTTAAGCAATCAATTATTTTGTGTTTTATATTTGTAATTAATGTATATCACTTTATAGAGATCTGTTTTCATTTTGAAACGAAAGAGTCCTTGTCCATTGATCAGTGTCAAAAAAGCCAAGTTAAATCCACTGTGATTCAGTGTTGTAAAACAATAAAACATGAAAACTTCCAAGGGGTTGAATACTCCTTGTAGGCACTGTAAGTGCAAGGAGGATGATTGCAAGGGTCGAAACTGGTTCAGTGGAAGACCAGAATGGTAATCCATGTGTGGAGCCAAAACAGATGGGGGCAATCTAAAATACATTTTTTGTACCTGTGTTTACTTGGGAGACAGATACAGAGACTACAGATGTGAGGCAAAGCGGCATCAACTTCATGGACCCTGTACAGATTACAGAGAAGGAGGTGTTTAGTGTCCTGAGGCAAATCAGAGTGGATAAATCCCAAGGGCCCGACAGAATGTTCCTCGGACCCTACAGGAGGCAAGTGCAGAAATTGCCAGAACCCTAGCAGAGATATTTAAAACATCCTTAGTGACAGGAGAGGTACCAGAGGATTAAAGGATAGCCAATGTTGCTCTGCTGTTTAAAAAAGGCTCTAAACATAAACCAGGAAATTACAAGCCGGTGAGCCTGACATCAGCTGTGAGAAAGGTATTGGAAGGTATTCTAAGAGACTGGATACTTAAGTATTTAGATGGACATGGACTGACTAAGGATAGTCATCATGGCTTCGTGCGTGGTAAGTCATGTCTAACCAATCTTATAGAGTTTTTCAAGGAAGTTACCAGGAAAGTGGATGTCGTCTTCATGGAGTTTAGTAAGGCATTTGACAAGGTCCCATGTGGGAGGATGGTAAAAAGGTTCAGTCGCTCAGCATTCAGGATGAGGTAGTAAATTGGATTAGACATTGGCTTTGTGGGAGAAGCCAGAGAGTGGTAGTAGAGGGTTGCCTCTGCCTGGAGGCCTGTGGCTAGTGGTGTGCCGCAGGGATCAGTGCTGGGTCCATTGTTGTCATTTATATCAATAATCTGGATGAAACTGTGATTAACTGGACACCAAGATTGGGGGTGTAGTTGACAGTAAGGAAGGGTATCATAGCTTGTGGAGACCCGACGCAGATTGGGGGACCGCTTCGTCAAGCACCTCCACTCCATCCGCCACAAAAGACAGGATCTCCCAGTTGCCACCCACTTCAACTCTGCTTCACATTCCCATTCGGAGATGTCCACACATGGCCTCCTCTACTGCCATGATGAGGCCAAACTCAGGTTGGAGGAGCAACACCTCATATACCGTCTGGGTAGTCTTCAGCCCCTTGGCATGAACATTGAATTTTCCAACTTCCAGTAATTCCCTCCCTCTCCCTTCCCCCATCCCAGTTTCACTCTGCCTCCTCCTACAGCTGCCTATCACCTCTCTCATGATTCTGCCTTCTTCTACTACCCATAGTGCTTTTCCCTTACATTCCTTCTTCACCTTTCTTGCCTATCCCCTCCCTGCTTCCCCTTCCCCACCCCTTGATCTTTCCTCTTACTGGTTTTTCACCTGGCACCTACCAGCCTTCTCCTTCCCACCCTCCCCCCCACCTTCTTTACGGGGCCCCTGCCCCCTCCCTCTTCAGTCCTGACAAAGGGTCTTGGCCCAAAACGTTGACTGCTCATTTCCACGGATGCTGCCCAACCTGCTGAGTTCCTCCAGCTTGTTGTACGTGATAGTTTGCAGAAGGATCTGCATCAGCTGGAAAAATAGGCTGAAAAATAGCAAATGGAATTTAATGCAGACAATTGTAAGGTTTTGCTCTTCAGTAGGACCAACCAGGGTCAGTCTTACACATTGAACGTAGGGCACCATGGAGTGTGGTAGAACAAAGGGATCTCAGAATACAGGGGCATAATTCAATGAAAGTGGCTTCACAGGTACATAGGGTCGTAATGAAAGCTTTTGTTTGGCGCATTGGCCTTCATAAATCAATATCTTGAGTGTAGAATAAGGGATGTTATGTTAAAGTTGTATAAGATGTTGGTGAGGCCTAATTTGGAGTATTGTGTGCTGTTTTTGTCTCCTACCTACCTACAGGAAAGATGTAAATAAGGTTGAAAGTGTGCAGGGAAAATTTACAAGGATGTTGCTTGGTCTAGAGGACCTGATTTATAAGGAAATATTGAATAGGTTAGTGCTATATTTTTTAGAATGAAGGTTGAAAGGAGATTTGAGTGGTAGAGATAGGGTAAATGTAAACAAGCTTTTTCCAGGTTGGGTGGGACTACAATTAGAGTCATGGGTAAAGGGTGAAAGGCAAAAAGTTTAAGGGTTACATGAGGGGCAACTTCTTCATTCAGAAGGTCATGAGAGTGTGGAATGAGCTGCCAGCACATGTGATGCATGCAAGCTTGACTTCAACATTTCAGAGAAGTTTGGATAGGTATGGGTGGGTAGTAGGAATATAGAGGGCTATGGTCCTGGTGCAGGTTGATACAAGTTGGCAGTTTGAGTGGTTTTGGCATGGACTAGATGGGCCAAAAAGCCTGTTTCAGTGCTCTACTTCTCTATGACACCCTGAATGTATCAATAAGCTTCAACGGCACTACATAAAAAAGAAATTGATTACTAGCTTTGGAGAACTGTCGAAGTTCTGCAGTAACAGGATACCTGCCAAGATATGCTGCTGCACATTTAGGCTTTAAAATATTTTGCAAAACGACATGACAAATGCGTAAAGTGATAAGTCACAATGCATCAGGACATTGGGAACCTGAGGAACTGTTGTAAGGGATCTTCACATTTCAAAGGCATTTGTCCACAAGTCTCTGCAATGGATTATGAGGACTGCTGAGAAGATCATCAGGGTCTCTCACCAATCTGAGACATTTATCAGGAGCACTGCATATGCAGGCCCTTAGCATTGTCAGTGATCTCTCCCAGCCATCCATCAATCTCCTTGATCCCTTACGATCAGGCAGGAGGTACCATAGCATTAGAACAAGAACTGTAGGATGGGAAACAGCTTCTTCCCCCAGACCGTGAGACCACTGAACTCCCTGTCACCACCCAGGGCTCATCACGTGTGAAACACCAGTGACATTATACTGTTTACTTTTTAGCCTTATGCTAAATGTCATATGGAATATATTTTATTATTTGTTAATTTTTTTGTGATAATATTGCTTTATGTGTTATACGTGTGAGTCATATGTACTGTGTTGTGTACCTTTGGAAGATGAAGGCTTCGTTTGTCGGTATACGTGTATGTTGTTGAATGACAATAAACTTGAACGTGTACCTCCTTAATCAGTCAGCTCGAATACCTGCAAGACTGGCTACACAAGCACCAAGTAAAATCTAAATCAGAGTCACAAACAATAAAAATCTGCAGAAGCTGGAAATCCAAGCAACACCTGCAAAATGCTGAAGGAACTCAGCAGGCCAGGCAGCATCTATGGAAAAAAGCACAGTCTAAATCAGAGCGTATGGATTCAATGGAGAGGCAAGAAATTGCAGATGTTGGAATCTGGAGTGCCCCTGCCCCACCCAACTTAGGCCATAACGGTCTTTGTCAGATACAGTGGAAAACCAATCATCGATGACATGGCAAAGAAAACAAAAATAAACATAACAGGATTAACAACGCACACAACTTGCTGCAGGAACTCAGCAGGTCAGCAGGTACTATGGAAATTAAAAGCCAGTCCTTTCCTGTCCTATCCTATCCTGATGAAAGGTCTCTGCCTGAAACGTAGACTGTTTATTCATTTCCATAGATGCTGCCTGACCTGCTGAGTTCCTCCAGCATTTTATGTGTGTGGATTTCCATCATCTGCAGAACCTCTTGCATTTATAACAGCATCAGTTAATTATTGAAATAAATCGGATGCACCTCACCATTGAACTGTAAGGTCTTGTAACCATTCAAATGTGATAACTTCTGAAAGGAAGAACTAGTTGACAGGGAGGCCTTTCCAAGGGAGAGAGAAGTTACCTGGTAACTTGAATTCAGCAACCCTGCTGAGGACCAGTTTACAGAAATCATTCTGTGAAGAGAGAGTCTTGTACCCGGGAGACAGACCTCAAGAACAAACATAAAGGAACTCAGCAACACAAACAGAATGCTGGAGGACCTTCATCAGGGTCTCGGCCTGAAATGTCGACTGTTCTTTCCACTCCATAGATGCTGCCTGACCTGCTGAGTTCCTCCAGCATTTTGTCTGTGTTGCTCTGGATTTCGAGCATCTGCTGAATCTCTTGTGCTTATGAAGTAATTGAAAGATGTAACAAAGGAAATCATTCTCCTAAACATCACTTTTTATACTACTGCTTCCTAAAATGCTATTATTTTGATTCATTGTTTATAGTGATGATGAAAGTCTGTGAAACTGCAAAAATCTACAATGATTTCTTTGTTATTTTGCCTGCCAAAACTAAGGCATATCGCTGGATGTTGTGTGAGCATTCAAATTGAAAGGGCTAAAGTGTAAAACGCAAGAATGTAATGCTGAGGCTCATAATACCCCAAGTCAGACCCCACAGTTTGGGGCCCCTTATCTAAGAAAGGATGTGCTGGCATTGGAGAGATCCAGGAGAGTGATTCCGGGAGTGACACGATCAACACATGAGGAGCTTTGGGTGGCTCTGAGCCTGTACTCTCTGGAGTTTAGATGAGTGGGGTTTCATTGAAACCTTTCAAATGTTTAAAGGGCTAGATAGAGTGGATGTGGAGATGATATTTCCTATAGTGGGCGTGTCTAGGACCAGAGGATACAGCCTCAGAATAGAAAAATGTCCCTCTAGACCAGAGGTGAAGAGGAATTTCTTTAGTCAGAGGGTGGTGAAACTGTGGAATTCATTACCACTGACAACTGTGGAGGCCAAGTGATTGGGTGTATTTAAAGCGGAGGTTGATAGGTCCTTGATTAGGCAGGATGTCAAAGGTTATGGGGAGAAGGAAGGAGAATAGTTTGAGACTTATAGTGAGTGTTGGAGTGGCGGAGCTGACTCAAAGGGCCGAACAGCCTAATGCTGCTCCAGTGTCTTATGGTCTTTTATGTGGAATGGTTTATTAACTCCAGATCTACATTTTCTTGGCTGTTGTGTGATAAAATAAAGACCAGGGCAGACCTGTGACTTAGAGCAGAATTAAATTTTCATTGTTGCGGAGATTTGGATGATCTGTAGTGCAGACTTTTCTTTTAATCTGACACACTTCACTAAGTACCCCCGCTGTTAGGGCAGTAGAGCTGCTATTAACACAATTGCAGTGACTGTGACACACAGACTGAAGCACTCACTGATAAATCCTTTCAAGATTCAGTAAAAATTGACATTTTTTTAACTTCAGGTTTTATTGGTAAGCAGCTCAATGTAACAACTAATTAATGTTGCTTAACGCAACGGGCACTGTATCATTTATATTTAAATGATTCTTCACATATTTATAATGCTGAATATAAGAATTGTAGAATTGTTAGTCATTTATGTGAAGGCATGAGGCAAAAAAATTACTAGCATTTTTATATCCAAAATATTTAGTTTCATCTTCCACAGATTTTATTGACTCCAGGTGCAATTCATTCAACCAATCAAAATCAGAATCAGAAACAGGTTTATTATCACTGAGATACTGTATGTCATGAAAATGGGTTGTTTTGTGGCAGCAGTATAACACAAAACATGAAAAATTACTATAAGTTACAATGAGAAATGTTAAAAAAGTAAATAAGCAGTGCAAAAAGAGAGCAAAATAAAATGTAATAATCTCTAGTGAAGATAGTTAGCAATTGTTGCAGTACTTGCCGGTAAGTGTTGGATGGGAGGGGTATGGAGGGCTATGTTCCAGATGCAGGTCGATGGGATTAATAGTTTGGTATGGACTAGATGGGCCAAAGGGCCTGTTTCTGTACTGTAGTATAGGTGATAGCTATGTGCCTGAGTTTACCTTGGCAAATTCTTATAGATCTGCTTATGGTGACATCTGAAGTGTGCTTGTGTTTTACATAGACTATTTGTCAGTCATGGGTGCAGAGCCAACTTACCTCTATTTGTGGTGACTTTGACTGAAGCATTGGTGTTGGTCTACCTCTTGAGAGAGGTCCCTATCATTTGATCTGAACTTCTAAATCACATTTTAGAACAGGGCTGTATCAACATTTGGATCTAAAGTCATAGTCAGCCCTTGTCCCAGAGTGTCCAGCTATTGCCGACACAACAGTCTGGCTAAAATTTTCTGATGAGACTTACTGATCGAAGGAAAAAAAGGACCCCTTATCTAAGAAAAGATGTGCTGGCATTGCAGAGGGTTCAGAGGAGATTCACAGGCATGATTCTGGGAATGAATCGAATAAGGTATGAGGAGTGTTTGATGGCTCTGGCCCTGTATTCACTGGAGTTTAGAAGAATGGTGGATCTCATTGAAACCTGTCGAATGTTGAAAGGCCTAGTTGGTGTTGATATGGAGAGAAAGTTTCCTAATCGTGGGGGAATCCAGGATCAGAGAGCATAGCCTCAGAATAGAGGGACATCCATCTAGAACTGAGATAAAGAGGAATTTCTTTAGATAGTGGGTAGGGAATCTGTGGAATACATTGCCACAGACGGCTGTGGAGGCCAAGTCATAGGGTAAATCTGTACACTTAATCAAAATTCAAAGCAGAAGTTAATAGGTGCTTGATTAGTAAGGGCATCAAAGGTTACGGGGAGAAGGCAAGAGAGTGGGGTTGAGAGGGATAATAAATCAGCCATGATGGAATAGTAGAGCAGATTCGATGGGCTGTATTTCTAATTCCACCTGTGGTCAGTGCTGATTCACATTATGTTAAAATTGTGGAGGGTGATTTTGCTTGATTAAATCATCAGGTAACTTTGGGCGGTGTCAGTGCATTTAACATGGGGACTCCCTAGCATCTGCATACATCATGGGTACAATGAACACTGCCTCATCAGATGGCAGAAGGGAAGAAGCTGTTATGCTGAAGAACCAATGCAAAGCATAACAAAATTCCAAGTTGGATATTTCACCTTTTGGTCAAACCAGCAAGGTCTGGTGCGTTGAGCTGTCCTTGTGTGAAGACCGGATGTCTGATTCAGACTTATTTATCAGGCGTACATTGAATCATAGAATGAAATCCATCACTTGTGTTACAACCAACACACCCAAAGATGTGCTGAGGTCAACCTGCAAGTTCTCCACACATCCCGACACCAACATAGCAGGCCCACAATGTTCAGCAGAACCACACAAACAGCAGCATTGACATCATCAAGAAAACAGAGTAAGACAACAACAGAACAAGCTCCTTTTCCAAACTCACACACACAGATAGAGTTCTAACCCCAGGACAGGCCACCACCAGGCCTCCAGTCCTTGGCTCCAGACTCTGACACACAGTCTAACTGTGTAATGTTCAGATCAATATGTGAAATAGATAAGCGATCCAAATAAATTCAATTTGGAGAAGTTTCGAGCTTCTTGCTCACAGAACTAAATGGATTTTAATCATGATGTCTGCAAGAATTACTTAATTTGATAAGCACTATACTCTTAATTTGAATAAAAATAATGGTGTTCTGCAGTTTTACATGGAAGTGCTACGTCTCACAAAATGATGTATATGTATGTAAGAGTTCTCCACTCTGCCTGTTTGCCTCTTTGTTCCATGCTCTCTAATTATAGATAATGCCCTTCTAAAAATTGGTACAAGATAAATTATTTAAAAAAATGTAAGAGTTTGTTTTAGCTGAAGCCTATTGTGTCAGATCAAGTGTTTCATATCAGTACACGGATCCAGGATAATGATCTCCCAATATGTGCAAGTTTCAAGTCGGTGTTTTATTAGAAGCTGCACTCTGTTTTTTTTTACTGTAAATTGATTTGAAGGGTACATGGTTGTGATGTTTGAGTTTCCACTTTGATACAGCCAGAGAAAATCCCTCCACCTCGGCCGCCTCCTCCAAAGATAAACTGTACTCCTCCACCCGTGAGTAGAACTGAAGTTATATCCTTCCTTACTTATTCTAACACTGCCTACGTCGCTTTGCTAATTCCACTCACCCTTCTCTTCAATTTGTGTGCCAAGGGATTGCAACTTTACTCACCTTTCAGAACAGGTGTAACACTCTCCATTGAATTTCTAATTCTACCTGTGGCCGGTGCTGATTCACATTATGATAAAACTGTGGAGGGTATTTTGCTTGATTAAATCGTCAGAGAACTCTGGGCAGTGTCAGTGCATCTGACATTGGGACTCCCTAACATCTGGATACAAGGCTCTAACCTCAAATGCATGCACGGATGTGGCAGTTTGTGTTTGTACACAGGAAACATGCATGTTGTACATGCTCAGAGGTGGTCTAACCTTTTAATTGGACTAATTACATATTTATAATGTAATCTACAATATTCATAAGGTGTGCAGAGTTCTTATATGCCTCTCTGTGTGGTGCTGTGTGCATGTGGTACATTAGAAAGAGTATTTTGTGATAATGCTTTTGGGACGCTTTCGATGATGTTTGACATTTTTCAAGAGCTGGCATGGACCTCTGCAATGTTATCATCATATCAGTGATGAAATTCAATTTTATTGTCATCTGACTGTACATATATACAACCAAACGAAACAACGTTCATCCAGATCACGGTGTGCCCCGAAAACATGTATCACACACAGCACATAAAACAAAATATTACCATAAATAAGTTAAAATAGAATTCAAGAATTCATATAGTGCGCAGCACAGGTAAATCGTAAACATCATAATGAACAGAACAATTCCCAGAGACAAGATCTCGCTGGTGGCAGGGCAGTCACTGGCCTCATCACTGCTTATCAAATTGTGCTTCAGCTCTACCATAAAGAAATAGCTTGTGATGAGGTATTGTTACCAATCAAACACAATGATCCCTCACAGAATAAGAGACAGATTCAGATTCATTTTTTGCACATGTACATTGAATATGTCATTTACAGTAATACCCGACAGACCTAGGGACGTGTGCGGGACAGCCCATAAGTGCCGCCAACATAGCATGCTCACAATGCCTGACAGAACAACACAGAACACAACAAGCAACAAAACAAGCCCTTTCATCCCTCCCACCCACCCACCTACGCACACAAACAGTCCTCCAACTTCAGGACAGGCCTCCAGAATCCGGGCTTCAGATTTTGGGCTTTGATTCTGGACTTCAAATTGACTTTCAGGCTTCGACATTAACCCCCCGCCCCCCCCCCCGCCCCCCCCCCCCCCATCCCCTGAGGACGAACCAATGACAGACCCGGATGGTAGACTCAAATTCTGGGCGTGCCAACTGACCAACAGATTATGATTCCCAAAATATTCCCTTGTCTCAGAGACACGGAGGCCAAGGTCTCCTGCTTTGAGATGGGAAGGTGATGAAGTACAGAGCAGAGTGATCAGTGCATGTGACAGGGAGCAGGTCGCCTGTCAGTCTATCGACTGTGGGATGGTGCACAGCACAGTACAGTTTAACATAGAGCAGTAAAGCACTGTACAGGCCCTTCAGCCCATAATGTTGTGCTGACATTTAACCTACTCTAAGATCAATCTAACCTTCCCCTCCTACATAACCCTCCATTTTACTACCATCCACGTGCCTATGTAAGAGTCTCTTAAACGTCTCTGATGTATCTGCCTCTACCACCGCCTCTGGCAGTGCATTCCATGCAGCCACCACTCTCTGTGTTTAAAAAAAAACTTACCTCTGATACTTTTCTCCAGTCATCTTAAAATTTTGCCTTTTCACTGTGGAAAAAAGTCTCTGGTATCCACTCAATCTCTGCCCCTTATCTTCTTGTACATCTCTATCAAGTTTCCTCTCATCCTCCTTCGCTCCAAAGAGAAAAGCCCTTGCTCACTCAACCTTTCCTCATAAGACATGTTCTGTAATCCAGGCAGCGTCCTGGTAAATCTCCACTGCACCCTCTCTAAAGCTCCCACATCCTTCCTATAATGAGGGGACCAGAACTGAACACAATAGTCCAAGTATTAAGAAAGCAGAAAATACTTGACTCCAAAGACTAAGAAATAAGCCTAATAAGCCTGCTGATGGACACACCAAACACAATTGCTGTTCTGCTCTTCAAATTTTAGCCACAGCAGGTAAGTTTAAACAAAGACCAGGGAAGTTTTCTTATTCATTAATGGGAAATGAGTATTGCAGGCACAGTATTATGTTTATTTACCTTTGGGAAATTGATGATGGTCTGGCTGTTCAAACCACTGCAAACCCATTCAATTATAACTCTTATTGAGACATTTTTTTATTTGCACATTTTCTCTTCTTTTGCACATTGGTTGTTTGACAGTCTTTGTTTACATATAGGACTTAAAAATTATTTTTACTTCTTTATTTTCCTGTGAATATCTGCAAAAAAATGAATCTCAGGGTAGTATGGCTGTTGCCCATCATATCCAACAATGACAGGAGACCTGTGCAGGAGAGTTTTTAAAGTAGAAAAGTCGGTGCGCTGGAACAGTTCCGCTCTCTCGACCTCGGAGGTCCGGGTCCAGTGGTACGAGTGGTCATCGCAACTGGAGTCTTCCTTGGCTGTAGTGGATGACCTTGATGTCTTCTGTGCCTTGTTATGCCCTTTGCTCTCTATAAAGTGTTACAGAACCACCTTCCTGGCCACTGGATCTCACTGTAGATTTCATCCACCCCTGTCTGCCAGAACTAACTTCACATGCTAGGTCCCTATCTCACTGGGGTATGAGGCCCGCCGGCTACCCTCACCTAGTTTAGCACGCCCTTCGAGCACTATACCGGAATGAGGCCACTGTCACATGAAAACAGCTACTTGGAGCCACAGGTGAAAGCCCAGTGTCCAGTGGGAACCGAAGGCGAGTGAGTTCTCCCAGAATGTGCACAACTAGCTGCCCCTATCTGGACAGCCCAAACACCCCTCAAGGTGGTATATGGTCACAAATACTTACATACTTTGATAATAAATTTACTTTGAACTTCTCAGTGGCCTAACAGATCACGACCAAAGTATATGCCACACTGAAACATGAGGCTGCAGACACTCTGGCTCCTCCTGTACCCTTCACCACTTAATACCAGCTACCTGTCCAATCTTTAAGGCCAGATGAAGGGCTGACCATTTCCCTTCACTGCCAGACCCGCTGGATTCCTCCGGCAGTTTGTCTTTTGCCAAAAGCTACATGCTGTGCATCAGGTGTTACATAGGCCTGACCTAGTAAAGCTTGTCCCTTAACAGACATTAGTAAACATAATAGATTCATGACGATACAATAATTAGATATCTAATTACCCCAACCTTTGATTCACATATTATTCAATTAACAGAGTTTTAATTGAACTCACGTTTCCAGGTTTCAGGGCCATTCATATAAACCACTATGTTTTAGACTAGAACTAAAAGTCATAAGCATAGGGTGAAAGGTGAACTATTTAAGGGGAACCTGAGGGAGAACTTTTTCACTCAGATGGTGGTGCAAGTATGGAACGAGCTGCTAGTAGAAATGGTGGATGTGGATTCAACTGCAACATTTCAGAGAAGTTTGGATAAGTACGTGGATGGGAGAGGTATGAAGGGCCATAATTCAGATGGGACTAGACAGAAAAGCAGTTTGGCATGGACTGGGTAAGGTGAAGGGCCTGTTTCTGTGCTGTGGTGCTCTATGATACTGTACCCAGAATAATGTATTTTTAACCACAAACACGTTTCGGCCGGAAACGTCATCTGTACTCTTTTCCTTGATGCTGCCTGGTCTGCTGAGTTCCTCCAGCATTTTGTGTGTGTTGTTTTAATGTATTTTTAAAGCATTTTATTCTTTGATTCTAATTTCTTGGGTGCAAAAATCTAGAACTCACTGTTGCTAAGATATCAGTCCTTAATTTATTGAGTATTTCCAAATGCTCAGTGGAAAAAAAGCAGTATTTATTTATTTAGAGATACAGCATGGTTACAGGCCCTTCCAGCCCAAATGGGCCCATGTCATCTCAACTCCTTACAGACAACAGGGGAATTGAACCCTGGTCGTTGGCACTGGCACTGAAATGTTTGTAGTCCATCAAGTCCAACAATGACAGGAGACCTGTATGGGAGAGTTTTTAAAGCAGAAAAGCCATAGTGCTGGGACAGTTCCACTTTCTCGACCAGGCCAGTGATATGAGTAGTCATCACAAACTGGGGACTTCCTTGGTTGCAGTGGACGACCAGGACTTCTTCTGTGTCTCATCATGCCTTTCACTCTCCACAAAATATGGCAGAACCGCCTTGCTGGCCATTGGATCTCACTGTTGATCTCATGCATCCAATCTGCCGCAGTTGACTTCACGTGCTAGGACAGGCAATTCCCTATCTCACTGGGGTATGAGTCCTGCTGGCTACCCTCACCTGGTTTAGCCCACCTTTCGAAGCATGGTACCGGGATGTGGCCGCTGTTGCGTGACTTGCAGCCACAGGTGAGAGCTGAGTATCCAGTGGGGAACAAAAGTGAGTGAGCTGCCCTGGAATAGACACAATAAGCCCCTTCACCAGAGGTGTTACCCCTTCCTGGAAACCCCAGACACCCTGTAACATTAACTACTATAGTACTCTAATCCCAGTATAATCTCAAATGAAACCAAAGAATAAGATGAACAACTATGTCAATATTGCATCAGCATTTTCAGTATTAGTTTTATTTTGATTTGGTAACTCTCTCTACCTTTGAGAATCATTAAGGAGTGTGTAATGCTCAGAAAGCAGTGAGCAGAATTTCTACCAGGCCATTAGCTGTAGCAATAGGGGACCAAGGAGATTAGCTGTCTGGGATGGGTCCACGGTTGACCCTCTGCCCTGGACTCAGCAGTTCTCTCTTAATCCAAAGTACCAGAAAGACAGCTCCACTAATATTCCCTGAAACCTGCTTTGAAAGAAAATGCACAGCCAAAATAACGTCAATTAAATGAAACAGAAATGAGTGAACTCCTGTCCCTGGTATACGAGGCTTCATTTGCACTGGATTTTACTGTTGGCTCAGCTCCCTTAGTTGGTTTTATGCTCTCCATATTCCACTGATTCCATTCGGCCCAGTTCGGTCAGAGGAAGTCTGTGATCATCGTTCCATATACAGTGGATTCCGGTTAATTGGGACACATCGGGACCAATGCAATTTGGCCCAATTAAGTGGCTGCACCAATTAGCCAAAGTTTCATGGAAATAGTTAAAAATGTCTAAAAAGGGCAAACTACCATTTAACTGAGTAACATTTTACGTATTTAAATGAAATACAGAATGAATTTGAACACTAACAATACTACTACAGTACCATAAAACTATAGTTCCTAATAGTTATCAGTGGAGGAATTCATTCAGTGTACACTGCTGTGTCTTTTGATTGACTGTTCATTCGTTTGGCATACGCTGTGTTGAATGACGTGGGCAATCATGGTCTTTCCATTGACTGTGATTGTTCTTGGCAAAATTTCTGCAGTAGTGGTTTGCCATTGCCTTCTTCTGGGCAGTGATTCCTAGGTCTGTAGGCAGAATGCATCAAGCTTGTCGTTGTGTTGACTGCTGCAGGTTCAACAGGGACTTCATACACTCCACATAACCAGGACTTGTGATATGCACCAGCTGCTCATACGACCGTCCACCACCTGATTACATGGCTTCATGTGACCCTGATCGGTGGGGGCTGGAGTGGCTAAAGGCTGATTTATACTTGTGCGTACAGGCTACGCCGCAGCCTACGCCGTAACCCTGATTTTCACTTCTGCGTTACTCTACACCGTAGCAAGCATGCGTTGGTGTGCGCCAAAACGCTAGTTGGCGGTGAGCTTTCTATGCCACTGTTTTGAGCATAGACGAGGAAATGCATTTCAAACATTTTCGCATGTCGGCAGGTAGATTTGACAATTTGATTCAGCTATTTCGCATCGGTGTACGCACAGCCTACAGACGTGGCGGAAAAGGAACCGGAAGTGCGTAGGATGAAATGCGATGCTACCAAGCAGACCAATCGCAGTTGTTGCGGTCTACATCGCCGCAACGCACGATTAACTTTTCTGGAGAGGTGCAGCCTTAAGCAGGTGTTGCACCTTGCCCAAGGGTGACCTGCAGACTACTAGAGGGAAGGAGTGCCTTACACCTCTGTTGGTGCAGACATATCTCAGCCCACCACACATGATTGACTGTAAATGAACAAAATCAGCACAGACACCTAGTGTACATAATGACTGCCTTCATACAATGCTTTCAATGATTGCATCCTCCAAATTTTCATGTTCATTTTAACATTCAAAATGGTTGTTGATACCTTCAAATTCTTCATCATTCCTAACTTGTTGAAGTAATAAGATTTTTTTTTTCACTCCCAGCCATTTCCGGCATCCTCCAAGCCTGGAATACCTGAAACCATAGTGAGCAAAGCATTTCGAAATTGTCTTACTATTTATTTCTCGCCAACTATCAGAGACAAAAATCACTGCTTTTTGAACACAAACACATGCAACAGATGCTATTTAAAAATTGTTCATTCCAAGCACCAGGTAGCATCTAAAGGCCACACACACAAGTACATGTGACTGACACTAGTTAGAAACTTCGGCATCTGTCTCCTGTCTCAATGTAGTGGCACAGTAATCCTGGCTATTTTCTCACATAATCTTTGGTCTTTAAGACTTGTCCCAAGTAAGTGGCTGCCCCAATTAACTGATGGCTCAATTAACTAGAATCCACTGTTTAAAATATTCTGATGGTAGGTTATTAAACAGGGTAGATACCACCGGACAACAAAGTGTTTCAAAAGTGTTGCTTCCTCAGAACTTTTTTTTGTTTATGACAGACCGTGTGAAACTGAACACAAATATAATTTCAGACTCCTGAATCATGTAGGAATTTGGAGAAACAAGACATTCTTTTATTGAATATAATGCATTTAATTGCACAACAGCGCTGAAGCTTTGTAATAGTTCAACTAAGCTTAAAATGTTTTGTTGATGATTTTTGTTTCTACTCAGTGCCTGAGGCTTCTTGCTTAGCTGTACATCAATAATTTGATGGATTCCAGTTGCCCTGATACCATTTCTCCATGACCCCAGTGTCCTGGAGAAGCCTGTCACCATGCTCATCACTGACATCGCCAAAATTGGCAGGGAAGAAGTCTAAATGGGAATGCAGAAAATGAATCTTTAGTGACGTGTTGCACTTCATGGTTTTGTATGCTTGAAGCATGTGGTCAACCAGCTGCACGTGGTTTGGTGCTCTGTAGTTAACAGTAAATTTTGCAACAACGTCCTTGATGGCCTTCCATGCGAATTTCTTGCATCTCACTAGAAGTTCTTCGAATTGCCTGTCATTGACGACCTATTTGATTTGTGGACCGACAAAATTGTCTTCCTTAATCTTGGCAACAGTTATTCTGACTTGAATTATAAATTGAAATAACAAATATGGGCAATTTTTTTAAAAAGGTGGGTGATAGGGAAATCTCATCGTGTTGGTCATGATCAGCAGCCCAAAATCCTTAAGATACACCCAAAAGTATTCAGGAAGGAAATTTTTTGTTGCCCAGTGTAGGTGATCCTGGTTTTTACCAATACCGTTACCACTACTGTCGAGGTCTTTAACCAGAAAGTAGCAGGTGGAAGCCATTTGGCACCTGGAGCCAGCTCCTCCTCTCAGTAGCAGCATCTGTATTAGAGGCTCTGCCTTTCTAAAGGTGCCATGCATCACGAAGGACCCTCACTACCCAGGACATGCCCTCTTCTCATTGCTACCATCAGAGAGCTGAAGACCCACACTCAAGAGCAGCAGCTTTTCCTGCGCCATCAGATGTCTGAACGGTCCAAAATGGATCTGAACTGTATGAAGCCCACTGGCTCCTCTCACCTGTCCAAGTGGTGTACAGGGTTGTGGGCCACTGTCACATGCTAACAGCTACTTGAAGCCAGAGGTGAGAGTTGAGTGTTTGGTATGGTTGGAAGATAAGTGAGCTGTCCCAGACTCAATATGATCTTTCGCCAGAGGTGCTACCCCTCCCTGGACTCCCCATTCACCCTATCTCATATTCTACTGTCAATAGAAACGGGGTTAAAGGTACAAGGAGAGATTTAAAAGAACAATACATCCCATGATGATTTGAACATTACACAATATAGCAAACTTTTTAGTCTTAAGAATAAGGTTAAAGTACACTTTGCTTAATTAAAGTAAGTGCAGGGCACGAACAACTTCCAATTCTTTAATCACTTCCGATAATTACGAAGTGACCTGATTGCAAATCAGGCCTTGCCCGTAGCAACACTTCATTGTCTCCGAAGAACTAATCAGAAAGCGCGACCTCCATTGTCTGCACGTCTAATTCGAACTGAAACTCAGTTGCAAATTTCAGTGAAATATCTTCATTTTGTGCCTTATCAGCATTTAAGGAAATCTTTGAATAAATTATCTCTCTATATAATAGCGTGTCACCGGGTCTACGTCACGTGTCAATGAAGCGTTATTGTTCGATTGCCGGCACCAGGCTTCATTGACAAGTCCTAGCAATCGTGACACAAACCCAGAGAGGTGCAGTGACATGTGCAATTCTCTACAGATGTTAAATCATGAACACAGCATTAGAAAGCACATGGTATTTGTTTTTTTTTAACATTTCAAATCAGGAAGGTTAGTGTCTTGCGATTATAGATTTGATAAAGGCGCAGCTGTAATCACTAGAATTCAGAACTATATAAGAAATGTTTCACAATTTCATTATAGTGAAAGCACACGTTATTATGTTGCTGTGTGTATGTGATGCTGCTATTTTGTACATAAGCTGGAATTTAATGTTTAATAATGATTAAATGCGAGCAGTTTCGGATTTGCCCAGTTGGATTTGTCAGGTTCAGAACACTGTAGGGAATCTGCCTTTTTTCCGTCTGACTTTCCACTGAAGTCCCTTTAGGCGATGGCTCCAATCCTTCTTTGCATTTCTCCCCAGATATATCTGGTGTTACTGACACCAGTGGGGTAATCGCCGGCTTTTCAAAGCTCTGGCGGAAAGGTGAAAGTATTAGCAGCGCGATGACAGGCAAACTTCATGCATCACCTTCCAGCTCAAGCTTAATTAAACAGCCTTCTTTTTCTTTTTCTTCCTACTTCGTTCTATCATCCCTAATGAAGCAGTCTTTTCCATCGATCCTGCTGATTGCTAGGCATTCCCTTTTGTTTGTTGGCACTGAGCCATGACAGCTCGGCGCTGCTAATTAGCTCTGTTGTTCTTTTCCCCCATGTTTCTCCCTGTTGCAAGTTCAGGCAAACTTGCCACAAACTTAATCCTTCTGTTCCTTCCAATCGGGTTCACATGCTTAAGCCGTCTCCATTGTGTCGAAGGGCAGCTTTGTCTGAGGACAGGCTCTACCCCCCTCCTCCTCGGCAAGTTTACAAACCGACCTCCTTTGACCCCGTTCTTTTCTTCAGCGGCGCTGGCTACACCGAGGTCATGGGTTGAACAGCCTCCCCCTCTCTGCCAACCCTTTGTTGCGTTCTGCACCGAGTTAAATCCCTGAATGCTTCAGTTACTTTCTTTTGTCGTCTCTTTTTTAAGTTTGAGAATGTTCGTGAATATAGAATTGGATTTTTTTCTCTCAACAATGGACTATTACTCTCAAATCCGGGTGATTTAAGTGGACGTCTTACCCACCCTAAACATGATGGCCGGTTCAGCCTGCAACCTCACAGTCTGAGGTTTTGGGTTTCTTGCTCTGAAAGTAATCCGGTCAACAAAACCAACATGCAGATCAGTAAATTCAAGGATTTGACTTTCATACGCTTCACGCTTCTAAAATGCATCCCAGATTTTCAGTATGCCAAATCCCATGAAGTAACATCTGTGGAATTACTGCTATCATTTCCTCATGTAAGGTCATTAATCAGAAATTGTTCTTTAATGATTTTAAAACAGCTGTCATAGTTCAATTGGAAAAAAAACACTCCTTAACTGAAACTGCTAAATATATTTAAAGACTGATATTAAGTTCCATGTTGTGGCTCTGTCTTTAATTGATAATCCCCTTCACTATCTCGTCTGCTTCATAAATAAAAACCAGCCCAAGGTATCTGACAGACAAAACAGTAAGAGATTAAAATAAGCGGCAGAAGAAGCCAGCAGTTTCACACCAAGCCGGGCCAACAACACTTGCCAGTGACCACACCGCCTTGGGAGGGGAGGGGGGAGTGGGAGGGAGAGCTAACAGCGACGTCTACCCCGTTGGTGACGGAGAGTGTCACAGGTATCAAAGATTGCGAAGGAAGCAGATGGTTGAATCTATTGAATGTAGGATGTGTGAAGCGTTCTGTGAAGGAAGAGAAAACGTGAAGTGAGTGGGGGGGGGGGGTGGGAGAGAGAATCAAATAGACAAGATATTTTGTTCACCTTTACAGTTGTTATGAATCCCAGTTTAAAATAGGGTTAAATTATATAGCCTTCAAAAATAATAAACATTATATTTACTGGGTAACTTCCATTTTATGTGGCTTTCAAACATCTTTGGCAATAGTTAAGCCTTTGGGCTACATTCCTGAACTGATTTTACCCCAGCAGCTTGTCATGTGACTTATTAGGTTTCTTAATTACCTTTAAATAGCAACTGTGGTTCTGATGACTCCAAATGCATTGGTTCCAAGACTTTTAGGCCTCTGTCACACGGGCCTCAATTTTTCTATTATCTGTGTGGCTAAGAGTCTCTTCAGTGTCCCGAATGTATCTGCCTCTACACCAACCCTGGCAACACGTTCCAAGCACTCATCACTATCTGTATTAAAAAAAAACCTACCTCTGACATCCCCCCTATACTTTCCTTCAATCATCCTAAAATTATGCCCTCTTCTATTAGCCATTGCCACCTGGGAAAAAGTCGCTGGCTGTCTATTTTGTCTAAACCGCTTATCATCTTGTACACCCCAATCAAGTTACCTCTGATCCTCCTTTGCTCCAAAGAGTAAAGCCCTGGCTTGCTCAGCCTCATAAAACATGCTCGCTAATCCTGGCAGCAACCTGGTAAATCTCTTCTGCACCCTCTCTAAAGCTTCCACATCCTTCCTATAATGAGGCGACCAGGACTGTTCTCCAAATGTGGTCTAATCAGAGTTTTATAGAGCTGCAACAATACTTCACAGCTCTTGAGCTTAATCCACCGAATAATGAAGGCCATACACCTTCTTAAATATCCTATCAACTTGCACAGCAAAGGTTTGGGATCATTGGGCATAGACCCACTGTTCTCTCTTAGCTATGCAGATGTGTGGCCACATAGTAACTGAAATGCTCCTGCACACGTAGCCTTTGTGCCACGTAGCTAGAATTTTCTTTTACATAATGTTTTATTGAAGTGCTGCACAATTTTCAGGCTGTGTAAAAATTTCCTGCTCAGCGCAATGGTTGGTCCATGCATCTGTAAAAAAAAAATTAGAGGGAACGTTGTGTAGATCACAAGATTCCCATGTTCCTCTGCACTGTTAGGAGCCCTGCCCTATCCCCTGCACGTTGCCTTGGAGTTTGACCTTCCAAACCAAATCAACTCACATTTTTATGGATTGAACTCCATCTGCCATTTGTCAGCCCAGCTCTGCATCCTATCAATGTCCTGCTGTAATCTACGACAACCTTCACTACCACCAAACTTTGTGTTATAGAAAACCTACAGCACAATATAGGCTCTTCAGCCCATGATGCTGTGTCGAACATGTACTTACTTTAGAAATTACCTAGGGTTACCCATAACCCTCTATTTTTCTAAGCATGTGCCTGTCCAGGAGTCTCTTAAAAGACCCCTATCATATCCACCTCCACCACAGTCGCTGGCAGCCCATTCAGCGCACTCACCGCTCTCTGCAAAGAAAACTTAGCCCTGACATCTCCTCTGTACCTACTTCCAAGCACCTTAAACCTGTGCCCTTTCATGTTAGCCATTTCAGCCCTGGGAAAAAGCCTCTGACTATCCACAGGATCAGTGCCTCTTATAATCTTATACACCTCTATCAGGTCGCCTCTCATCTTCCACCGCTCCAAGGAGAAAAGGCCAAGGTCACTCAACCTATCACATAAGGCATGCTCCCCAATCCAGGCAACATCTTTGTAAATCTCCTCTGCACCCTTTCTATAGTTTCCACATCCTTCCTGTAGTGAGGCAACCAGAACTGAGCACAGTACTCCAAGTGGGGTCTGACCAGGGTCCTATATAGCTGTAACATTACCTCTCGGCTCTTAAACTCAATCCAACAGTTGATGAAGGCCAATGCACCATATGCCTTCTTAACCACAGAGTCAACCTGCACAGCAGCTTTGAGTGTCCTGTGGACTTGGACCCCAGGATCCCTCAGATCCTCCACACTGCCAAGATTCTTACCATTAATACTATATTCTGCCATCATATCTGACCTACCAAAACAAACCACATCACTGTTATCTGATTTGAATTCTATTTGCCACTTCTCAGCCCAGTTTTGCATCCTTTCAATGTCCCGCTGTAACCTCTGTCAACCCTCCACACTGTCCACAACACCCCCAACCTTTGTGTTATCAGCAAATTTGCTAACCCATCCCTCCATTTCCTCATCCAGCTCATTTATAGAAATCACAAAGAGAAGGGGTCTCAGAACAGATCCCTGAGGCACACCACTGGTCACCGAACTCCATGCAGAATATGACCCGTCTACAACCACTCTTTGCCTTCTGTGACCAATCCAATTCTGGATTCACAAAGCAAGGTCCCCTTGGATCCCATGCCTCCTTACTTTCTCAATAAGCCTTGCATAGGGTACCTTATCAAATGCCTTGCTGAAATCCATATACACTACATCTACTGCTCTACCTTCATCAATGTGCTTAGTCACATCCTCAAAAAATTCATTCAGGCTCGTAAGGCACGACCTGCCTTTGACAAAGTCATGCTGACTATTCCTAATCATATTATGCCTCTCCAAATGTTCATAAATCCTGTCTCTCAGGATCTTCTCCATCAACTTACCAACCACTGAAGTAAGACTTACTGGTCTATAATTTCCTGGGCTATCCCTACTCCATTTCTTGAATAAGGCAACAGCATCTGCAATCCTCCAATCCTCCAGGACCTCTCCGTCCTCATTGATGATGCAGAGATCATTGCCAGAGGCTCAGCAATCACCTCCTTTGCTTCCCACAGTAGCCTGGGGTACATCCCATCCGGTCCCGGTGACTTATCCAACTTGATGCTTTCCAAAAGCTCCAGCACATCCGCTTCCTTAATATCTACATGCTCAAGCTTTTTAGTCCGATGTAAGTTATCCCTACAATCGCCAAGATCCTTTTCCATAGTGAATGCTGAAGCAAAGTATTCATTAAGTATCTCTGCCATCTCCTCCGGTTCCATACACACTTTGGCATTGTCACACTTGGTTGGTCCTATACTCTCATGTCTTATCCTCTTGCTCTTCACATACTTGTAGAATGCCTTGGGGTTTTCTTTAATTCTGCTTGCTAAGGCCTTCTCATGGCCCCTTCTGGCTCTCCTAATTTCATTCCTAAGCTGCTTCCTGGTAGCCTTATAATCTTCTAGATCTTTATCATTACCTAGTTTTTTGAACCTTCTGTAAGCTTTTCTTTTCTTCTTGACTAGATTTGCAACAGCCTTTGTACACCATGGTTCCTGTACCCTACCATCCGTTCCCTGTCTCATTGGAACATACCTATGCAGAACGCCACGCAAGTATCCCCTGAACATTTGCCACATTTCTGCTGTACATTTCCCTGAGAACATCTGTTCCCAATTTATGCTTCCAAGTTCCTGCCTGATAGCTTCATATTTCCCCTTACTCCAATTAAACGTTTCCCTAACTTGTCTGTTCCTATCCCTCTCCAATGCTATGGTAAAGGAGTTAGAACTGTGATCACTGCTCCAAAATGCTCTCCCACTGAGAGACCTGACACCTGACCAGGTTCATCTACAAACCTACCAGCCATCTTTCCACTTTCTCACTGAAGTCATTTATAAAAACTACAGAGAGCAGGGAGTTTTATTTATGTTTTATTTGGTGATACAGCATGGACCAGGCCCTTCCAGACCTTCGAGCCATACTGCCCAGCAGCAACTCCTGGTTTTGCTGTTGGCTGCTTAAATTTCGCTGCTGATGAAAATACAGAATAAAAACTTACTTAAGAGTCTCATAAGCCTCCCAGATGTATCTGTCTAAATTATTACCCCTGATAGGGTGTTCCACGCACCCACCCCTCCACCACTACATCCACATCAGTGACCTAAAAAACCTACCTCTGACATACCCTCTCTACCTCCCTCCGATCCTCTTAAAATCATGCCCCCTTGTATTAGCCATTTCCACCCGGGAAAATATCTCTGGCTGTCCACTCGATCTATGCCTCTTAACATCTTGTACACCTCTATCATCACCTCAATAGAGTATTGGTCACATATCATAAACCACATCACACTATCTAAGTTTTCTTTAAGACTGAAAACGTTTATTTTTGTGTTTTTTGTTGATTCTGTGCATCTTGTGTAAATTTTTCTATTCAAGAACCACCTTCATTTCACCTTCTCCTACATTTTAGGTGTACATTTGTAACCCTTTTAATAAGCATTTCAAGTTAACCGCATCTACCGGTTTCTGTATGTTTGGGTGGAGGTTTATCATTTAGTGGGAGAATCTGAAGATTCAAGATTCGAGGTTGTTTATTGCCATTCTTCAGTACATAGGTGTAAAGGAGAACAAAATGAATGTTACTCTGAATTCAGTGCAAAATAAAAATACACAATAAGCATAAAGAACATTAAGTATAAGGCAACCCTGTAACACACAATGTGCAAGAAACTGTGTGTGGCTGTGTGTATATACACACAGGAATGAAGGGTGCAGAGATGCTGTGGAGAGGAGTGACTGATGTGGTGGAGGAGTGGGTTAGTAGGTGGAGGTATTGATCAGCCTGATGGCTTGGGAAATGTAACTGTTTCTGAGTCTGGTGGTCCTGACGTGGATGCTACATAGCCTCCTCCCTGATGGGAGTGCGACAAGCAGTCCATGAGCAGGGTGTATGAAATCCATCCTGATATTGTTGGGCTTTTTTCCAGCTCCTTTCTGTATATGTTTCCTTGATGGTGGGTAGGCTGTTGCCCGTGACACATTGAGCAGTTTTGACTACCCGTTGTAGAGCCTTCCTGTCCACCACAGTGGAGTTTCTGTACCAGGCAGTGATACGGCTTGTTAGGAAGCTCTCTCCTGCGCACCTGTAGAGGGTCAAGAGTAATGGTGTGCACTGTCCAGCTCGCTTCAGCCTCCTCTGAAAAGAGGGCATTGGTGAGCTTTTATGACTGTGCAGGAGGCGTTCAGGACTACGAGAGGCTGTGTGAGATGTGCACTGCCAGGAGTTTGATACGGCTTACAGTTTCCACTGCTGTGCCACCAATGTAAAGCAGTGTGGGAGTGGTGCAAGTTTTGAAGTTGATAACTATCACCTTTGTCATGGAGATTATTTGCTTTGCACCAGGCCTCGAGCTCTTCCACCTCCTCTCTGTAGGCCATCTCATCACTGCTGTTGATGAGCCCACCACTGTTGTGTCATCGGTGAACTTGACAATGAGTACAAGTATGTTTGTTCTGAACCTGGTGGTTGAAGAGAAATTATCTAATTCCCTTTGCAACTCAGTCACAGGCTATTCCTTCTTTTGAAAGAGCTAAAAATGTACTCAGTAGCCACTTTATTAGGTACAGGAGTGGAACACCATATCATCTTCTGCTGCTGGAGCCTATCCATTTCAACATTCAGTGTGTTGTGCATTCAGAGATGCTCTTCAGCACACCACTGTTGTAATGTGTGGTTATTTAAATTAGTCACCACCTTGTCATTTTGAACCAGTCTGGCCATTCTCCTCCGATCTCTCTCATGAAGAAGCTGTTTGCCTGTAGAACTGCCGCTCACTGGATTTTCTTTCTCACGTCATTTTCTATAAACTCTAAAGCAGGCGTTCCCAGCCTTTTTTATGCCACGGATCCTACCATTAACCGAGGGCTCTATGGAGCTCAGGTTGGGAATCCCTGCTCTAGAGACTGTTATGCATGAAAATCCCAGGAGATCTGTAGTTTCTGAGATACTCCAATCATCTTGCCTGGCACTATCAATCGTTCTACAGTCAAGTCGCAGATCACAGTTCTTCCCCATTCTGATGTTAGGTCTGTACAACAACTGAACCTCTTGACCTTGTCTTCATGCATTGAGTTGCTGAAAGCAGGTGTATAGAGGTACCCGATAAAGTCACCACTGAATGTATATCCAGTTAAACAACATTCTTATTATGATACACCAAGAGTTAAATGAGCCATGGATTGTTTTCTGAACCACCTCTGATGCATTGGCCGGTGTTTTATGTAAAGTTAGAAGCATCCAGGAGCAAGTTTCATCATCAGCAGGATGACAGCCTCAAGCTAGTGAGTTCAGCTCTCCCTTTCCCTTTGCCCTGTAGCTGTGTGGATTGCCCTAAGTCTGCATGGAACTCTCTCCAAGTTCAAATTCAAGTTTATTGTCATTCAACCATACCCATGCATACCACCAAATGAGACAGCGTTCTTCTGGACCAAGGTGCACTCACACACAGCACGTAACACATAAAGGAGCACAAATAAATTAACATATACAATACAAGTTAAAAAGTAAACAGTACACTGCTACTGATGCTTCATGTGTGTTGAGTCCTGGGTGGTGACAGGGAGTTCAGTAGCCTTACGGCCGGGGAAAGAAGCTGTTTCCCTTCCAAAAAGTCCTTGTCCTAATGCTATAGTACCTCCTGTAGAAACTGGTTAAACGTTGTTACTTTGAGTATTCTGTCCGTACTGACCATTTCTTTAACCCCTGAGCACTTGAGTTAAACTTCATTGATAATCTCTACAGTTGTTTCTAACACTATGCATGTGTGTATACAGGCAAGACCTCCAAGACCACCAGTTAAGAAGCCAAGAAGTAATGCACTATCGGCAGAGACGCGAATAACCTCCATTTCAAGCCCAGATCAGTAAGTGCTACTTCTAACAGTTAAACATTCTTACTCCAAAACGAATACATGGCTTTTACTATTCGCACTTTGAATTTTTCATTTAATAGCCCATTTAATCCTGACATTCTCAATTTGCAGGTAATTATGTTTGCAAGCTTAGCTTATTGGCCTCACGTTTAGCATACTGAGTGGTTTTTATGTCCTGGGGATTTTTATCCTTGCACAGACTACTTCTGACAGGGTCAGGCAGGGAATCTGTGAAGTGTTTCGTTGTGTTTCATGTCAAACTGCAACAAGATGCTTCAAAATATGTCTGACAGAGTTAAACAAATACATGTTTTAAAAAATCCAAATCGTTCACATATTTAGAACCAGCGTGAGAAAGATAATTTCATATCCTAGTTATGTGATCTTGTGATTGCTGCTAACGGTGTTAACTCAATAACTCAATTCTGACAATCCACTCACAGGTGTGCCTCTGTTTTCTTCACCTATCACTTTCTAGCTTGTCCTCTTTCCCCTCCCCAATCTGGCCTCTTACTCATCTCCTCAACTGCCTATTAACTCCCACTGGCGCTACTCCTCCTTCCGTTTTCATGGCCCACTCTCCTCTCCTATCAGATTCCTTCTTCTCCAACCCTTTGCCTTTTCCACTGATCACCTCCCAGCTTCAAACTCCATTTCCCACCTGGCTTCACCCTTCCCCTTCTAGCTTGACCTCTTTCCCTTTCCTCCACCTTTTTTATTCCGGCATCTTCCCCCTTCCTTGCCAGTCCTGATGAAGGATCTCGGCCCAAAACGACGATTGTTTATCCTGACCTGCTGAGTCCCTCGAGTGTTTTGTGTGTGTTATTCCATTTTTGGGCCTGTTTTGTTCCAGTGTACGCGTGGCACTAGATTACTTCAGTGGAAAATTGGCCACAATCGCCTTAAGGTGGTTGTCTGAGTCATTCCATTTTCCAATAATGGTTACATGAAGGAAACTGACAGATTTTTCCTCTCAACTTTGTTCTGCTTCTTGTTATCAATAATGAATTAAAATAACAAAGGGATGCTGCTGTGCGAGGGCAAAAAAAGGTTCGATGTGCATCAGTCTGCATTGTGTGTGTATCACAGAACAACACACTGAACTGCAAGCTTGAAGTTATCTACAAGCTTAGGTTAAATGTCCTGAATTTTCCCTTAAAGAGACTCTGTAGATGCTGGAAATCCAGAGCAACACACAAAATGCTGGAAGAACTCCACCTTTGTAGGGGAATAAACAGTTGACATTTTGGGCTGCAACCCTTTGTCAGGACAGCAAAGGAAGGGTAAGAAGGTGGGTGGGAGGAGGAGGAGGAGAGGAAGTTGGCAGATGATAGGTGAGAGGGAGGGTGGGTGGCTGGGGGAGTGGGGATGAAGTAAGAAGCTGAGATGGTTTGGGTGGAAGAGGAGAAGGGCTGAAGAAGGACTCTGAAGTGGACCGTGGGAGAAAGAGAGGGAGAGTGGGAGGTGATGGGCAGGTGAGGAGAAGAGGTGAGAGGGGAGCCAGAATGGGGAATGGAAAGAGCAAGAAGGGGAGGGTGGAGTAATTACCAGAAGTTCGAGGAATCAATGTTCATGCTGTTGGGTTGGAGGCTACCCGGACAGAATATGATATGTTGCTCCTCCAACCTGAGAATAGCCCCATTGTGGCAGTAGAGGAGGCAATGGACAGCAGACATGCCGGAATGGAAGTGGGTAGTTGAAATGGGTGGCAGCTGGAAAATCCCACTTTTTATGGCAGATGGACCAAAGATGCTCGACAAAGCGGTCTCCCAATCTAATCAGGTCTCACCAATGAAGAGAAGGCCACATTGGGGGCACCAGGTACAGTAGGTGACCCCGACAGACTCACAGGTGAAATGTTGACTCACCCGGAAGGACTGTTTGGGGGATGAATGATGCGGAGGGAGGAGGTTTAGCCCTTGTCCCTCTTGCAGGGTTAAGTGCCAGGAGAGAGATCATTGGGGATCGATGAGTGGACAAGGGAGTCACACGGATAGTGATCCCTATGGAAAGTGGAGAGTGGGGGGCGGGGAATGATAAGCTTTAGGACTTGATGTTCCTGAAAGTATATGAACGTTCACAAGGAATGAAATGTTCCTCTTCTTCGTGTTTAATCAGTGTTTATACACCATCTTGTGAAAGGTAACATCTCTTTCTTGAGTGTCAGTATCAATGCCAAGTAATGCACTTATGTACTCAACTGTGTCTGAAAGTGGTTGATGGTCCAACAAGCTATTAATGCAGTTATGGAGTCACAGAATCCTACAGCATGGAAACAGAGCCATTGACCTGACTCAGCCATAGTTTTAAGGTGACTGAAGGAAAGTATGAGGAGGCTATCCGAGGTAGTTTTTTTAAACATAGAGCGGTGGGTGTGTGGGATGAACTGACAGGGATGGTGGTACATTATGGACAATTTAGGGACTCGTAGATAGGCATATTGATGAAAGAAAAATGAAGGACGCTGTGCCAGGGAAAGGGAAAATTGATCTTTGTATTCTTCATAAGCACGTCATCCCTGCTGAGGCATAGGCTGCCCATAGCAGCTCGCCAGAGTCCTCCGTCCTGGGCTGCCTTGTGGCTTCCGCTTTCTCCACACACATTCAGATGTTTTCCTGACGAAGGTCCTTCCTCTCCCAGGGATGAGGTCCTTAGAGCTTCTGTTGCTGTTTCTGGGTTTTACGAGATGGAGTTGCTAGCCCTATTCCCAACCCTTCCCTTTCGCAGCCGGGCTCGTGACCGTCCACGGCAGTGTTGTAGATTGATTTTAGAATAGGTTAAAGGGTGGCACAACATCGTGGGCTGAAGGGCTTGTACTGTGCTGTATTGTTCTAAGCTCATCCACATAGACTGTGTTGCCTAGTGAGCCACGTTTGGCCCTCACTCCTCTAAATCTCTCCTATTTATGTACATAGCTAGGTGGCTTTTAAACGTAGCGAATGCACCTACCTCAACCATTATTTTTTCTTTTTAAAGTCACAGGAGCAGTATTAGGCCATTCGGCGAGTCAAATCTGCTCGCCATGGCTGATTTATTATTCCCCATTCTCCTGCCATCTCCCCATAACCTTTGACATCACTTTGTTTTACCTCTGGGTCTAAACAAAAGAACCCTATAATGTTGTTGCTGTATTTGCCACTTTACACATTTCAAGCCTCACTAAATGAGGCTGTTGAGTTAGTTATCATTTTCACAAAAATTTTGTTGTTGCATTTCATAGCCAACTCCTGTTTGGATATTTTCAGGGTGGAGATGTGGCCATTAGTAACCCTAACCACAGATTTGTTAAAGGTAGCAGGGCGGGTCAGTAAGGTGTTTGTAAGGATTTAGGGGAATAAATTCTTTATTAGTTGAGGCACAGAATCAGAGTCAAGTTTAATATCACTGGCAATGGTCGTGAAATTCATTAACTTTACAGCAGCAGTACAATGAAATACATGATAAGTAAATGTAGACAAAAATACTGAATTACAACAAGTTTATATATGTCTATTAAATAGCTAAGTTAAAAATAAGTAGTGCAAAAAAACAAATAAAAGAAGTAGTGAGGTAGTGTTCAACGTTCAATGTCTATTTACAAATCGAATGGCAGAGGGGAAGAAGCTGTTCCTGAATTGCTGAGTGTGTATCTTGAGGCTTCTGTACCTCCTTCCCAATGGTAACAATAAAAAGAGGGCATGTCCTGGATGGGTCCTTAATGATGGAGGTTAGGTCCTCAGAGATATTGACACCCAAGAATTTGAAATTGCTCACTCTCACTACTTCTGATCCCTCTATGAGAATTGGTTTGTGTTCCATTGTCTTAACCTTCCTGAAGTCCACAATCAGCTCTTTGATCTGGCTGATGTTGAGTGCAAGATAGTTGCTGTGACACCGTTCAGCTAAGTGGTATATCTGGATCCTGTACACCTTTTTGTCACCATCTGAAATTCTGCCAGTAATATTTGTATAATCAGCAAATTTGTAGAGAGCATTTGAGTTGTGTCTAGCCACACAGTCATGGGTGTAGAGAGAGTAGAACAGTGGGCTAAGCACACGTGCCCCTGTGGTGTGCCAGTGTTGATTGTCAGCGAGGTGGAGTTAGAAATATAGAAAACCTACAGCACAATACAGGCCCTTTGGCCCACAAAGCTGTGCCGAATGGCATTTCCAATCCGCACAGATTGTGGGCTTCTGGTAAGGACGTCGAGGGTCCAGTTGCACAGGGAGATATAGTGGTCTAGTCTCTGTAGCTTTCCAGTGATGACCTCAGGAATGATAGTGTTAAATGCTGAGCTATAGTCAATAAACAGCATCCCGACAGAGGCATTTGCATCGTCCAGGTGATCCAAGGCTGGGTGGAGAGCCATTTAGATCGCGTCTGCTGTAGACCTATTGTGGCAGTAGGCAAATTGCATGGGTCCAGGTCCTTCCTGCGACAGGTGTTGACTGTAGCCAAGACCACTGTTGACGTGAGTGCCACTGGGCGATGGTTATTAAGGCCTCTCACACTACACTTCTCGTTCATATCACAAAGGTGTCCATAAATTAGGCTTTCACAACCCAGGGAGGACCAGTATTCTCAAACCACTTGACAACTTAAATTGCCAGCACTTTGTTTAAGTGTTGAAATCTAATGATCACGTTAGCAGGAAAACTTGAAGTGCTTTACCAGGCGGGTACACCTGTACACAGATTACAGACTGCAGTGTTCGTATTCATTTCTAGAAAATAAAAGCAAGTATGTGATACTAAGGCTTTATGAGGCATTGGTCCAACTGCATTTGAAGTGCTATGAGTAGTTTTGGGCCTCTTATGTAAGAAAATTATATACTGGTATTGGAGAGGGTCCAGAAAAGATTCAAGTGTATTATTCCAGGAATTAAAGAGTTAACATATGAGCATGGCTCTGACCTGTATTCATTGGAGTACAGAAGTATGAGGGGTGGAACCTACCAGATATTGAAAGGCCTAGATATAGTGGTCGTGGAGAGGATGTTTGCTATAGTTAGGGGAATCCAGGACCAGAGGACACAGCCTCAGAATAGAAAGATGTCCCTTTAGAACAAAGATGAGGAGGAATTTCTTTAGTCAGTGAGTGGTGAATCTGCAGAATTCATTACCACAGATGGCTGTGGAGGCCAAGTCATTGGGTATGTTTAAAATGGTTCTCGATTATTCAGGGCATCGAAGGTTACAGGGAGAAGGCAGGGGAATGGGTTTCAGATGGATAATAAATCAGACATGATGGAATGGCGGAGCAGACTCAGTGGGCCAAAAGGCCTAATTCTGCTCCCATGTTTGGACCGTGGGAAGAAACTGAAGAACCTGGAAGAAACTCATGCGATCATGGAGAGAACATACCGACTCCTTTCCAGACCATGGCAGGAGTTGAACACTGATAGCTGACACTACAAATCGTTACACTACCATGCCTCCCTGGAACAAAAGTTGATGTGTAGCCGATGGTGGTGTCTCTGACTACCTGCTTCCCCTGTCCACCTCAATGTTACTGGTCAAACTTTAGGGAGGTGCAAAGTTTAGATGTGGTTTCAGCCTGATGGGAGATGTGTGGTCTTGGCAGGTATAAATCAGCACGTTATTGAAGAAGTTAGCCCAGCAGCATGTTCAACAGTAGCTTGTTTCACCGTGATTGAGAGCAGACCAGCATGGTTAGTCAAAATGGATCTATCCTGCATTTTGTGAACTCACCCTGCCAGATATGATTGTAGATGTGTAGAGTGTGAAGTATTAATGCTTTGTTAATTCTATTCTACCCCGTGCTATTAAGCCCTGTTAAATGTAGTGCTTTTCCGCCTATCGAGCGATCAAAGATCGGGTATCATCTTTATTCGCCAGTACATTTACATGTAGTAGGAATTTGCTGCGGTGTGTTGGCATAACATGCACATAAAACAACAATGTAATTATAAAAAAAGTACTCTTTATGATAATTTACTATATAATCAACTCTCATTCCACAACCTATGGACTCACATTCAAGGACTCTACATGTTCTCAGTATCATTTATTTACTTATCTACTTATTTTTTTTTGTATTTGCACAGTTTGTCTTCTTTGGGTCATCAGTTGTTTGTCAGACTTTTTGTGTAGTTTTTCAATGATCCTATTGCATTTCTTTGTTCTACCATGGACGCCTGCAAATAAATGAATCTCGGGATAGTATGTGGTGACATACACTCAGTCGCCACTTTATTAGGTACACCTGTGCATGTGCTTACTAATGCAAATACCTATCGCATGGCAGTAAGCACGCAGTCACGGTCAAGAGGTTCAGTTATTGTTCAGACGACATCAGAACGGGGAAGAAATGTGATCCAAGTGACTTGGAATGATTGATGGCGCCAGACAGGGTGGTTTGAGTATCTTAGAAACTGCGGATAACCTGGGATTTTTGCACTCAGCAGTCTCTAGAGTTTATAGCGAATGGTACAAGAAACAAAAGACTTCCATCGAGTGGCAGTTCTCTGGGTGAAAACGCCTGGTTAAGGAGAGAGGTCAGAGGAGAATGGTCAGACTGGTTCAGGCTGACAGCAAGACAACAGTAACTCAAATAACCAACATTGCAACAGTGAGCATCTCTGAACAGCCAACACATCGAATCTTGAAGTAGATGGGCTACAGCAGCGGCAGGCTATGAACATACAGAAATCCACTTCGCAGCCGCTTAGGCACCTCCCGTACCTAATAAAGTGGACACCGAGTGTAGATACATACTTTGATAATAAATTTACTATGAACTTTGAAAAATAGTTTAAAATGTGCTTAAATACATAAACATTAGCTTTTTTTTTACAATGTAAGCAGCTTTATAAGAAGCAGTTTGAAGTGTGCACAGTGCAGTGACTGAGGTAATAGATAGAGGGGGGTCGTTCAGTAATATAGTATTCATATTATTGTGTCTAAAACTGGTACATTTATTAACTCACCCACTGTTATTGAGAATTTGAAATGACAAGCTGCTAGGCAAAGTGGAATTGCCTGATGACTATTTTCGTATTAAGAGGTGTGAGCTTTTGCATATGTTGGGAAGACTTGGCGAGTTTGCCGGGGGAGAAAAGGCCTGTACACCCTCCCAGGTCCGAGCACTGTTGTCCAGCACATTCTCTCCCTTGAAAAATGACACCCAGAAAAAGAAAGCCAACTGTCAAGGTAACACACGCAATATGCTGGGGGAACTCAGCAGGTCAGGCAGCATCTGTGGAAGTAAATAGGCAGTGGACATTTCAGACCGAGACCCTCCTTCAGGACTGAGAGGGAAGGGGGAAGATACCAGAATAAAAAGCTGAGGGGAGCGGAAGAAGGGGTAATAGGTGAAGCCACAAACAAGAGAAAATCTGAAGATGCTGGAAATCCAAGCAACGCACACAAAAATACTGGAGGAACTCAGCAGGGCAAGCAGCACCTGTGGAAAAGGGGACAGTTGATGTTTCGGACCGAGAAGGGTCCATAGATGCTGTCTGGCCTAATAGGTGAAGCCAGGTGGGTGGGAAAGGAATCTTGAGGGAGAGGAGAGTGGACCATAGGAGAAAGAGAAAGAGGCGGGGACACAGGGAGAAGTAATAGGCAGGTGAGAAAAAGTTAAAGTTCAGAGTGGGGAATAGAGGAAGAGCAGATCAAGGTCACAATTTACTAAGAGTTCAAAATAAGTATTATCAAAATATGTATATGTCACCATATACTACCCTGCAGTTCATTTTCTTGTAGGCATTCACAATAGACAAAGAAATACAATAGAATCAATGAAAAACTACAAAGACTGACAAACAACTAATGTGCAAAAGACAAACTGCAACTACAAAAAATAGTAATAATTTGAACATGAACATAGAGCAAACACGAGGAAATCTGCAGATGCTGGAAATTCAAACAACACACACAAAATGCTGGTGGAACACAGCAGGCCAGGCAGCATCTATGGGAAGAAGTACAGTTGACGTTTTGGGCAGAGACCCTTCGTCAGGACTAACTGAAAGAAAAGTTAGTCCTGACGAAGGGTCTCGGCCCGAAACATCGACTGTACTTCTTCCTATAGATGCTGCCTGGCCTGCTGCATTCCACCAGCATTTTGTGTGTGTTATATGAACATAGACTCCTTGAAAATGAGTCCGTGGGTTGTGTTTAGTGGTCAGGTCACCCTTGAGGTGAGTGAAGTGATCCACACCAGTTCAGCAGCCTGATGATTGTAGCATAATAGTTATTCCTGAATGTTGTGGTTTTGCACTTAAGGCTCCTGTACCTCTTTCTTGATGGCAGCAGTGAGGAGAGAGTATGGTCTGGATGGTGGGTGTCCTTGATGATGGATGCTGCTTTCTTGTGACAGCACTCCTTATAGATATGCTCAATGGGCAAAGGGGGCTTTTCCTGTGACGGATAGGCACCACCTTGTAGGCTTTTCCATTCCTGGGCACTGCAGTTTTCCTGATTGCCCGACTTCAAGCTTTGGTGTAACTTTGTAATTCTTCTGTAGTGAGGGTAGAACTTCAGGTAAACCTGATCAGGCTGTACTGAACCAGTGTGGATAACTCCACTCACCTCAAAGCTGAACTGACTCCACAACCTCCAGACCAGGGGGTCCCAACCTTTCTTATGCCACAGACCAAGGAGTCTGTGCCCCCATATTGGGAACTCCTGCTGTAGACTCACTTTCAAGAGACTCTACAACTCATGTTCTCAGTATTTGCACAATCTGTCTTCTTTTGCACACTGGTTGTTTTTCAGTCTGTATTTGTGCGTAGCTTTTCACAAGAACTACTGTATTTCTTTATTTTCTGTAAATGCCTGCAAGAAAATGAATTTTAAGGTAATGTATGGAGACATACTGTATATGATAATAAATTTACTTTGACTTTGATGTTGGATTGACAAATTTGCATCCTATCTTGTACATTGTACATCTCCCATCATAAACCTTAATCCCAGATAAAATAAATTATTGCTGGATTTTGTATTCTCTAAATGTATACCTTCTTGTCTGGAATATAGAGAGTATTGTGTGTTTTCCTTGTGTGTTTTCAGTTAGAATATTTCTTCTCTTGTAAAGCCTGAAAAACAGTCTGTTGTTAATTGCTTTCGAGACCAGCATAAAGATGAACAGCGGTAAATGCTTCTGTAGTACTGTCACCAAATCCAGCATGTTTTTAACCTCCAGGAAGTTGTAAATTAGCACTGATCGGAAGGTAGGTCCATTAATGTTGCTCAGAGAGCGGTTGTGTCTGCTGTGGAACTTTACTGCCTCCTTGTGGAAATGGCAGGCAGTGCAGATCAGTTACAAGCAAAGCATTTAAATGTGATCCGGAGAATGGTCTCGGCCCAAACCATCGACTGTTTGTTCATTTATGTGGAGACGGCCTGACCTGCTGAGTTCCTCCAGCATTTTGTGTGTTTTGCAAGTTTAAATAACCGCTTAGTTTTATTATTCTTATTTAAAGATACAACACAGAACAGGCCCTTCCGGCCTATTGAGCATCTCTGCCCACCAATTAAACCCTAGCCTAATCATGGGACAAATTGCAATGTCCAATTAACCTTCTAATCAGTAGGTCTTTGAACTGTGGGAGGAGACCACAGCACTCGGAAAAAACCCCACACACTCACAGAAAGAAATGTACAAACTTGCTGACAAAGAATACCGGAATTGAACTCCGAGCTCTGACAACCTGAACTATAATAGTGTCACGCTACCGTGACATCACTGTGCTGCCATGGTGCAAATTTTTAGTTAGTTTCCAAGTTTTTATATTCTTCTTCTTGAGCCCTTAGCTCCCAGTGGAGCACAGGCCATCAATGTCCTCCCAGGTTGGAGTTTGTCAATGTTTCTGCAATCTATTGTGCAGGGGATTATCCTATAGAGCTTCACCCTGTTGGCCGGCCTTACCCATTTCTACCTCTTATGAAGGGGACGTAGGGTTGATCTTTGGGAGGTAAGATTTATATTAGGTAGGAATAAAAGTTTTTATCTGTAGGAGAGAAGTTAATGACATATGTATTTAAGACAAAGATGGCATTTCAATCCTGAGTATACAGTAACCCCAGTGACGGTAGTTATTTTCAGTACTCTACGGTTTATAATACAATGCTGCCATTCTACATTTGACACATGCCGTGTCAGGGCCTTCGTTTTGCATTCCTGTATCTGCAGTCCGTGCACACACGATGATTATGCATAAGGAATTGGTGAATGCTGGGTTATATATTGATAGTAACCTTCTAATAATTTATTTCATGTAGCTCTTTAATTTGTCAGTGAGAACGTTCTTCTCTAAGGTTTTGTCGTATTTTTAATTAGGACTGAGCATTCACCTCTACTGCACAGGTCAGGTAATTTATAATTGAATTCCTTTAGAAAATTTACATCTTTTATTAACCAATTTTTGTATTACTTGTATATAAAGCTATATGGACATCATTAATATTTTGCAAACAATTCACCACTTGGAATATATATGAGTTGAGGAGAGCTGACTGACTCCTCTGAGACGAGATGCTGTAGAGGTTAATGCATTCAGTGTGTAAATTTTTTTTAAGTAATGCGTTTCAATTTACTGTTTAATTTTACTTTCCGCAGCAGTGCTAAGAATATGTGAGGCTAATTTTTTTTCTCTGTCGCCGTTATAAAGAATAATGAAAAGTGATAGTGTTAAAGCGGTTGTCCGCTCTTGGTCGCTTGTTATAGGATCAGACACTTTGTTTCAGGTCTCCAAGCGCAAATGTTGCATTTTCAAACATTAAGGCATTGTACCTGGCCTCCCAAGGTGTAGCGCTTGGAAGTGTGGGGTGCTGCAGTAGTGTAGTAATTAGCACAAAGCTATTACAGCTTGGAGCGTCAGAGTTTGCAGTTCAGTTCTGCTGTCCTCAGTAAGAAATTTGTACATCCTACCCATGAGCTTCTAGGGCAGGGGTTCCCAGCTTTTTTCATGCCATGGACCAATACCATTAAGCAAGGGATCTGTGGACCCCGGGTTGGGAATCCCCATTCTCGGTGCTCCGATTTCCTCCCACGGCCCAAAGGAGTTCGGGTTAGTAGGTTAACTGGTCATTGTAAGTTGTTCTACGATTAGGTTGGGGTTAAATTGGTGTGTTGCTGGGTGGAAGGGCCTGTTCCGCGCTGTATCTCTAAATAAACAAAAATGTATTGAGCAGAAGGCACCAAGTCATTCAGTCTGACCAAGGAAGACAAAAATGTAAATTAGCAAATCAATTCAGTTATTAATAATAAGCTGAAGCCCAGTCTCCTACCCTTTTATTTATTCAGAGATACAGCACAGTAACAGGCCCTTCTAGCCCAATGAGTCTGCAAAGCCCATTGCACCCTCGTGACCAAATAACCTACTAACCCGTACATCTTTGGACTGTGGGAGGAAACCGGAGCACCCGGAGGAAACCCACACATTCATAAGGAAAATGGACAAATTCCTTACAGACAGTGGCAGGAATGCCTTCTCCTTGTAATCTGTGGCGCCCTCACTAATCAAGAACCTATCAACTTCCACTTTAAATATAACCAATGACTTGGTCTTCACAGTCATCTGGGGCTATGAATTCCACAGATTCACCACCCTCTGGCTATAGAAATTCCTCCCCATCTCTGTATTCTGAGACTATGCCCTCTTTCTTCCAATCGCGGCCTGATGCTGGCTCTCTAAAGCTTTACGCAAACTGCTGCACTACTAGCCCGCCCTGTTGGGGTCCTGTCTTGTCAGGCAATCTAGAAGAACAGTGGTGCAGAGTAAATGAATGATAAGTGGTAACTTGAGTTACTCTGTCTGTAAACTGCAAGTGATCTCTGAAATGATCAAATAAATAAATTCATTTCTGTTTCTGACTGTTGAATTAGCCGACAAAAAGCGAGGTTGTAAGGTCAGTGCGGGAAAAACTCAGTCTGTCACAGGAAATTGCTCCCCACCATCGAGCACGTCTACAAGGAAAGCAGCATCATCGTCAAGGGCATGCTGTCTTCTCAATACTGCCATTGACAAGGAGATATAAGAACCTTAGTTCCCTCACCACCAGGTTCAGGAACAGTTATTACCCCTCAAACATCAGGGCCCTGAATCAGCACAGATAATCACTCACCTCGGCACTGAACTGATTCCACAACATACAGATTCACTTTCAAGGACTATACAACTCATACTCCCAATGTTATTTATTTATTATTATTTTGTATTTGCACAATTCGTCTTCTTTCAGTACATCAGTTGTCCGTCTTTGTGTGCAGCTTTTCATTGATTCCATTCTCTTTCTTTGTACTTACTGAGAATGCCGACAAGAAAATGAATCTCAGGGTAGTATATGGTGATGTATAGCTACTTTGATAACAAAGTTACTTTGAGCTTGATGTGTTGATTGCACGGGTTCGAAAGCCCATCGATGTGAAGATGTGCTTTTGCGAGGAGTGTCTTCTGCTGCACGCTGTTCTGCTATGTTGCTATTGGGAACGCGAGATGTAATCAGTAAAGTGAGGCACACTGGGATGCCACACGGCACCAGCTCGTGCATCCGATTGTTCATATTGCACGCTGGCAGTTTTGGAAGCTAGCCACTTCCACAGAGGGAGAGCAGACATCAACACACTGCGCTGTGACAAATCACACAATGGTGTTGGCAAAGCTCAATGTTTGAAGCCTCTCCTCAGCCAGGGGAATCCTGAAGGAAGCACAGGGGAATTAAAACAACTTCCAGCTCAGTTAACCTGCCCTATAAATATAAGAGATTCTGCAGACACTGGAAATCCAGAGTAACACATACAAAATGCTGGAGGAACTCAGCAGGTAAAGCAATAACTATGGAAATGAATAAACAGCGTTTCAAGCCAAGAACCCACATTGCTTGCTTATAATCAAAGTTTGGCTAACTTTGTACTGATGAAGGATCTCAGCCTGAAACTGTTCATTCTCCTCCATAGACGCTGCCTGGACTGCTGAGTTTCTCCAGCATCTTGAGTGTGTTGCTCTGCATTTCCAGCATCTGCAGAACGTCAGGCAGCATCTATGAAAAAAAAGTACAGACAATGTTTCGGGCTGAGATCCTTCGACAGGACTGAACGAAGGGTCGTGGCCCGAAATGTTGACTGTACTTTTTTCCCATAAATGCTGCCTGGCCTGCCGAGTTCTGACAGCATTTTGTGTGTGTTGCTTGGATTTCCAGCATCAGCAGATTTTCTCTTATTTGTGATCTGCAGAATGTCTTGTGTTTATATTTGTATCTCATTCTTGACAAGTCCATTAGGGAAAAAAATGAATTTTAAAAAACACTTGGATCATTCTTTTATATTCTCTCTTCCCTCAGGCAATTAATCTGATCAGCCATTCTAGTTAGTCACCACACCCCTTTCTATTACCCCCATCACTGCACTGCCTATAAACACTTTAAACCACTTTTCATAATGCTGTTGACATTGTAAAATATGTTGGTATTTATGGATTTATGCACATTTTATTCCATATCCACACTTTAACCTCTCACTTACTTTCATATAATTCTGTAATTTTCCTAATTGTTGTTTTTTGTTGCACCCTGACCACCACACCACAGCAAATTCCTAATCCATGGAAATGTTTATGACAAATAGGGTAAGTTCCTATAGTGGGTGAGTCTAGGACCGGAGAGCACTGCCTCAGAATAGAAGGATATCCCTGTAAAACAGGGGTCCCCAATCATTTTAATGCCATGGACCCCTGCCATTAACTGAGGGTCCAGGTTGGGAACCCCTGCATTAGAATAGAGCTGAGGAGAAATTTCTTTAACCAGAGGGTGGTGATTCTGTGGAATTCATTGCCACAGACAGCTGTGGGGGCCCGGTCATTGGGTATATTTAAGGCAGAGGTTGATGAGTTCTTGATTAGTCAGGCTACAGGGAGAAGGCAGGGGAATGGGGTTGAGAGGGATCATAAATCAGCCATGATTTAATGATGAAGCACACCTGACGAGCCAAATGGCCTCATTCTGCTGCTCTGTCTTATGGAGTAAAGTTGATCCTTAGTCCTTATTCTCTAATTTATTCTTTGGAAAATGAATTTTTTAAAAAAGTACTGGAAATCACTCATCTTCATATTCCCTGATTTTTAAAATGTTTGAGTTAAATATTTAAAAAAGAAGATGCTATAATTTCTCTCCTGTTGTGGTACTATCACTGAAAATCTCAATTCTTTTATCATCAGTCAAGAACAATTTAAATCAAATAATGAGTTGCTGATAATTAAAGTGTATTTAATGTGAAAATGCGTTGTACTAATTTTAAGTTTAGAATTTGTCACTGGGCACACCCTATCTCCACTAGAATAAAGAAAACTGGATTTTGAGTGCGTTTTGCGCCCGCTTTGTACATTGGAAATTCAGATAAGACATTATCTTAGCAGAATTAGGCCATTCTGTCCATGGTGTTTGCTCAGATAGATTGAGTCCTGAGGGAACCTGCCTGACGTGGCACGTTGGAACCCTGTTCTGGAGCAGACCCTCTTCACCTTCACCAGCCCAGTCAAACAGGACAATACTCCGTTTTCTATTTCAGCTGCTCTACGTATCAGCTGGAAAATATCAAGGCAGTCTAGTTCAAGACCAGATCTGCTCTTCTGCAGATCTCAGATCTTCTGATCAGAGCCACCCCAAGCCGAACATTTTGTCTCTCGTGAATTTTGATCCTATTACAGGGAGTAGAACTTTTGAGAGG
Source organism: Hemitrygon akajei (assembly GCF_048418815.1). Classification (NCBI taxonomy): domain Eukaryota; kingdom Metazoa; phylum Chordata; class Chondrichthyes; order Myliobatiformes; family Dasyatidae; genus Hemitrygon; species Hemitrygon akajei. Next base: position 168,885,387 of record NC_133130.1, on the reverse strand, counting down.
GGTGCTGTTCCTCGTCTCTGTAACTGGGCACTTGCGGGATGTTCTGACATAAAGGAGGAAGGTTGCATGGAGTCTGTATCAGAAGATAGATTCATTTATTTATCACGTGTACGTGAAAGCACGGTAACATAATGTTTAGCACATTGCCCTGTCTGTAAGGAGTTTGTACATTCCCCCTATGATTTCCTCCTGATGCCCCAGTTTTCTCCCACATTCCAAAGAAGTACGAGTTATTAGGTTAATTGGTCACATGGGTGTAATTGGGCAGTGGGGGCCGGAAGGGCCTGTTACCGTGTTGTATCTATAAATGAAATAATATCAAATTAAATTAAAAAACATACAGTCAAATGCATTGTTTGCATTAACAACCAGACTGTGGGCAGCCCACAAGTCTTGCCACACACTCCAGAGCCTGCATATCATGCCCACAATGCTTAGCAGAGCAACACAACCAACCGCAACAGCAGCTGAACAAGTCCCTATCCCACATTCTCCCCTCCACCTACTCACACGCCTATGGACCGGCCTCCAAACCCAGGATAAGTCTTGAGAGCCCTTGGCCCCGGAATCTCAGAGTTGCAGATGTTGGGCTTCTGACTTCCGGAAATACCAACCCAGAGGCTTTGACCTTCGAGTCGCGACCTCTGGACTTAGGTCTTCAACGTTCGGGTTTCGATTTCTAGTATTGACTGTAGAACTCACCGATCACAAGACTTTGAACTCCAGTCCTTGTCAACTAGGCTTCCATTGACCTCCGACCCCGGGACTCACCAACCTTCATTCACTCTTTGAGCCATTATCTTTTCCACAAAAGAATTATACGCCCTAATACATTATTCAAGTCTAAACTACTTCAAAGTTCAAGGTAAATTTATTATCAAATAAATAAGCTATAAATAGCAAAAACATGAGATGAAGAATCCTTGAAAGTGAGTGCTTAGGTTGTGGGAGCAGTTCAGTGATAGGGTGAGTGAAATTCTCCGCTCTGGTTCAAGAGCCTGATGGTTGAGGGGTTATAACTATTTCTGGTGATATGAGGCCAGAGGCTCCTGTACCTTCTTCCTGATGGTTGCAGCAAGAAGAGAGCATGGCCTGATTGGTGGGGGTTCATGATGATGGACCTGCAGAATAGCTTGCTATTATGTTTAAATATGTTTTCTGCCTTTGTTCTAAATATTACAGTGCAAGACTCCTTCATTAAACATAAAAGTCCCTGTTTTTCTTACTAGTGTTAATTTTTTGCATGGAACTTGGTTTGTCTCTATGAATTCCTTGATCAAAATTCACTGGGAATTTTAATCCGTTCTGACAGAAAATGAACCCTCAAGATGTGGTCTGTCCTCATTAGAATAAACCCACACCATCAGAAGCTCTGAAGCGAGACGTAGTGTATGTAGGGCTGAATTTGTTACACGATACTTAACAAGGAACAGCCTCTGCTGTCATTGTTGTCACAAGCAAACAGTAACAGAGGACAACAGAAGACATGATAACTAGACGTTAAAATATTGAGGAGAAGTCATCCGCATTGTAGCTTAGCCCGGGGATTAGGAGGCAAAGCTTGCACAGTCATGCGGTGATCGGTGGCGTGTATCGCTGAGATAGACAGAAAAAATCTCCTTTTGTGTTAGCGGTGGATGTTTTCTGTGTACCAACACTCGCTGTGACCTGCCTTTCTGCAGACAGCCTCCTCAGTGTGAATTCCAAGCAGGTAGCGGGTGGTAGACGTCAGAATTGCTCACTGAATCAGATTAATTAGGAATGCTGGGCGTTTTGCTGAGAATATAATTCCAGGAGCTTGAAATTCAAAAGAAGCAAGGAATTAAAAGAAAACATTTTTCTTTTTAACATCTCTGTGTGACCCTGCAGGGAATTGCATTCCCAAAACATCAATAATATTCGGAACATATTTGCACATTATTCAAGAATATTCAATATTCAAGATTGTTTAATGTCATTTGCAGTACACAGTTGTAAGGAACAAAATAATTGTTACTCTGGCTCAGATGCAGCTCAAAAAACACAATAAGATAAAGAACATAATATTAAAAAATGCACTAAATATAAATACATAAGATAGCTTATATACATTTATTGTATGTCCATAAAGTGATGCTAAACATAGGTGTGTCTGTACATAAGGTGACTCTGACAGGAAATGATAAAGTAGCAGTGGTTGTGGGTGTGGAGGAGTGGGTTTGTTGGTCGAGGTGTTGATCAGCCTTACTGCTTGGGGAAAGTAACTGTTTTTGAGTCTGGTGGTCCTGATGTGGATGCTATGTAGCCTCCTCCCTGATGGGAGTGGGACAAACAGTCCATGAGCAGGGTGGGTGGGATCCTTCATGATATTACTGGCTGGATGAAAATGTGCAAGACTTTGCTATTCTCTCCTGAAATGTATGCGATCAATCTGAACACATTTAATATTGACTGTTCCCTAACGTCTGACTGTGTAGACCTCTGTCTACAAAACAACACAGAAATAAATCTGTTAGCGTAATAATGCATTGTAGCCAGTGAAAGGTTTGGAATTCATGCAGTGCAGAATCACCTGTGAACACTGAAATTGAATGCTAATAATAATTTTGAAGGTAAAACGTTGATAAACTTCTAAAGATGCACAGCGCAAAGTATCCTAACTGGTTTAATCATGGTCTGATATGCCCGGGAGTAAAGCACCTACTAGAAGTGGTGGCCACAGCCCAGTCCATCACACGCAAATCCCTCCCTACAACTGACAACATCTACAAGGGACATTGCCACAGTAAAACAGCATCCATCATCCAGGACCCCCACCATCCAGGCAATGCTCTCTTCTCGTTACTACCATTGGGCAGGAGGTGCAGGAGCCCTAGGTCAAACACCACCAGATTCAGGTGCAGTTATTACCTTACAACCATCAGGCTCCTGAACCAGTGTGGACAACTTCACTCACTACTTCTGATTTTATACCTGCCCTAAACTGGAGTCACCTGGCCGGGGGTCCCAACAGGTACCCAGTGTCTGGTGTCACGTTCAAAACTAACTGGCAGATGAGATGAGTTATGGTCAGGAAATAACCCCAGCTGGGGTCATGTGACAGGAGAGCTTCCCACTGCTGGGGTACTGTGGCACACTGTCCCTGGAAGCTGCATGGTGGCTCAGTAACTGAAATACTCCCACGCCCATAGCCCTTGTTGCCTCGCAGCTGAAATTTTCTTTCATATACAATTGATACAAAGTGCAGCACAGTTTTCAAATAAAGGAAACATTACTGTGGCGCCAGGTATAAGATGTGTTTCACAGGTGAATCCATTAGGGTTGTTTATCTGCTGCTTCTCGTGCGATCTCCTCTACTTCATTGAGACTCGACACAGACTGGGATACTGCTTTATCAGACACCTTCACTCCACCAGCCCTAACAGCCAGGATCTCCTTATGGCCACCCATTTGCATTCCCACACTGATGTTTCCTTCACTTTCACAGCAAGCCAGAGGCAGAGTGGAGGAGGAATGCCTCATATTCTGTCTCGGTTAAGCTTCAACAGCATCAACATCAAACTTTTATCATTTCCAGTAACCATTCCTCTGTGTCTCCCTTCCCTTTGTTCTCCCTTATCCCTGTGTCCCCTTTACCTCTTCCCTTTGCCCTCTCCTGCCTTCATGACCTGCCCATCACAAACACCTTCTCTGGTTCCCCACCTCTTTCCCTTTATTCCATGATATACTGTCCTTCCCATCAGGTTTAATCTTTTTCTGCCTTTTTCCTCTTCCACCTGTCACCATCCAGGTTCTCAAATCATTCTCACTTTCCACCACCTACAGTACTGTGCAAATGTCTCGGGCACATGTATATAGCCAGGGTGCCTAAGGTGTCTGCACAGTACTGTATTTCTCAACTTGCAGCACTGGCACCGAGTTGTAAATCTGGATGGAGCAAAGGATTTTGGAAATGGCTAAGATGGAGAGGGGTGCGGGACCAGTGATAGGGAAGGAATGCCGGGTGTGAGGTGTGGTTCGAGTGCAGACACACCCAGCTCTGAGACCACAGGCAAGGTTACTTGATTCCAAACAATTGGTTTATTGATAACTACAGAATATCTCTCTGGTGCTTCCCACTTCCTCCCTTCTCCCTTCCCCTTTTTCCAACCACGATTCCACTCTCACTCCACAATAGAGATCCATATCAGGGTCAGTTTTATCATCACTCACATATGTCATGAATTTTTTTTTTGTAGCAGTACAACGCAATATGTAAAATTACTACAGTACAATGCAAAAGACTTTGGCACCCTAGCTATGTATGTATGTGTCGCAGACTTTTTGCACATTACTCAACCTTCCCTTAATCTGGATTCACCTACGACCCACCAGCTCATGCTTCTCCCCTTCCAACCCTTTTATTCTGGCTTCTGCCCCTTCCTTGCAGCCTTGATAAAAGGCCTCAGCCCAAACCATCAACGCTTTACTCTTCTCCATAGATGCTGCCTGACCTGCTGAGTTCCTCCAGCGTTTTGTGTGTGGTGTGTAAGATGTGTTCTGTTGATTTACCGAGCCCAGCAGGTGGAGTTACAGCGAAGGGCAGCAATGTCCCTGCTGCCTGTTTGAGTCCTTGCACTGTTAGTCTGGTTTCTGTCAGTGTTGTGGTGGGCATTGAGGAGAGTCACTGCAGGAAACCTACAACAGGGATTGGGGCTCAGTTGCCTCAAACATCACTGCTGTGACCAATCAACAGAGAAACTAGCAATCAAGTCTAGTTTATTGTCATATGCATAATTACGGATACAGTGCAAATAAAACTTGCTCTCAGCACATCAGACAGTAGGCAGAGACAACACACTAAATATAAATGATACACTGTTCAATCTTTGTTTAATTTCTGATCCTTAGGGTTCTTCCAGGATTCAGAAATGGAGAGCAGTCTTAATTCCAAGATTTCAGTGTATTCTAGAGTACCAACAAACATATAAATACTCAGCAAAGAGCTGAGAAGCAATGCTAAGAGGGAATTAATGCTAAAGGGCGTAAGACAAAGGAATACAAGATGATGCTTCTGAAAAATCTATCACTTTTATAGATAAGATGAAGAAAATTCCTTAGATAGTGATAAATTAGTTAATAGGCTACATACTAAAACAATTACATCAAGTGGGTAAGGTACAAATCTTATAAAAAGTATTATTTGAAAAAAACAATGGTTTCCAACAATAAATTATACGTAAAATTACGTTGACATCACAGTAGGAAAAAAAAAGACTATGGAAAAACAAGACCGTAGTGCAAACAAAGGATGCTATCGAGGATCATTTTTATTCACCAGATACATTTATTAGGAATTTGCTGTGTGTGTTGGTCAGAGCATTCCATCCAACAAGTGAAAGGTAACTCCATAGAAGTCAAAGACCGTAGCATGAGAACAAAGGGGAACAGATTGGATATCCATTCTGCAGATTTTGTAGCCTCACTTAGAGCAAGTTACTGCAGAACAAGAAAATATTTTCACTTTGGGTAATGGGGCTAAGTACGTATATAAGTAATTTTTCACTTCATGCATCTGAATCTGGTAGAATTCAATGTTCAAAGTAGGTTTATTATTGAAGTATGTTTGTCACTGTATACTACCCGCGCCTGAACAAAGACTGACAAACAACCAATGTGAAAAAGAAGAGAAGCTGTGTAAATACAAAAATATAAATAAATAATATTGAGAACACAAGTTGTCGTGTCCTTGAAAGTGAATCCACAGACCATAAGACATAGGAGCAGAATTAGGCCATTCAGCCCATTGATTTTGCTCCACCTTTTCATCATGGTTGATCACAGAACCCACTCATCCCCATATACCTGCCTTCTCACCATATCCCTTGGTGCCCTGAACTATCAGGAAACTTATCAACTTACACTTTGAATATACCCACGAACTTGGCCTCCACTGCAATCTGTGGTTCACTGCTCTTCAACTAAAAAGAAATTTCTCCTTACTTCTGTTCTAAAAGGTCACCCCTCAATTTTGAGGCTTTGCCCTCTAGTTCTAGATACCCCCACCAGAGGAAACATCCTCTCCACGTGCACCCTATCTAGTCCTGTCAACATTCAGTAGGTTTCAATGAGATCCCCACGCATTCTTCAAAATTCCAGTGAGTACAGGCCCAAAGCTGCCAAAACGCTGCTCATATGTTAATCCCCTTCATTCCCAGTATCATCCTTGTGAATCTGCTCTGGACTCTCTCTGAAGACAATACATCCTTTCTGAAATAAGGGGCCTAAAACTGTTGACAATACTCCAAGTGCAGCCTGATCAGTGTCTTATAAAGCTTCAGCATTATCTCCTTGTTTTTATATTCTATTCCCCTTGAAATAAATGCCAATATTGCATTTGGCTTCTTTACCACAGACTCAACATGAAAATTAACCTTCTAGGAGTCTTGCACGAGGACTCCTCTAAGTCCCTATCAAAATCATTGGCAAACAATGTGAAAAGTCATGATCCCAATACTAACCCCTGAGGAACACCACTGGTCAGTGGCAGCCAACCAGAAAAGGCCTCCTTTTATTCCCACTCACTGCCTCCTGCCTGTCAGCCATTCCTCTATCCATGCCAGTATCTTCCCTGTAGCGCCACAGGATTTTATCTTGTTAAGCAGCCTCATGTGAGGCACTCTTATCAAATACCTTCTGTGAATCTAAGTAAATGACATCCACTGCCTCTCCTTTGTCCACCTTGCATGTTACTTGCTCGAAAAATTCTAACAGGTTTGTTAGGCAAGATTTCCCTTTACAGCAACCATGCTCTGATTTATTTTATCATTAGTTTCCAAGTACCTGGAAACCTCATCCTTAATAATGGACTCCATCACTTTCCCAACCACTGAGGTTAGGCTAACTGGCCTATAGTTTACTCTCTTTTGTCGTCCTCCCTTCTTGAAGAGTGGAGTGACATTTGCAATTTTCCAGTCCTTCAGGACCATGCCAGAATCAAGTGATTCTTGAAAGATCATAACCAATGTATCTGTTATCTCTTCAGCAAACTCTTTCAGGACTCTGGGATGTAGTCCATCTGGGTCGGATGACTTATCGATCTTAAGACATTTCAGTTTACCTGGAACATTTTCCTTTGTAATAGCTGTTCCCTGACACTCACGGACCACTGACATACATCTAGTGTCTTCCACAGTAAAGACTGAAGCAAAGTACTTATTAAGTTCATCTGCCATTTCTTTGTCCTCCGTTGTTACCTCAACAGCGTTATTTTTCAGTGGTCCAATATCAACTCTCACCTCCCTTTTACTCTTTACATAACTGAAAAAAATTTTAGTATCCTGCTTTACATTGCCAGCTAGTTTGCCCTCACATTTCATCTATTCCCTTCTTATAGCTTTTCTAGTTGCCTTTTGTTGGATTTTAAAAGCTTCCCAATCATCCAACGTCCCACTCACTTTTACTATCTTATATGGCCTTTCCTTGGCTTTTATGCAGTCCTTAACTTAAGCCATAGTTGCCCAGCTCTGCCATTTGAGAACTTCTGTGGGACATATCTATCCTGCGCCTTGTGAATTATTCCCAGAGATTTCAGCCACCTCTGTTCTGCCATCATCCTGCCAGTAACCCCCTCCAAATCCACCTGGGAAGCTCCTCGCTCATGCCTCTGTAATTCTCTTTATTCCATTGCGATACTGATACGTGTGAGTTATGCTTCTCACTCTTAAATTGCAGTATGAATTCAATCATATTATGATCACTGCCTCCCAAGGGTTCCTTTACATTAAGCTCCCTAATAAGATCAGGGTTATTACTCAATACCCAATCTAAGATAGCCCTTCCCCTTGTGGGGTCGAGCACAAGCTGCTTGAAGACTGCACCTTCAGTTCTGCATTCTTTGCCCTTTTGAATTTTGCCTCTGGTACAATTTAACTCTTTACTCTGTCTGCATTTGTACTCAATCATCGTCTTGTCCTTCCTTACATTCATGTTACACCCATTATCTATTTGTAAACCTGCTGGCTCATCCTCAGCTCTATCGTACTGGTTCCCACCCCCCTGCCATATTAGTTTAAACCATTCCCAAAATCTCTAGCAAACCTGTTCGCAGGCATATTGGTCCCCCTCGGATTCAAGTGCAACCGGCCCCTTTTGTACAGGTCACAACTGCCTCAGAAGAGGTCCCAATGAATCAGAAATCTGAATCCCTGCCCCCTGCTCCAAATCTTCAGCCACACATTTATCTGCCACTTCATTCTATTCCTATCTACACTGTCGAGTGGCGTAGGCAGCAATCCTGAGATGACTATCCTTGACGTCCTGCTTGTCAGCTTCCTTCATAACTCCCTGTATGCTGTTTTCAGGACCTCCTCTCTGTCGCTGACCACTGGCTGCTCACCCTCCCTTTTCAGGACATTGTTGATGCATTGAGAAACATCACAAATCCTTGCACCTGGGAGGCAAACTTCCATCTGTATTTCCTTTTTGTATCTACAGAACTACCTAAGTGTTCCCCCTAGCTATAGAGTTCCCTATTACTGCTGCCATCCTCTTCAGTATCCTGCCCTTCCTAGCCACAGGGCCAGACTCAGTGCCAGAGACATGACTACTGTTACTCCCCCCAGGTAGGTCGTCCCTCCCCAACAGTATTTTTGAAGGGGTCAGCCACAGGGGTGCTCTCCGCTATCTGATGTTCTCCCTCTCCTCTCTTGACAGTCGCCTGTTTATCTCCATTTATCTGTCTCCTGTAGCCTTGGGGTGACTACCGCCCTGTAGCTCCTGTCTATCACCACTTCACTTTCCCTAACAAGCCAAAGGTCATCAAGCTGTAACTCCAGTCTCTAAGAGCCTGCACCTCGATGCACCTGGTGCGGATGTGGCCATCCGGGAGGCTGGAAGTCTCCTGGACACCCCATATCTGACACCCAGAACAGAACACTGGCTCTGCAGACATACCCCCTATTCTCCGAAGAGTTAATTCAGAAAAAAAGAAATAAGAAATAAAGAATGAACTTCCCTACTTGCCTCCGCCTGTTCTTGCCGGAGCCTTACTACTCTGACTCAAACTATTCCAGTGATGACTGCTCTGTTAGATGATACTTCTCTTTTATTGAGACTGGGTCTTTAAAACTCTTCAGTGGACCTGCATGGGGACACTTCTGTTGCATCTGTGCTGTACTCCAATCAAAATCCATAGGTTGTGGAATTAGTTCCACGTTAATGTGAGTGAAGTTATTACCCTGGTTCAGGGGTCTGATGGTTGAAGGCTCATAACCATTCCTGAAACTGATGGTGTGAGACCTAAAGCAGTGAGAAGAGGGCATGGTCTGGATAGTGAGGGTCTTTGATAATGGCTGTTTACCTAAGAATAATATCTGTTATTCATCCATAGGTGAATGTGAGCTATGATGTACATTGTGGTTAAGTACTAATCAATCAGTTCAATAACTTGGCAAATTAACTTTTTCAAAGTCCTATAGGTAGAATAATATTAATAATATTTTGCAATCAATTCATGGAGTTTGGGTCACATTTGTTGAACGTAGTGAATTGCTCTTGGAGTAAGTAGGCTTCAACCAGATTCCTGTCATACTGAGTCAGACGTGGGCCCACCTTTCGTAGAAATCAGGGTTTCCTGTATTACTGGGAATTACAGAATCAGAATCAGGTTTAATATCATTGGCATATGTTGTGAAATTTGTTGCTTTGCGATAGTAGTGCATTGCAGTCCATTTTCTAAAATTGTACATTACAGTAAGAAGTATATGTATATATATTTAAAAAGTTAAATAAGTAATGCAAAAAGAGAAAAAAAAGCAGTGAGGTAGTGTCCATGGGTTCAATGTGGAGGGGAAGGAGCTGTTTCTGAATAATTGAGTATGTGCCTTCAGACTCCTGTACCTCCTCCCTGATGGTAGCAATGAGAAGAAGGCCAGTCCTGGGTGATGGGGTCCTTAATGATGGATGACACCTTTTTGAGGTATCACTCCTTGAAGGTGTCCTGGATGCTGAGGAGGCTGGTGGCCATGATGGAGCTGGCTGAGTTTACAACTTTCTGCAGCTTATTTCGATCCTGTGCAGTAGCCTCTCCTGCCCCTATACCAGACAGTGATGCAGCCTGTTAGAAAGCTCTCCACAATACATCTGTAGAAATTTGTGAGTGAACAGGCTTTTGTGGCTCTCCAGAAATGGCCACTATTACTAGTACAGACTGTCCCCAGGTTCTGAGGATCTTACTTAAGGACATCCCTACATAATGAATTCCAATAAGATTATTTAGCCCAAAAGTCCAATATTATCTTCGGTTACATATATTTGTTCCTACGAATGGCAAAACTAGTTTTCCTTATTCTCTCCACTTTTAGCAATTGTTCTTTCTTATCGGTCTTATTTGTTTTACTGTAAGACACAGGAGCGGACTTAGGACATTGGGCCCATAAGTCTCTTCCACCATTCAACCGTGACTGATTCATTTTCCCTCTTAATATATCCAATGACTTGTCTCCACAGCCACCTGTGGCAATGAATTCCACAATTCACCACCTTCTGGCTAAAGAAATCCCTCCTCATCTTCTCAGTATTGTTTATTATTTATTATTATTTGTATTGCACAGTTTGTCACCTTTTGCACATTGGTTGTTTGTCAGTCTTTGCAGTTTTTTTATCGATACTATAGTGTATCTTTGTCCTACTGTGAATGCCTGCAAGAAAATTAATCTCAGGGTAGTAGGCATAGTTTGATAATAAATTTACTTTGACTTGACTTTCGTTAATGAGATTTATGGATTGTGAGTTGAGTGGCACTACCACTCTGATATCACTGGGAGTTTTGTGAGCGTCAGCATTAAACTTGATGGGCCAAAATGTAGCCTCTTGTGTTCTATGGAAATGCATGAAATATGAAACCATAGCTTTAATTTATTTAATGACAAAAGTCACAGATTTTAATTCTCATTACTGCTGTCGAGGAGGAGGTACAGGAGCCTGAAGACCTACACTCAATGTTTTAGGAATGGCTTCTTCCCCTCTGCCTTCAGATTTCTGAACGGACACTGAACCATCCCAGGAACACTACCTCACTATTTTTGCTCTCTTTTTGCATTACTTATTTAATTTGATTTTTTAATGTACTTTTTATTGTACTTTATATTTTTTTTATGTCTTGCTGCTGTAAAACAACAAATTTCAGGACATACGTCAGTGACAATAAACCTGATTCTGATTGTGATTTCAGAAGCTGAAGAGGTCAAAGTGAATATGTTCCAAGTCAAAGTAAATTTATTATCAAAGTACATAATTGTAATATATTACATATATTTATTAAATTATATGGCATATGATACAATAGTTTTAATTTATTTAGATGCTGAAAACACATTTTATAATCATTATTACCATCAAGGAGGTAGTGCAGGAGTCTGACAACCCACACTCATTGTTTTGGAAACAACTTCTTCCTCTCCGACATCAATTTGGGAACAGTCCATGAATATTATCTCAGTATTAGTGCAGTCCTGATGCAGGGTCTCGGCCCAAAATGTCAACTATTTGTTTACTTCCGTAGATGCTGCCTGACCTGCTAAGTTCGAACAGAATTTCATGTTAGTATCTCAGTATTCCACTTTTGCACTATTTATGTATTTCTAATGTAACTTACATTTTTTCTGTCATGCACTGCGTTGCTGCTGCAAAACAACAGATTTCACGACGTGTCAGTGATAATAAACCTGACTCTGATTCTGAAGATGTGGTAGCGATCAGAAACCCCAATGCTCTTGTGCACTAACCTGTGCAAACCAGAAGGATTTGGTCCCGCCTGTGCTCTGATCTCTTCCTCAGGTGTAATAATTGGTGTTAAAAAGGGCCAGGCTTACCATACAGCCCAGCCCAGCACCAGACAGATCCTCCTCGCTGTGGGCAATATGTGCAAGCGAGATTGAGTTTCACCGCAATGCCCAGCGGCTGAACGACTTGCTGTCGTGCGTATGTGAGCAGTTGTCAGACAGTTGCAGGCCTGGGGGGACAGAGAAATGAGAAGAAGGAAACAAAGATCTGCAAAAAGTAAGAGTAAAACAAACCAAATCGCTCCTTTGCTGTGGTCACTCACTTCTAGCGTGAATTAACTTTGCTGTATTAATTAATTAGCTGTTTTTAAAATTTGTTACATGTACATCAAAGCAAACAGTGAAGTATGCCATTTGTGTCAATGACAAACAAAGTCCAAGGATGTGCTGGGGGCAGCCCACAAGTGTCACCACACTTCCAGTGGCAACTTAGCATCCCCACAACTTACTAACCCTGACCCATATGGCTTTGAAATGTGGGAGGAAACTGATGTGGTCACGGGGAGAAGGTACAAACTTCTTACAGACAGCAATGGGAATTGAACTCCACTCAGTGATTGTTGGCTTTGTAAAGCGATATACTTAGCGCTATGCTACCGTTACAGAGGAAGTCCATTGCAGACAGACCATAAGGTAAAATGCCATAATGAGATGGATAGTGCGATCAAGAGCCTATCTTGTTGTACGAAGCATTAGGGAACTGTTCAATGGTCCTATAACAGCAGGATAGAAGCTGTTCTTGTGCTTTGTGATGCATGCTTTCAGGCTTTTGTAACTTCTGCCCGATGGGAGGGGGAGAAGAGAGAATATCTGGGGTGGGTGGTGTCTTTGACTATGCTGGCTGTTTTACTTAGGCACCAAGGGTTGTAGAGAGTCCTGATTTCTCTGCTTTCTTTTTGGTTATTGGCAGTTTTTGATGTTATATAGAAGTACCTACTAATGCAGAATACAGTGATGTTGGTGACTGTTTATGTCTAACTTTATCAGCCTCACTTTAATAACACAAAATAATGACGACAGCTCTATTATTCATTGATATTCCAATATAAAAAACTTGTGTCTGTGTTTCATGTCACACATTGTTGAAGGTCGAATGGCTTTAACACTGCCGTGTTAGAATCTCTAAGTCTGACTTGTCTTGTTATATAGGCAGTGATTTTCCCATCTTTTGTCTTCAGTGAGTAAAATTAAATTTTCTTCCTGTTTTCTTCAGCATTGTAAGACCCACACGGCATTATACAGTATTCCTCTCTGAGGAGTCTTCTGACGATGAGCTTCACCCTGAAGAGAACTCTGTATCTGCCTTCTCGGAAAGCTTTCTCTTCACTCCTTTTGAATGGTCTATTGACTTCTTCCTTCATATTCTATTGATTGAGAAGCTAGTGCATGAATTTGTCGGATTGTGCATGCCTCTGTCCATGGTCCTGACAGGATGTGATTGTATAATGCATGGTAGTCTTTCAGTGTAAAGCAAGCTCTATTTGTTAAATATCTGTTACTCGGCGTTTTGCTATCAACTGGGTAGAATTATTTATTACATTTCATTACATGGCAGCTGTTTCTGTTGGTCGTACAGGAACAAATTACTCCAGATGTTTTGCTTAATCTTTTAACTATGGGTCATAGTCCAGCATGCAGGCATGCAGAGAAGGATTATTCCCTGACAGTATAAAGACCGGATGTGTTTGTCTTTTATCAAGTGAACCTTTAGTCAATAGATCACTTTTCAGTATCATAGTTGCCTTTTATCTTTAACTATCAAAAAGAGCCCTAATACTGGCAAAGATAAATAGCAAGTGCAAATTTGCAAGCTACTTTACTTTTATTTATTGAGATACAGTGCGGAATAGAACCAACGAGCCACACCGCCTGGCAATCCCTCGATTTAAACTCAGCCTAATCACGGGACAATTTACAATGACCAAGTAACCTACCAGCCGGTACATCTTTGGAATGCAGAAGGAAACCAGAGCACCCAGAGGAAACACGTGGAGAACGTACAAACTCCTGACAGTCAGTAGCAGGAATTGAACCCGGGTCGCTTGTACTGTAAAGCGTTGTGCTAACCACTACGCTACAGTGTTGCTCTTTTTTTGTTTTCTGTGAGTTTAAAGTGGAAATTCTTTTACCGTTTCTCCTCTGTCTGGTTGTTCAAAGTACTGCACAAAAACACCAAGTGTTGTTTCAGTTGCCAACTGATGTACCCTATCTGCCCAGGCAGTGTAGCTTGACATCTGCTAAGTTTGCCCTTTGTGGAATTCAGACCGACACAGAGTGTGTTAATTGCACACTTGCATTAGGGGCGAGAGAAGGGTTTCTTGAGTAAGTGTGAAGTTGGTGTTTCCCCTTGTAGGGGTGACCAGACTAAGGCACAGAATGTGGGATCAAATATTTAGGAATGATGTGAAGAAAAATATCTTCACCACCTCCCCCATCAAATTATCTCGAAACATACATAACATACATGGAGTATATTCATTAGAGCATTAACCATGGAGTATATCAAGTTCAAGTTCATGTTTATTGTCTTCTGACTGTACATATGAGAGAGAGAGAGAGAGGCCTGTGTCGGTCAGGGTCAATCATGGATGTTGCATCGTAGTTGACAGGTTATGCAAGCATGGGCAGTACAATATGGAGAGCAAGCTGTTGCCCATGTAGCAAACTACTCCTCTCCACGCATCTGATGAACATCGGAGACTGATACAGTTTGGCACCAGCAGCATCGCAGGAGATGCCAGTCAGCGTTGAACTCAGTGTAGGACCACCTTGGGTACTCCAGCTCCAGATTTTTCCCTCAGGGTTTACTCCCGAAGCCTTCCCTTTGAGTTGGTATAGCTGCAAGGCAGTGGGCGTTTCAGATCAGAGTTCTCCCTCTCCTAGATGAGCTGTCAACCATGGCTGATGAGCCCCATCTTGCTGACATGTACAACCAAACAAAACAATATTCCTCTGGACCACAATGCACCCATGCAAAATACATTGCACACAGCACATAAAACAAAATATTACCACAATAAGTTAATAAAATATAATTCAAAATGCATGTGAAGGGCACAGCACAGGTAGACAGTACAGTAAACAGCTTGCTATCCTAGTGGCGAGATTTCAGTGATGGCGACTTTCATTAGAAATTCATTAAAATTAGTAGATTTTAGATTCAGCACAGCAGTGGATCCTGTGGCCCAACACATCCGTAACAACCGTAAAACCGATCTGCATTAATCCCAGTGTCTGCATGAAACCCATATCTCATACCAAAGAAATCAAAGTGCCTGAACAATCCCCACTAAACTCTCATGAAAGCAAGTGCTTTAGTGAAAGCACTATCAAAAGATATTAACCTGTTTACATTCCACCGAGTTCCATCGATGTGCACCCAGAACATAGTCCTCGATGTCCCTTCATCCATGAACCTATCCAAACTTCTCTTAAATATTACAACTGAACCTACATTTATCCAATTTTCCCAGTGTTCAAATTGCAGACCTTGACCAGCCTGCCTTGCTGTTCACTAGGCCACCAACCTACAGCGCGGTCGCATAGCGGTAAGCACAACACTTTATGGTACCAGTGACCTGGGTTCAATTCCTGCCGCTGCCTGTAAGGAGTTTGTATGTTCTCCCCATGACCATGTAGGTTTCCTTCAAGTGCTCCAGTTTCCTCCTACAGTCCAAAAACGTTCTGGTTGGTAGGTTAATTGGTCATTGTAAAATGTCCCGTGATTGGGCTAGGGTTAAACCTGGGGTTGCTGGGCGGCGAGGCCTGAAGGTCTGGAAGGGCCTGTTCTGTGATGTATTTCAATAAATAAATCTGGGTGTCTCCCGCAAGTTTGCAGATCCAATATACCACATTGCAATCTAAATCATTATAGATTCAGGATTATTCAATGTAATTTCCTGTACACAGGTGTAAAGGAGAACAAAATAATTGTCACTCTGGATGTGATCAGCACAAAAAACAGAATAAGCTAAAGAGCACAATAATAATTAAAAAAACACAATAAATATAAATACATGAGCTAGCTTGTATACATAAATTGTACATCAATAAAGCGATGCTAGGCTGTACAATAAGGTGACTTACAGGAAATAATAATGGAGTATTACTAAATTATAATGGCAAACAATATAAAGCTTTTAAAAAATCAAACAAATTTAAATATTAAGAATTCTTATTTGGTTTATTTTCACTTTTTTCTGTCCATCTGAATTAGTCTGATATTTAGAATCTCCTCCACCATCCAACCAGCATCACACTTTTCTGAAAATATTTCTGACATGCTACGTATTTCTTGATCGCTTTGCAATAAAGATTTTATTCTGTAAGACAGTTTATGGGTGAGGTATTCCTTCTGAATGGAATAAACTCTATGTAATACATTTTCCTCTTTGAATTACTGGAATGTAATCCTGATCTAAATGGTTTTTGATATACTTTTCAAAGGTACATTTAATGTCAGAGAAGTGTATACAATATACATCCTGAAATGCTTTTTCTTCACAACCATCCACAAAACAGAGGAATGCCCCAAAGAATGAATGACAGTTCAATGTTAGAACCTCGGGGACGTCACGTGATGACATAGGATCGAGACGTGGAAATCCAGCTGTCCCGTAAAAAACTAATAAATTAACGTTTAAGTGAAGAAAAGTTAGTAAATATTTTCTAAAAACTACGTCTAAACTACTCAGGATTTTCCTTAGATATGCCTCCTAAACAGACACAGAAGAAAACTACTACTTTGAAGACAGTACGAGCTGGGCCAGCCACCATGAAGAAGCCTCGGACTCAAGTGCATCTCACCTCCAGCGATACAGAACAGGAATCGGCGGCAACATCAACAGTCTCCAAGAAGGAACAACAGGAACTGCGCGTGCGCGAAGGAAGGGGCATGCGCAAACATGAGCAATTTGAACTACAAATCCCAGCTACGATTGGAAGTGGAAGTGAAAATGAATCCAAGATGGATTCGGATTCTCTGGAACATACAGATGAAAATGAGGAGGTAAAAGAAGAACAGCAAGAAGAGGTTGGAGGTGGAAGATATTCTGGAGACATAAGAGAAGCTTTGGCGCAAATAATGCATGAATTAAAAGAATTAAAAACATTAAAAATAATAAAAGAAGATATTAAAAATATGAAGACTATGTTTGATAAAATGGTGAAAAAACAGGAGAAAATGGACAAGAAAGTTAAAAAGCTGGAAGAAATAACGGGAGACATTATTGATAGAGTGAATAAAATGGAAGATAATATTCTTGCCTGGACATCAGAAAGAAAACGACTGTTGGAAAAAATAGACGTGCTTGAAAATTTTAGTTGATGAAATAATATTAAAATTGTTGGTCTTAAAGAAGGGATAGAGGGAGAGGATCCAATAAAAAAATTTTCAAAAATGGATCCCGGAAAATTTGGAAATGGAAGAGGGAACCCAGTTGATTGAAATCGAAAGGGTCCACAGAGCCTTAAGACCAAAACCTCAACCTGATCAAAACCCACAACCAATCTTGATAAAATGCTTAAGATATCAAGATAAAGAAAAGATCCTGAAGGTGGCTGCCCAATGTGCCAGAAAGAGAAATGAGCCATTGATGATAGAAGGGAAAACAGTTCTTTTCTATCCTGATATAAGTTATGACCTTTTGAAGAGAAAGAAGGAATTTAATCCAGCGAAAAAAGTTTTTATGGGAAAAGGGTTATAAATTTATATTGCGCCTCCCGGCAACACTGATAATTTTTTTGGATGACGGAAAAAGAAGATTTTTTACTGATCATCGGGATGCAGAGGAGTTTGCACAAGAACTCCCAAATATTCGCTAGACACAGTAAAGATTTAAAAGTGAAACAGATTAAAGATGAAGACGAGGACAGTGAAGTGAGTTGATGGACATTAAGGACAGAAGAATATTTAAATATACTTTTAATTATATGATACAGGGGGAGAAAGGTAAAAATTTGAGAAATATTAATCGAGAGTAGTGATATTATTTTTTTCTTCTCTTATATATACTTTTTTCATGTTATGGGGGAGCTGGGGGAACTTCGGATCGATCGCTACGGGATTCACGTGTGTAATCATGGCGTTTGCCATGACCCGCACAACGGAGGGGGGTAATGTTGTGTTTTTTTTTCATTCACAACATTAGCAGGGGGGTTTTTGTTATTTTTTTCTTTATAATCTATTTTTCTTTAATCTTTCTTTCTTTGCCTGGATGATCGGAGGGGAGACACATAGCAACATGGAGAATTTTAAAATAATTCCCCAAGGTACTATGAGAGTTGAAATATTATGTATTATTATAGACTGGAGTAACCCCGTTAAAAATAATGACTAATTTACTGAATTTTTAAAGTTTTAATGTTAATGGGCTTAATGGACCAGTGAAAAGAAAAAGAATTTTAACATACATTAAGAAAATGAAAATAGATATGGCTTTTATACAAGAAACACATTTAACAGAGATAGAACATCAGAAATTAAAGAGAGATTGGGTCGGAAATGTTATAGCAGCTTCATTTAATTCAAAAGCGAAGGGAGTTGCAATTTTGGGTCAACAAAACTTTACCAATTAAAATACAAAATGTATTAATTGATTCTGCAGGAAGATATGTAATTATACATTATCAAATCTTTTCAGAACTATGGACTCTTATGAATATTTATGCACCAAATGAAAACGATGTAAAATTTATACAAGAAGCTTTTTTGAATTTGGCTGACGCACACGATAAAATATTAATAGGTGGAGACTTTAGCTTTTGTCTAGACCCAGTTTTAGATAGATCAGCAAAGGTTGTTACAAAACCAAAAGTAGCAAAATTAACTTTATCATTGATGAAAGATTTAAATTTGATTGATATATGAAGAAGAATTAACCCAAGAGAAAGAGATTATTCATTTTATTCAAAGACATAAAACTTATTCAAGGATAGATTTTTTCCTACTATCAGCGAATATTCAAGACAGAGTGAAAAATATGGAATATAAAGCAAGAATATTGTCAGATCATTCCCCTTTGATAATGACAATGATAATGATGGATAAGGAGGAATGGATTTACAGATGGAGATTTAATTCAATATTATTAAAACATCAAGATTTTTGTGATTTTATGAA
This sequence comes from Hemitrygon akajei, assembly GCF_048418815.1. Taxonomy (NCBI): domain Eukaryota; kingdom Metazoa; phylum Chordata; class Chondrichthyes; order Myliobatiformes; family Dasyatidae; genus Hemitrygon; species Hemitrygon akajei. The sequence continues at coordinate 168,866,466 of NC_133130.1, read as the reverse complement.
AAAACAGATTGTTTTTTTTAGATACAAACACATTCAGTTGATGATAAATTTATATTATGGGAAGCGATGAAGGCATATTTGAGAGGCCAGATAATAAGTTATACTTCTAAAATTAAGAAGGAATATATGGTAGAAATAGATAAATTGGAAAAAGAGATTACAAAATTAGAAAAAGAATCTCAAAGATATATGAATCTCAAAGACAACTTGTTAATAAGAAGCTACAATATAATACACTTCAGACATACCAAACAGAAAAAGCAATTATGAGAACTAAACAGAGATATTATGAACTAGGTGAAAGATCACACAAGATTCTTGCTTGGCAGTTAAAAACAGACCAGGCTTCCAAAACGATAAATGCAATTAGAACAAGTGTAAATAAAATTACTTAAAGACCTTTAGAAATCAATAAAACTTTTAAATATTTTTATTCTGAACTGTATCAATCAGAATCACAAAATGATATTGTTGAGATAGAAAAGTTTTTATCACAAATAACTCTCCCAAAATTGAATTCGGAAGAACAGAAGGGATTAGATGTGCCTTTTACATTAAAAGAGGTTGAAGAAGCTCTGGGATCACTTCAGAGTAATAAATCTCCAGGAGAAGATGGTTTTCCGCCTGAATTTTACAAAAAGTTTAAAGATTTATTAATTCCTCCTTTTATGGAGCTAATACACCAAGCGGAAAGAACGCATAAACTTCCAGAATCTTTTTCAACAGCTATTTTAGTAGTATTGCTAAAAAACGACAGAAATCTTTTAAAGCCAACATCATATAGACCTATTTCTTTGTTGAACATGGACTATAAAATAATAGCAAAGATTTTATCTAATAGATTATCTAAATACTTACCAAAATTAATACACATGGACCAAACAGGATTTATTAAAAATAGACAATCGGCAGATAATGTAACTCAGTTACTTAGCATAATTCATTTGGCACAAAAGAGGGAAGAAATGAGTGTGACAGTTGCTTTGGATGCAGAAAAAGCATTTGATAGATTGGAATGGGATTTTTTATTTAAGGTATTGGAAAAATATGGATTAGGAGTATCTTTTATAAAATGGATTAAAACCTTAAATACTAACCCCAAAGCTAAAGTGGTGACAAATGGCCAAATTTCAACATCATTTCAGTTAACAAGGTCAACTAGACAAGGTTGTCCATTATCACCTGCTTTATTTGTGTTGGCGATAGAACCATTAGCTGAATTAATTAGAACTGACTCAGATATTATGGGTTTCAGAGTTAATCAGGAGGAATGTAAGATAAACTTATTTGCTGATGATGTTCTGATTTATCTAACTAATCCATTCCATTTGTTGCGTAAATTATCTTCTAGATTGGAAGAATATGGGAAAATATCAGGGTACACAATAAATTGGGATAAAAGTGAAATTCTACCCCTTACTAAAGGAGATTATAGTCAATGTCGATTAATAACTCAATTTAGATGGCCGATAAATGGTATAAAGTATTTAGGTATAAGAGTTGATAATGATATAAAGAATTTATATAAACTAAATTATTTGCCATTATTGAAAAAAATTCAAGAGGATCTTGAAAAATGGATGATGTTACCAATAACATTAATAGGTAGTCAATGCTGTAAAAATGAATATACTCCCTAGATTACAATATGATCCAAACACTACCAATACAATTACCGCAGAAGTTCTTTCAAGGGTTAAATAAATGTGTGAGGAAATTCCTTTGGAAAGGTAAGATGTCAAGAATATCGTTGGAAAAATTGACATGGAAATTTGACCTAGGAGGGTTACAATGACCAAATTTTAAGAATTATTACAAAGCAAATCAACTTAGATTTATTGCATCTTTTTTTGATGAAGATAAACCGGCATGGATTAGAATAGAATTAGATAAAATAGGAGAAAATATACCAGAAGATTTTATATATAAATGGGAATCTAAATGGATACGGGAAAAGAAAGAATCTCCTATACTAAGACATTTGATTGATTTATGGAATAAGATAAATGTTGATGATGAGATAAAGAAATCTTTATTAGCAAAGAGACCTTTAATTCAAAATAAACTTATCCCTTTTACAATGGATTGTCAACTTTTATATAACTGGTTTCACAAAGGGATTAGATATATAGGAGACTGTTTTGAAGGAGGTATATTAATGTCATTTGACCAATTAAAGAATAAATATAAAATATCAAATAACACTCTTTTCTGTTATTTCCAATTAAGGGCTTATTTAAGAGATAAACTGGGTCAAACAATGTTATTGCCGAAACCTAATGAAATAGAAACTTTAATTCATAAAGGAAAAATTAAAAAAATTATTTCTGGTATGTATAGTTTGATTCAAAAACAGGCAATTAAACAAGGAATTCATAAGTCAAGACAAAAATGGGAAACTGATTTGAATATTAAAATTGATGAAACAAGTTGGTCAAGATTATGTCTTGACAGTATGACAAATACAATAAATGTTTGACTAAGATTAGTACAGTATAACTTTTTACATCAAATATATATTACACCACAAAAAATAAATAGATTAAACTCAAATTTATCTGATCAATGTTTTCGATGTAATCAAGAAATTGGTACTTCTTTACACTCTACTTGGTCTTGTTTTAAAATTCAACCTTTTTGGACAAATTTAGAGTTTGACTGGAACAAATTATTGGAATACAACTTCCACATAATCCAACATTATTTTTACTAGGCGATATTGAAGGGATAAAATCGAAATCCAAATTGAATAAATATCAGAAAGAATTCATAAAAATTGCATTGGCAGTAGCCAAAAAGGCTATTGCAGTTATTTGGAAATTGGATTCATACTTAAGTATAGATCATTGGAAGAATGAAATTTTTAGCTGCATTCCACTTGAAAAAATTACTTATAATTTAAGAGATAAATATGAAATATTTCTGAAAATTCGGCGCCCTTATTTACAAAAGATAGGATTAAATATATAGGTGCTCCGAAGATAAAATTATTGGTTATTTGGGGAAAGAAATAAATATACATATTAAAGCTATTATGAACTCCATGGAGCATGTGGGGATCTTCTGATATCCAGGCATTCTTTCTTTCTTTTTTCTTTCTTTCTTTCTTTTTTCTTCTCTTTTTTCTATAGGGATATGTTAGCGGGGAGGGGGGAAGGGTTGACAATTTTTTTTCTTTCTGTAACCTATTTGAAAATTCAATTTAAAATTTTTTTTAAAAATGTTAGAACCTCAAAGTCCTCCCCCCCCCAGCTCCCCTCCCTCCTGCACGTAAGCAGCAGCAGGCACCAATCCCCCCTCCCCACACTGGAAAAAAAAAGCATCAGCACCCGCCACCGAGCACTCGAGCGTGAGCAAAGCAACAGTAAAGACGCAGAATTGCAAAACTCCAAAGACTACATTGTTCACCCGGCATTCGACATACCACAGGCTCTCTCTCTCTCTCCCTAACAAGGGAGAAAGAGGTGTCTCCGTTTCCCAGTGAGAGGGGAGACACAGCAAACAACTCGCTGGTTTATGATGTTAAAAGTTCATTATGCCGCTTTTCTCGAGCTCTGTGCCCAAAGATCTCGAGCCGTAGACGACACACGGATCTCCTGCTGTGACACCGACCTTCGATCCGCCCATCTTCAGAGCCCCGAGATCCTAGGCCTCCAAAGGCGTGCCGAACTCTTAGGCCGAGCCCTTTGCATGCCGAACGATGGCCAGTTATGAAGCCCCAAGAGCAGGTCCCGTTCTCGCAAAGAACCGTAATCAGCGTGTAACTCCAGGTCGGGGTCTTCAAAAGAACCGTGAAAGGGAAGAGAGATATCAAGGATGGAAATAGAGCTGTTTCCGAAGATGCAAGCAAAGGAGTCGCCGTTTAGCGCCTTCCTCACTTCGCTCCACCTCCTCACAAGGACATGTTGTAGTATCAGGAAAGGATGAGTGTAACGATCAGAAAAATCTTTCAGCCTTTCTTCCACTTCTCAAAATTCAAAGTCAATTTATAATCAAAGTACACATATGTCACCAAGATTAGTTTTCTTGTGGACATTCGCAGTAAATCCAAGAGCCACAGTAGAATCAATGAAAGACCACATCCAACAGGACAGACAAACAGCCAACGGGCAAAAGCAAAAGAAAAATAATAAAAAATAAATAAAGTAAACGTGAAATCCCGTTAGTGTGATTGAATTAATTTAATACCTTCTTCGTAGTTGAATAAAGAAATTATTCATGAGGACAGGTAATGTGAGTGGGGCTCACCACCGGTCTGTGAATAACCTGGACCCACAGTATCCCCTCACTAGTCAAGAAGGCACAACAGCATGCTACAGGAGCACCGTCGCGAGTGTCCTGTCTGGCAGGATCTTTGTGTCGTACAGAAGCTGCAAGGCATTGGACTGCAAGACCCTACAGAGGAGAGTAAAAACCGCCGAGAGGATCACTGGGGTCTCTCCCTCTATTCGGACATTTACTGGGAGCGTTGCAGATGAAAGGTCTAAAGTATTGTTGAGGATCCCTACCGCCCATCCCACAATCTCTTTGACCCAGTACCGTCAGGAAGGAGGTACAGGAGCATCAAGATGAGGACTGCCAGACTGGGTAACAGCTTCTTCCCTCAGGCTGTGAGACTAATGAATACCCTGTCACCACCGAGGTCTCATCACTAGGACAGTGAACTGTTTACTGTACACCTGTGCTGGCTTCATTATATGCATTTTGAGTTATATTTTGTTGACTTACTTATAGTATAAAATTTGGTTTATGTGCTGTGTGTGATGTATGCTTTGTGAGTGCACCATAATCCAGAGGAACATTATTTTGTTTGGTTGTATATATGTACAGTCAGATGACAATAAACTTGAATTTGAATACAACAATTCATCACAGTAACTGTTCCCACACTTTTTGGGAAAAGGTATATGAAGCGTTCATTCTGCCGATGATAATGTTTTTGTGGCTGGTTCAAAACCAATGTTACTGTCACTGAGAGACCCAAACCACAGATTTCTTTGGAGAGGCTGGTCGTTAAACAGTGCACCAAACAAATCTCAAAGAAACTCCTTTGTTGTTTAAGAAAGTTAGAAATAGTTATAGCAAATATCATTTTAAAATAATATGTTATAAAGCCATTTATTTGTTAAATATAATAAAACTCTACATTTTAACACTAAACAGATCTGTTAGCTGGGTTCCATGGGCACAGTACTAGAGCACTATGGCACAGAAACAGGCCCTTAAGCCCACCTTGTTCATGTTGAACTATTATTCTCCCCAGTCCCATCAACCTGCACCTGGAACATTGCCCTGCCATCCATATACTTATCCAAACTTCTCTTAAAATCGAACCTGCATCACCACTTCCGCTGGCAGCTCGTTCCACTCCCTCACAACCCTCTGAGTGAAGAAGTTACCCTTAAACATTTCACCTTTAACGCTTAACCCATAACCTCTAGTTCTAGTCTCACCCAACCTTAGTGAAAAAGCCTGCTTACATTTACCCTATCTATACCACTCTTAATTTTGTATACCTCTATCATATCTCTATGGGGAAAAAGCCCTAACCTATTCAACCTTTCCCTTAAGACTCGGCAACATCCGTGTAAATTTTCTCTGCAGTCTTTCAATCTTATAGATAACTTTCCTGTAGGCAAGTGATCAAAACTACACACAGTACTCCAAATATGACCTCGGCTTAAACGTAACATCACAACTCCTGTACTTAGCACTCTGATTTATGAAGACCAATGTGTCATAAGGTCCCTTTACAACCCTAAGGCACCACAGTAGCGTAGCGGTTAGCGCAACACTGTCACAGCTCGGGGTGTCAGAGCTTAGATTTCAGGTCCAGCGTCCTCTGTAAGGAGTTCGTGCATCCTCCCTGTGAACATGTGGGTTTCCTCCAGGTGTTCTGATTTCCTCCCACAGTCCAAAGATGTACTGGTTAATAGGTTAATTAGTCATTGTAAAATGTCCTGTCAGGCTAGTGTTAAATAGGCTGGTTGCTGGGCAGTGCTGTTTGTTGGACTGGAAGGGCCTGTTCTGTTCTGAATCCCAATAAATAAATACTTGTGACACTACCTGAGACTAAAACTGAATAAAAACTAATTCTGCAGCCTTGATCTATCTCTAGAAGCCATTAAACCTGGCCACAGAGCCTGCATCCAAATGTCCCAGTGAGGCCCTTGAACCAGATGAGATTTGACTAATTCTCTGCACATTTCAGCTGCAAATGCAAAATTCTTCAAGATTCAAGATTGTTTAATGTAAATTCAAATACACAAGTGTAAATGAGAATAAAATAATTGTTAACCTGGAGCCAGTCCAGCACAAAAAACGCACAGTAAGCTGAAGAACACAATAATAATACAAAAACACAATAAATATAAATACATAAGATAGCTTATATACACAGATTGATTAAATGTCCATAAAGTGACGTTAGGTACAGGAGTGTTTCAACATAAGGTGACTGACAGGTTAGTGGGTGGAGGTGTTGATCAGCCTTACTGCTTGGGGAAAGTAACTGTTTTTGAGTCTGGTGGTCCTGGTGTGGATGCTACATAGCCTCCTTCCTGAGTGGAGTGGGTCAAACAGTCCATGAGCAGGATGGGTGGGATCCTTCTTAATGTTACTGGCCCTTTTCCAGCATTTTTCTATATATATGTCTTTGATGACAGATGTGTCGGGCAATGTTGACTACTCGTGGTAGAACCTTCCTGTTTGCGGCAGTCAGCCAAGTTTCCCTGATTTTATTTCAGATACAAACCTGATCTGGTGTTTCTCTCTTCCCCATTTGCCAGGCCTCAGCCATATAAAACTTTAAAGGAATCTGATGCTGTTGATGGAGAAGATTTGGGTACTGAGAAGAGGCAGGGGCATAACATCTTTTCTGGCCTGTCAGTACCAACCAGGAATATGGATGTGAACTTATTGGACGATCTGTTCAGCAGTATTAAGGTAACTTCACAACATCAGCCACTCAGCCAAGCAAAGAGCATGGAGGATCTGAGGACCCCTAAAGAGGAAGAAATAGAGAATGCATTTGGAACTCAGGTTTGGACAAATGATTTTGTATAATGACCTTATAATGCAAATCTCCATGCTCCCAGATTATCCATGTGTATTGATTTATTTAGTGATACAGTGTGGAACAGGCCCTTCCAGCCTAATGATCAACCCACCGATTGATTTAACCCTCGCCTAATTACAACTTACAATGACCAATTAACCTACTGACCACAATGCCTTTGAACTATCGGAGGAAACTGGAGCACCCAGTGGCTTTGACAGTGTTCAATATGCCACAATCTTGGTGTCATTTACAGGCATACTAACCCACCCATTTACACTCAGCGGCCACTTTATTAGGTACATCTGCTGGTTAATGCAAATATCTAATCAGCCAATCACGTGACAGCAATTCAATGCATAAAAGCTTGCAGACATGGTCAAGAGGCTCAGTTGTTGTTCAGACCAAACATCAGAATGGGGAAGAAATGTGATCGGAGTGACTTTAACTGTGGAATGATTGTTGCTGCCACATGGAGTGGTATGAGTATCTTAGAAACTGGTGATCTCCTGGGATTTTCATGCACAACATTTACAGAGAATGGTGTGAAAAACAAAAAAAAAAGAAATCCAGTGAGCAGCAGTTCTATGGACAAAAATGCCTTGTTCATGAGAGGTCGTAGGAGAACGGCCAGACTGGTTGAAGCTGACAGGAAGGTGACAGTAACTCAAATAACCATGCAGTACTATAGTTGTGTGTAGAAGAGCATCTCTGAATGCACAACAGTTGGACCTTGAAGTGGATGGACTGCAGCAGCAGAAGACCATTCCGGTACCTAATAAAGTGGCCATTAACTGTAGATGGCCTTCTGCTGTAGCCCCTCCTTCTGTCTATCACACCCCCTCACCCGGGTCCACCAGTCACTTCCATACCAGAGCACCAGTTCAACACACACGAAATGCTGGAAGAACTCAGCAAGTCACACAGCATAGGTGGAAAGAATAAACAGCCGATGTTTCAAGCTGAGGCCCTTCGTCAGGTCTGCAAAGGAAGGGGGAAGATACTGGAATAAGAAGGTGGGATGGGGGAGGAGTACAATCTAGTAGGTGATAGATGGGGCAGGGAGGATGAAGTAAGTAGCTGGGAGGTGATAGGTGGAAAGGTAAAGGGGTGAAGAAGAAAGAATCTGATAGGAGAAAAGAGAGGACCATGGGAGAAAGGGAAGGAGGAGGAGAGCCAGTGGGAGGTAAGAGGTAGGTGAGGGGAAGAGGTATACCTTGAGATATAGAAGAAGAATTGGGCCATTTGGCCCATCATGTCTGCTCCGCCATTTCATCATGGCTGATGATGCAACCAATCAGGGTTCTCCATATAACTTGTTGGTAGACATAAGCCAATGTAAGGACCCTCTCAGTGTACTGATTTTGTTTGCAATTCTACATTTTAAAATTACATGTTATGTTTTTTGTTATCTCTGCAGTGGAAGGGAGTGGCTTCATCCGAGAAGAGCAAAGCTCTATCAACAGGACTGCATCACACCCTGCCCCATGCCAAGCTTCGGAGCACTGTCCACGATGACACAGCTCTGGGGGTGAAGCCCATCACCAGCTCGTCACCTGGGAGCATTCACTTTGGGAGTTTCTTCACAGCGATTGACACAGAGACTTTGAACAGAGACGTTCAGTTACCCTCCACGGATCCTCCGCCAGGTGGCTCGGGCAACATCACCATTCCCCGGCCTCAAGGCAAGAGGTCCACGGACAAGGGGATTGTGCTTCCGCCGCCAGCAGCTGTCAGTCGGGGTGCGAAACAGCAGGCCCTTCCTGGACTTGACCAAGTCTCGGCCGTGTTACAGGATAGCTCTAAGCAAGACGTGTCCGTGTCCACTGCTGGTTCAGTGTCCGAAATGTTACAGGAGTCCACAGGAGCTGAGAAGAAATCAGACTTAAGACCTTTGAACCTGACCCCTCAGCCTCCATTAAGTTCTTGTGCTACTGATATCCTGAAACCTATCAAAATTGGCAAGGGAGTGGACAGCAGGAACGATCTCTTGAGTCTTTTGGATCCACTGAGTTCCACTTCTGACCTCGACAGGGGCCAGTCTCCAAGTCCCAGCATTTCATTAGCACCCGCATCATCTTTGCCTTCAGCTCCTGCTCCCTTGGCTTTTGCCTCTCCAAGTACTGACCTGGGAATAAGTACCCCGCCTGCTTCCCTACAGTTCAGCCAAACTCTGGGATACTCAGCCCCCAGCCCAGCACCAGTAGCGCCATTTCCCCAACCCCCATCTTATCCGTTTTCCCAGACACTGCCGGCGGCTCTTCACTTCCCTCAGGCCCAGCCTACAGCGACTCACTTCGTGTCTCCTGCAGCTTCTCCCTTTGTTCCAGGCTTCTTGCCATCGGGTCCCGGATACTTCCAGCCACAGATGCCCCACCGGAACTACTCTGCACCCTCGCTCCATCACCTATATGTACAGCCCACGCCACTGACTCAGTCAGGGACTTTCAGCAAGCAAAGTACAATCTCCTCCACCAGCCTGGGTGGAACAAGCTATGCAAAATCAGCAGGGAATGTGGCGGATTCCAATTCCGCCGTGGCCAGCGGAGGGAAGAATTTGACTGAGCCACCAATGGTCCCACCAAAGCCTTCGAAAGGTCTGGAAAGAATTCCGCAGCCATGCGACACTGGGGTGGCCGACGATCCATTTGCAATATTGCTCAATGCGACAAAGAAGGAGGCAGCAAGTTCACAAAGTCGAGTAGACCAGCTCAGGAAGAAGTGGGAGACGTTTGACTAACAGCTGACGCGCAGTGTCCCGTCATTAAGTGAACGACGCCGGAGTGTCCATACACTGTGGCCTTTGGATGTCTCATAAAGAAAAGACCATCACATTGCAAAGAGTACGCTGTACAAGATAATTGTGTATGGTTTCTGTAATAGCCATAGGCAGTGTATCTTGTATCCATTCTAGTTATGGTGAGGTATTGTAACACTATACTTAATCCCTAAGGCAAGTCAACACGACCTCTTCGATATGGTGATTTACTGTGACTTCTGCAGTTTCTTTCCTGCAAAGAAATACTTCTGCAAAGCTGCCGAAGTTCAACGTGAAATTGGCTTCTTTCGTTACTTTTGATTCCTCTTTCCTTTTGCTTGCTCAGTGATGCCGTTCGATGTGCACACCACTGTCACCATTACTCAGCACAGCGTTTAAATATCTGCATCAGTTATGAAGTACCACGGCGTATATTTGTCAGTGTAGTGATTCCTTTTGCAGCACCTTTCCATTGTAGTGCTCTTGGTCAAACAGTATTTTGATAATTATGTGAGTTATCATGAAAGGATTGCTGTATTTATCGGAACATTTCTTAATTATCCTCCCATGACATCAGAGAGTAAACACTAAACTCCTGAACATGAACTTTTTTTCAAAGAATTAATTATGACAAAGTATTGTCTATTTATTGTAACTGTGTGCGCAGAGAAGGCAAGGCAAATCAGTGTTCATACATTTCTCTTCCAGCTCAGTAAAGCTGCTTTAATTCAGGCTTGTTAGTGAAAGATTTTATATTGGTTTTATTGTGGGATAAGTTCGGCATCAAATGATTAATAGAATTTTCAATTTAGGTTTGTTAAAGTATAATCTTCAGCTCTGTGTCTAATGTACGGCCACTACTAGTGTTAAGACTAACCAGCAACTTTGACCGAGTATTATAATGACTGGCATAGCGTGCTCAAATGGAACCAAGATCCTTCTACCGCACTGCCTCTGGGTTTGAGTAACGCACGCCTGTGGCACTGGTGGTTCAAACACAAGCATCAAGCAGAAACGTCCAAATTCAGGTGAACCTTCCCCAAGTTATTGTAAATCCTCACAAGGTGCATATATGAACCTTTACCAGGTTTTTGATTCATCTAAGACTACTCATTTCCCTGCTTGATGCACTTTATCAAAACTATCCTCTGATCATAAGAAGTGGTTTTGATGCTTCTTCAAATCCTCCTAAGCCCTGCTTCCTTGTTGGCCTAAGCACATATATATCTCCTTCCAGCTTCTGCAGAGAAGCTTTCCAACGCAGCGGCCAAGCATTGACTAACCAGAAAGAAATCTGAAATCATCCTTGCGGGAATCTCTACCAATCTTTGTACCTACTTTGAATTCATGTTAGGATGCTTTACAACCTTTGAGGAGGGAATGTATGCTAACACACTTGTGGCTCTGTTTGTAGAAAGCTGTTTTCTATCTGCCCAATGTTCATGGACCATTTCTGATGTAATTCTGGTTATACTTTTATAGTACTGAAGGGTGAAAAGGGATCAGACGACTAAATTAATATGATCGTGTGTAGTTTAAGCCAGATTTTAACTCTCATACTCTACCTACTTCTATAATGTGCTGGACAATCCCGATGCAGAGCAACACACACGAAACGCTGGAGGAACTCAGCAGGTCAGGCAGCATCTATGGACAGGAATAAATAGTATGTATTTTGGGCCAAAACCCTTCATTATTGAGCCCCAATGAAGGGTCTCAGCCTGAAGCATCAAGTGTTTATTCCCCTCCATAGATGTTGCCTGACTTTCTGAGTTCTTCCAGTGTTTCGTGTATGTTGCTCTGAATTTACAGCATTTGCAGAGTCTCTTCTGTTTATCAGTCCAAATGCATTTTGTGTTTGGTTTGGAACCCATTTTGGTTCCTTGTTTTACCTTGGAAAAGTTAGTTTAGGTCAACTACATTTAAAGCTTATGGGTAACGTGAACTTCTTTAAGGTATTAATGTTTGTGTTTTCATTAAAACCATGATATATAGAATAAGAATTCTGCCCATCAAGTCTGTTCCACAGTGAGGCATGTAATCAATCAAGAACATCATCAAAACCTTCCACAAATAATTGTGGGTCTGATAATCAAGTGGCAAATTTAGTATTTGTAAACTGCCTTGTGTGACATTGTCTCTGCAGTAACACACGCACATTGCTGGTGTAGCATCATCTGTACAGTAATATGCACACAGTGCTGGAGGAACTCAACATCTATGGAGGGGAATAAACAGTTGACTTTTCAGTCCAAGACACTTCATCAGGACTGGTGAACGGTCTCAGCCCGCAATGTTGACTGCTGAGTTCTTCCTGCAATTTATATGTGTGTTATTTTGGCAGTTGAGCAACAACGCACACAACATTCACACACACACTTTCACACATGCACATGCTCTCTCTCTCACACACACACACGCACGCACACACATACACACGCACACACACACACGCACACACACTTACTTTGTCTCACACTCATTCACACACATCTATGTCCACGTAAGGTCCACAGATGGTAATACATTTCATTACACAGTCACCACCCACACCCACGTTCATTCTGAACATGGAGTAAATGGAGAATGAGAGCACTGGGTGGAGTAAATTGAAAAATGAACAAATTTAAACATTTATCAATATATAAAATGAGCTTCATAAATAACATAGTTTGAGTTTTTTCAACTGTTAAAGATACTTCTCACCTGCCACCAAGCAAAAGTAATATCTGACTTTTAATATATTTCATTGTTTTTACAATCCACTCAGGAAACCTAGAGTATTTACTGATTAGTCTTGCCTCATTTTAGTGACTGAACTTTCAAATATCGGAAGTGGAATTTTGAGGAGCTCTAATCATGGAACTTGCTCACTAATACTTGGATAATAAGGTACAAATCTCCAAGCTCACGATACAGATTATTGCTCGAGGTTTTGCCTGTGGTGATTTACTTTGCACTGGAAAAGGGTGGCAGCCGACCAACAGCAAGATCGGGAAGTGCTTTCATTGGCGTGGATACTCTCCATTTGTAAAACTGGCTTGTGCTTACTGCCAAAGTTTGTTATTAGTGCATTTATAGTTTTGTAAGTTTTCTTCTCAAATTTTATTATAAAATAAATATTGCAGCAACACAACTTAAATTAGTGCTGAAGCCACAAAGACTGAGGCATTACACTACATTTGTTCCTATCCACAGACACTCACAAAAGAAACCTGGCACAACTTTCTGAATAAATAATTAGTTTCACGCAACCTTTAAACACATTTAAGATGTAGTAGATTCAAAATTTCCATATTTACAATAACTTACCTTGAGTAATGAAATAACTTCTTTGGAAATCTATCTGAATTAGTCAATGATATTTCAGTGGCTTTTGACAAGACTCTAATGCATTTCCTGAGAATTGCAGTAACTTGTTAATGTGCCTGGAACACTACTGAATGTAAGATAGTGCGGTTTACTGAAACCGAGGTAGTGTGAAGAGAAACACATACAAAATCCTGGAGGAACTTAGCAGGTCAGGCAGTATCTATGAAAACGGATACAGAGTTGGTGTTTCTGGCAGAGGCCCATCATCAGGACTGGAAAGTAAGGGGGAAGATGCCAGAATAAGAAGGTGGGGGTGGGGGGGAGGAGGAAGGAGGATAAACTAGAAGGTGATAGGTGAAGTCGGTGGCCACTCTCAGTGGAGAAGCAACACGTGATATTCCATCTAGTGGCCTCCAACCTGTGACATCAACATCAATTTCTCAAACTAAATGGTATTTCCCCCCCCTCCCCCTTCCCTCTTCTTTAATTCCCCATTCTGGCCTCTTACCTCTTCTCCTTACCTGCCTATCATATTCTAGCATCTTCCCTCCCTCCTTTAAAGTCCATATGAAGGGCCTCGGCCTGGAGCATTTAAATTTCCACAGATGCTTCCTGACCTGCTAAATCCCTCCAGCATCTGTGTGCATTGCTCTGGGTTTCCAACATCTGCAAAATCTCTAGTCCTGTAGTATCCAAAGCAGCATTAACACTCATGAATCCTTTACGTTTACTAAATCACTGGCCCACACAATAGGGGTAGCCAGTCTTGGCGTTGTGTAATATGATGGCAGGATTCCTGTTTGAGCTTATTCATTGCTTTTACAACTTGGCTGAATAAATGCTGCTAAGTGTTCCAAGTTCCTGGGTATATTGCGAAGAGTGTTTCTTTACCAGCAGTGCTTATCTGGTTTTGTCCTATGCATCTATTTCTGGTTTAATATATTTGTCACGAATATGGTGATTGTGTTTTATGTATTGAATTCTATGATGTGTGGCAAAAGCTTTCACTTTGCCCATTAGGGATCTGCTTGATGTATTGGGCAACAGTAACACAGACTTAGTACGTGACCGCAGAGGGTTTTCCACAGAGCTCTCATTTAGACTGCCTACAGTTGTAAGTATATGCACAGTGAATTTTAGATAATGTTGATATTAAGCAATAGCTATTAAGTTTTTATTTTTAATTGCAATAATAGCACAGCTAGTATTTGTAACCAAGGCCCCAGTGACACTTTATAACTGGTATTAGCAGTTTCCTGTCAAGTATTATGGAAGGCTAATGGTTTACACATTTAGAAATCTGTTATTTTGTTGTAGAATCTTATCAACACTATAATTCTCAATCTTTTTTTTAAATCCATGCAGGAATATAAAATTCATATTCATATTCATGTTGCCTATAAATTGCCCAAAAGATCTGTTGTTTGAAAAATTACAGAAGGCAGGGTTCAGTGAGAGTTGCCATGCTTTTGCCCAGGGCTTTTCTTTGTGCTGCTTTCCAAAACTGGTTGTGTACAGAGATTTCTGCATTTCTATGTCCAAAGACACTGTTTAGTTTCTGAAAAAAAGTATAGAATCAAAGTATTTAGATAATGGTTCACTGCACACGTTACTACGCCCAGCTCCGAGGCAGCTAGGGTGAGATACAGTGCATTATTATTTTTGTGTTCTATTATTGATTATCACTCATACAACTGTGAACAAATGAATTTTGTAATTAATACAGTGAAATGGACTTGTAAGCTGACAGAATGATGCTGAGGGACTTAAAAGTAATAAAATTAATGATTCTCCTGTGTAATTCCTGGGGCTTGGTTCTTCATTATTTACCAGAGATCTGGTGCTAAAGTGTAATGACTCAGTTTACCTGTCAGTCTCCAAAAACACTGTCACACACTGATTGATGTTTATTTATTGTTGTCACTGTACCGAGATAACTCGTTCCTTAAGGTTGTCATAGCCAGGGGTGGCAATGGCGATAAGCTTCCACTTCCTATTAAATGCTTCCAATGGAATAGATCTCAAATAACCTTTGACAACTCATGTCCAGCTCCTGGCTTTCACATGTGGCTTAGCTACTAAGCCCGGCAGAACCCTTCTCCTGACAGGTGCCTTAAAACCTTCACTTTGGGCCTTGTCAACTGTGCTTGGCAGCTCATCTAGGAGAAGGAAGGCGCTGATCTCACACCTCCGAGTGGCTGCACCAACCAATAGGGAAGGCTTTGGGAGTAAAACCCGAGGAAGAATCCAGAGCTGTAGTTTGTAAGGCAGTGGTACGTTGAGTTCAATGCTGACTGGCAACTCCTGCGACACCGTTGGTGCCAAACAGCATCAGTCTCTGCTGTTTCTTTGGAACAGCTGTTCAGTTGCATAGAGAGTGGGCGCCTGCTTGCTGTCCATGTCGTACTGCACTGGCTTGCGCACTGAATTGAAAATCTAGTCAGCTGGGACAAAACATCCATGGTTGACCCTGACCAACGGAGTGCCTTATACCGAGATACAGGGACAACTGTTTGCTATCCAGACAGTACACACAAAATACTGGAGCAAATCATCAGCCCAGGCGACATCTATGGAAAAGAATAAGCAGTCAACATTTCGGATCAAGACTCTTCTTCAGGACTGAAAAGGAAGGGGTGAAGTCAGAGTAAGAAGGTGGGGGAGGGGAGGAAGAAGTATAAGGTGGCAGGTGATAGGTGAAACTGCGAGGGGCAGAGGGGTGAAGTAAAGAGCTGGGAAGTTGATTGGTGAAAGAGGTAAAGGGCTGGAGGAGGGGGAATCCACTAGGAGAGGATAGAAGGCAAACACGAGGAAATCTGCAGATGCTGGAAACTCAAGCAACACACACAAAATGCTGGTGAAACGCAGCAGGTCAGGCAGCATCTATAGGGAGAAGTGCTGTCGACGTTTCGGGCTGAGACCCTTCGTCAGGACTCAGAACATGTTGGTCCTGATGGAGAGTCTCAGCCCAAAACGTCGACAGCACTTCTCCCTATAGATGCTGCCTGACTTGCTGCATTCCACCAGCATTATGTGCATGTTGCAGGAGAGGATAGAAGACACTCGAAGAAAGGGAAGAGAGAGAAGCACCAGGGGTAGATGATGGGCAGGTAAGGAGATCAGGTGAGAGAGGGAAACAGGAATGGGGAATAGTGAAAGAAAGGGGAGCTCCCTCTCTGTGATCTCTGTAGCCCTCCGACAACATTTTGCAGATCAGCTGCACTCTGCTAGAAAAAGCAGAACCTCCCTGTCAATTCCACTTCCCATTCCCATTCTGACATGTCTGTCCATGACCTCCTCTACTGCCGTCATGAGGCCATACTCAAGTTGGAGGAGCAACTACTTACATTCTATCTGGGCGTCCTCCAACCTGATGGCATGAACATCAATTTCTCACATTTCCAGTAATTCCACCCCCCCCCACCTCTCCTTCACCATTCCTGTTTCTTTCTTCCATAATCTTCAATCGTCTCCTATCAGATTCCCCCTCCTCCAGCCCTTTATCTCTTTCACCAAGTAACTTCCCAGCTCTTTACTTCAGCCCTCCCCCTCTCCTGGTTTCACCCATCATCGGCTACCTCGTACCTCTTCCTCCCCTCCTCCACCTTCTTACTCTGACTTCTCATCCTTCCCAGTCCTGAAGAAGGGTCTCAGCCCGAAACTTAAACTGTTCATTCTTTTCCATAGATGTTGACTGGTCTGCTGAGTTCCTCCAGTGTTGCTTTGCAAATCCAGCATCTGCAGATTTTCTCATCTTTGTGCCAGCCAGACAGATTGTGGCATGCAGAAATACACTGAGGTAGTAAAAGGGAAAACAAAATGCAGAATGCCACAGCTACAGAGAAAGTGCAGTGCAGGTGGACAAATAAACACACAAAGGCCACAAAAAGGTAGATTTGGAAATCAAGAGTTCGTCTTTTATCATTATGAAAGTTTGGTTCAAGAGTCTAATAACATGGTGTAGAGGCAGGCCTTGAACGTGGTGGCATATGCTCTCTGGCTTTAAGTAATTTCTACCCAAAGAGAGAGTGGAGATGGGAGAATTATTTTTGTTCAACTGCACTCAGTGGTACTTAATGAGCTGCAGGGGTGGAACCTGGTGTGGTCTTCTGCTGCTGTCGCACATCCATTTCCAGGTTTGATAAGTTGTGCATTCAGAGATGCTCTTCTGTACATCAGTATTATAATGCCAATTTGAGTTATTGTCGCCCTCCTGTCAGCTTGAACCAGTCTGGCCGTTTTCCTCTGACTTCTTTCATTAACAAGGCATTTTTTGCCCACAGAACCGCTGCTCACTGGATATCTTTCTGGTTTCTCACACCTTTTTAAAGTCTAGAGACTGTTGAGCCTGAATACCACAGTTTCTGAGGTGCTCAAACCAGCCATATCTTTCACCAACAATCATTCCACAGTCAAACTCACTTAGATCACATTTCTTCCCCATTCTGATGTTTAGTCAGAATAAAAACTGAGGCTATTGCAGGATTAAAGAAAACCCCAAGACATTCTGCAAGTATGTGAAGAGCAAGAGGATAAAACGTGAGAGAATAGGACCAATCAAGTGTGACAGAGGAAAGGTGTGTATGGAACCGGAGGAGATAGCAGAGGTACTTAATGAATTCTTTGCTTCATTATTCACTATGGAAAATTACCTTGGTGATTGTAGGGATGACTTACAGCAGACTGAAAAGCTTAGGCATATAGACATTAAGAAAGAGGATGTGCTGGAGCTTTTGGAAAGCATCAAGTTGGATAAGTCTCCGGGACCGGATGAGAAGTGCCCCGAGCTACTGTGGGAGGCAAGGGAGGAGATTGCTGAGCCTCTGGCGATGATTTTTGCATCATCAATAGGGATAGGAGAGGTTCCAGAGGATTGGAGGGTTGAAGATGTTGTTCCTTTATTCAAGAAAGGGAGTAGAGATAGCCCAGGAAATTATAGACCAGTGAGTCTTACTTCAGTTGTTGGTAAGTTGATGGAAAAGATCCTGAGAGGCAGGATTTATGAACATTTGGAGAGGCATAATATGATTAGGAATAGACAGCATGGCTTTGTCAAAGGCAGGTTGTGCCTTACGAGCTTGATTTGAATTTTTGAGGATGTGACTAAACACGTTGATGAAGGTAGAGCGAGAGATGTGTATATAGATTTCACCAAGGCATTTGATAAGGAACCCCATGCAAGGCTTATTGAGAAAGTAAGGAGGCATGGGATCCAAGGGGACCTTGCTTTGTTGATCCAGAATTGGCTTGCCCACAGAAGGCAAAGAGTGGTTGTAGTCGGGTCATATTCTGTATGAAGGTCGGTGACCAGTGGTGTGCCTCAGGGATCTGTTCTGGGAATCCTTCTCTTTATGATTTTTATAAATGACCTGGATGAGGAAGTGAAGGGATGGGTTAGTAAATTTGCTAATGACACAAAGGTTGGCGGTGTTGTGGATAGTGTGGAGGACTGTCAGAGGTTACAACGGGACATCAATAGGATGCAAAACTGGCCTGAGAAGTGGCAGATGGGGTTCAACCCAGATAAGTGTGAGGTGGTTCATTTTGGTAGGTCAAATATGATGGCAGAATGGAAAGACTCTTGGCAGTGTGGAGGATCAGAGGGATCTTGGGGTTCGAGTCCATAGGACACTCAAAGCTGCTACGCGAGTTGACTCTGTGGTTGAGAAGGTATATGGTGCATTGGCCTTCAACAACCATTGGATTGAGTTTAAGAGCCGAGAGGTAATGTTACAGCTATATAGGACCCTGGTCAGACCCCACTTGGAGTACTGTGCTCAGTTCTGGTCACCTCTCTATGGGAAGGATGTGGAAACTATAGAAAGGGTGCAGAGGAGGTTTACAAGGATGCTGTCTGGATTGGGGAGAATGCCTTACAAGAATAGGTTGAGTGAACTTGGCCTTTTCTCCTTGGAGCGATGGAGAATGAGAGGTGACCTGATAGAGGTGTATAAGACGATGAGAGACATTGATTGTGTGGATAGTCAGAGGCTTTTTCCCAGGGCTGAAATGGTTAACACAAGAGGGCATAGTTTTAAGCTGCTTGGAGGTAGGTACAGAGGAGATGTCAGGAGTAAGTTTTTTATGCAGTGAGTGGTGAGTGCGTGGAATGGGCTGCCAGCGACAGTGGTGGAGCCGGATATGATAGAATCCTGGATAGGAACATGGAGCTTCGAAAAATAGAGGGCTATGGGTAACACTAGGTAATTTCTAAAGTACGTACATGTTTGGCACAGCATTGTGGGCTGAAGGGCTTGTATTGTGCTGTAGTTTTTCTATGTTTAATTATTATTATTTAATTATTTATGGTTTTATATTGCTATATTTCTTCACTATTCTTGGTGCGGCTGTAATGAAACCCAATTTCCCTCGGGGTCAATAAAGTATGTCTGTCTGTTTCTACTGACCATGTCTGCATGCTTTTATGCATTGAGTTGCTTCCACATGATTGGCTGATTAGATATTTGCATTAACGAGCAGGTGTATGGGTATACCTAATAAAGTGGCCACTGAGTTTATACAGAAAAACTGTGAATAAGCACGCATCTAACATGACAGAGTTTCAGCTGTACTGAGGAAATACATCACAAAGGGATGGAAATCCTAACTTGCTCCTCTCCCGTCCATCACAATGCTTTTTAGATTTTTGGTTGTCTGATTTAAAGACTTATTCATGGCTACCACTCACTTTAGGACATGTAAAAGGCAATTTGTTGATCCTGCCCAGAGACCATCTAGGTATTGGTTTGTGGACAAGCTATGTTGGCGCTGGAAGCATGGTGACACTTGTGGGCTGTCCTCGGATTGTGCTGGTTGTTGACACAAATAACGTTAGTCTAATCTGATCCAGTCATGAGTGTAGCAGTAGAAAAGGGGTCAGTGCTGAAGAAAACAAGCCCTATTTTTTACTTCCAGCTGTGGTCTGAGATAGAGCTGCAAGAAATATTTACTGTGTGGTAAACCACCACTCCAGATCAGACCCAGCAGACATCTCTCATTTCATGTGAACTTGCAGCTGAAATTAATACTCATGCAGACACCTCCCAGCTAATAAGCTGTGCCTGCTACTCATCCCAATCTCATGACCTGCAGTCTATTTAACTCATGTCGCATCCATGGTACTTGTCCACTCATTGAACCAACTGGCCTCAACCAGTTGCTCCCAGCCTAAAGTTTACCTCCTTGCTCATTGTGTATAGTTCTCTCTTATTTTGTGCCCTGTTGTCAAAGTTAACGTTTAGCACTGAATCGTCTCTGCTGCTCTGCTTTTGTGTCAAGCCTCCTCTACGCTTCCTGATGCTCCTGAGGCAAGGCCCAGATGGTAAGTGCTTGCAGGAGGTGGAGTAGCGAGACCCCACCCTCAAGTTGCCTCCTCTCCGAACCTGTGCTGGAGCTTTGCCTTCAGTCAGAATTGTAAGGCTTTAAACAATGTTTAAATATACAGGAAATATTTCAAAACTATTGCAATAAATAATTCAACAGAAAATAAGTAAGCTAAAGGTATGAAATATTTAGAAATAATTAAAAATTCTGAACCAAAATAATCAAAGTACAGTATGCCACAGATGGCTGTGGAGGACGTCATTGGGTATATTTAAAGTGAAGGTTGATAGGTTCTTGTCTAGTCAGGGTGTCAATGGTTTTGGGGAGATGGCAGGAAAATTAACATTGAAAATAGTCAAATTGTTAAAAAGCAAACATGATAGAGTTTCTTGGTGTGTTTGTGGATTCACAGTGCTATTAAAAAGAAGTAGCAATTGTATCTGTTTCACCATCATCATGATGTGCCACATGGTATAACATAGGTGATCATTGTCTCATGACCATGATTGCTCTTGGTAAATTTTATAAAGTAGTTCACCATTGCCTTCTCCTAGGCAGAGTCTTTACAAGATGGGTGACCCCAGCCATTATCAACACTCTTCAGAGATGGTCTGCCTGGTGTCAGTGGTCACATAACCAGGACTTGTGATCTGCACCGGCTGCTCATACGACCATCCACCACCTGCTCCCATGGCTTCACGTGACCCTGATTGGGGCAGCTGAGCAGGTGTTACACCTTGCCCAAGGGTGACCTGCAGGCTAGCAGAGGGAAGGAGTGACTTACACCTGTTTTGCAGAGACATATCTTCACCCTGCCATCTGCATATGTTTATCAACTTGAGGCAAATAAAAATAATTCTAGCATTGGTACAGAAGCTACTGATTTATTTACTAACACACTATCAGTATTCTGGGGCTGCTGAATAATTTATAAAGTGTTATAGAACTCTGTCATGCAGTCTTCCTGCTTTAGGAAAACGTTACAGTTTGGTTGAGTATAAAAGGAGTGAATACCCTCTGGGAATAATCTCCAAAGCTCGGGAGATCATTCAGCAAACGTTATTTGTAATCTCCTTATCGTGAAACAGGCTGAATCACATTTTGTTTGCTTGTTATAAAAATCTCTGAAGCCTGAACATGTGAAATTCATTCACTGAAAAATCTTTTCCCATTATTAAATGTTTTTGAAAGCATGCATCCTCAAAAAGGTGACATCCATCATTAAGGACCTCCATCACCCAAGACATGTTCTCTTCTCGTTTCTATCATCAGGGAGGAGGTACAGGAGCCTGAAAACACAACTCAATATTTCAGGAACAACTTCTTCCCCTTCCACCTGAATGGCCAATGAACCCATGTAGAGTACCTCAATATTTTTTGCTCTCTCTTTTGCACTACCAATTTATTTTTTAAAATATTTATTACTATAATTTATAGTTTTTAATATGTTTTTCAATGCATTGCTGCCACAAAAACAACAAATTTCATGACATATGCCAGTGATATTCTGATTCTGATTTCTGTCAGTTAAGAGTGATTGGGTCAGATTTTGTCAAAATGTCACTGATGTGAAAGGAGTTTGAATTATTTGTATACACCTGCTGCACTAACCAGACTGGAGTTGGTTGGGAGATTCAATGCCAATATTTCAAACTCGCTGTCCGCAAGTTTGAAGTATAGAAGTCAAGGCCCAAATGGCCGAAGCCCTGAGTCTGTGAGCCTCTGCAAGTCTGTTAGGAATCTCAGAGGCCCAATGTTTGAGAATCTGTGTGTCCACTGGAGCCAGACGAAGACAGCCTGTCCTCAAGCTAGAGGACAATGTATGTGCATGGGTGGGTAGGTGAGAGGGATGGAGGAATGGGGCTTGTTCTGCAGTTGCTGCTTTATCATTTGCTGTATTCTGTGTTGTTCTACTGAACATGGTGGACGTGCTATGTTGGAGATAGAATGTGTGACAACACCTGTGGGCTGCCCTGACTCATCTTTGTGTGTGTTGGGTGTCAACACAAATGACAACATTTCACTGTATGTTTTGATGCATACGTGATAAACAAATGTATCTGAATCTAAATCTGATTATGTATAACAGAGGCAGGGATAGGCTGGAACAAACGCTACCCCTTCCAGAAACACTGTGGAAAATTCCTGCCCTCAGCTTTGTTGACTGTCAAATCTCCCAAAACGCTCAATATCTCTGAATGCCTTTGATGTCAGAAGAGTTTAGTAACAGGTAAAGTTGAAGTAAATTATTGCAATCTAAAGAATGTCTTAATTAAAATCATCTGAAACATTTTAAAAATTGAAGTCATTATTGAAAGCATAAATAATGTTAAAAATCTAACTTACATTATAAACAAAAGATTTTGTCTTTACTGGAAATCTTGAACAACACATACAAAATGCTGGTGGAACTCAGCAACCCAGACAGCATCCAAATAGGGCAGGGGTGTCAAACTCATTTTAGGTCACGGGCCGGATTGAGCAAAATGCAGCTTCATGCGGGCCAGATCAGTCGGACACGTGCGAACGCAGCTTTCGTTGCTTCCGTTTTTTCAGCCTGCTCTCGTGTCTCAGTCTCTGCTATAACTACAAAGTGTTTCACTTTACAAATTCTGTTTCTTATGAAGAAGACTGCCGAATAAACACTAAAAACCCTGAAAACCTGGTACCTGAATAAACTCAGCATTAGCCATATCATATGCCATAGGCGCTTCAATTACTGGGGCCAGCTTTAATAGTAATTAGATATTATCTCGCGGGCCAAAGATAATTCCACTGCGGGCCGGATTTGGCCCGCGGGCCTTGAGTTTGACATATATGATATAGGGGAATAAATAGTTGATGTTTTGGATTAGGACCCTTCATCATTACTGGAAAGGAAGGGGGCAGAAGCCAGAATAAGAAGATGGGAGGAGGGAGAGGAGTCCAAGCCTGCAGGTGAGAGGTGAGACCAGGTGAGGGGAAAGGTAGATAGGTAGGGGAGGGGGGATGAAGTAAGAAGCTGGGAGGTGATGGGTGGAAGAGAGAGAGGGCTAAAGAAGGAATCTGATAGGAGAGGAGAGTGGACCATAGGAGAAAGGGAAGGAGGAATACCTATATTGTTCTTCTGTTGCAGTTGTACATTCTACTTAAAGGAATCAGGAATCTTGGAGCAAAATTCACAGCATAAATGCCCAAATATCCCAGCCAGCTCCTGTGCTGTGGAAAGATGTGATGGGACATCCTGGGAAAGGACGCCACCCAGAAATTGCCAGCAGAGGTACTGGGGCAGAGGGGCGTTGTCGTGTTCTGCTGGTGAGTGTTAACGCTGGTGCATATCACAAGTCCTGGTTATATGCCCACTGACGCCAGGCAGACAATCTCTGAAGAGTATTGATAATGGCCGGGGTCATGTCTCTTGTAAAGACACTGCCCAGAAGAAGGCAATGGCAAAGCACTTCTGTAGAAAAATCTGCCAAGACCATGATAACCCACATCACATGAATGGCATATAATGATGGTGATGATGTACTAAAAACCTCCATTTCACATGGAGATCAAAGTATCAGACCAGTGTATTGTGGTAGTACAAGGGAAAACAATAACAGAATGCAGAATAAAGTGTTACAGAGAAGATGCACTGCAGGCAGATAATAAGGTGCAAGGCCTTGATAGGTAGGTTGTGAGGTCAAAAAGTCTACCTTACCGTGCTAGAGAAGCGTTCTATGGTCTTATATGAGTGGCATAGAATCTGTCCTTGAACCTGGTGGTACATGCTTTTGGGCTTTTGTATCTTCGACCCAGTACAGGAGGGGGAAGAAGAAAGAATGTTTGGGGTGGGTGGAGTTTTGATGGTGTTTGCTGCTTTACCAAGGAAGTGTGGAGTTTAGACAGCGTGCATGTGGGGCAGGCTGGTTTCAGTAATATGCTGAGCTCTGTTCACAACTCTCTGTAGCTTCTTGCAGTCACGGGCAGAGCAGTTGCTGTAGCAAGCCATGATGCATCTGGATAGGGTGCCTTTGGTATCAAAGTAAATTTATTATCAAAGTCCATATATGTCATCATATATAAACTTGAGATTCATTTTCTCGTGGGCATTGCCAGATAATACAAGAAACACAATTGAATCAATGGACTGGAGAGACAACCAATGAGCAAAAGACAACAAACTGAAATACGAAACCAAAGAAAAATAAATAATAATAATAATAAATAAGCAATAATTATTGAGAACATGAGATATGAAGGGTCTTTAAAAATGAATTCATAGGTTGTGGAAACAGTTCAGTGAAGGGGTGAGTGAGGTTATCCCCTCTGTTTTGAGTGGTAACAACTGTTCCTGAACCTGGTGGTGTGGGTCCTGAAGCTCCTGTACCTTCTTCCTGATGGCAGTAACGAAAAGAGAGCATGGCCTGGATGTCAGGAATCCTTGATAATGGATGCTGGTTTCCAGCGACAGCACCCCTCATAGTTGTGCTCAATGGTGGAGAGGGCTTTATGAACTGGACTGTATCCACTACTTGGTGTTTCTATACTAGGCCATGATGTGACCAATCTATATACTCTCCACCACACATCTAATGTAGTTTGTCAAAGTTTTAGATGACATGCTGAATCTTAGGAAACTTCTAAGGAAGTAGAGGTCCTGCCATGCTTTCTTCATGATGGCACTTATATGCTGGACCCAGGATCCTCTAAAATGATAACACCGAGGAATTTCAAGTCGTTGACCCTCTTCACCTCTGATAGCCTGATAGGAGTGGCTTATGGACCTCTGGTGTCCTCCTCCTGAAATCAATATTCATCTCCCCGGTTTTGCTGACATTGAGTGAGAGGTTGTTGTCATGCCACCACTCAGCCAGATTTTCAGTCTTTCTCCTATATGCTGATTCATCACCGCTTTGATTCGTCCAATGACAGTGGTGTCATCAGCAAATTAAATAAATATAGCATTGGGGCTGTGCTTAGCCACACAGTCATAAATGTAAAGTGAGTAGAGAGAGATCTGAGCATGCAGCCTTGTGGTACAGCTGTGCTGATGGTGATTGTGGAGAACACGTTGATGCCAATCCAAACTGACTGGGGTCTGCAAGTGAGGAAATTGAGATCCAATTGCACAAGACAGTATTGAGGCCAAGGCCTTGAAGCTTATAGATTGGTTTGGAGGGGGTGATAGTATTGAATGCTGAGCTGTAGTCCTTCTGAGAGCAGTATGATGTATGCATTTTCTCTGTCCAGATGTTCCAAAAGCCAATGAAATTGCACCTTCTGTTGACCTGTTATGACGGCTGGCAAATGGAGTAGATCTACGTTGCTTCTCAGGCAGGAGTTATTATGCTTCATCACTGACCTCTCAAAGCACTTCATCAAAGTGGATGTAAGTGCTACGGGATGATAGTCATTGAGGCAGGTTACCACGTTCTCCTTACCCAATTGTATAATTGAAGCCTGCTTAAAAATCAAGGAAGAAAGAAAGAATACAGTGAATTAGGAAGGAAGCTGAGAGGCAGGACTCCAAGGATAGTAATCTCAGGATTGCAGCCTGTGTCACGCAACACAGAGAATAGGGCATGAGTCACGTGAGGATAGGAACCCGTCCCTTTTGTACAAAAGCCTTGAATCTGAGGGGACCGATAATCTTGTGGGCAGGTTCGCTAGAGCTGTTGGGAGTGGTTTAAACTAATATGGCAGGGGGATGGGAACCAGTATGATAGAGCTGGGGAAGAGCCAGCAGGTTTACAAGTAGATGATGGGTGTAACATGAATGTAAGGAAGGACAAGCCAGTGACTGGTACAAATGCAGACAGAGTAAAGGGTTAAATTGTACCACAGATAAAAGATTCAAAAGGGCGACGAATGCAGGACTGAAGATGCTGTATTTAAATGCACATAGCATTTGGAATAAAGTGGATGAACTGGCGCAATTAGAGATTGGTTGGTATGACATTATGGGCATCACTGAGTCGTGGCTGAAAGAAGGTCATAGTTGGGAGCTTAACATCAAAGGATATACTTTGTATCAAATGGACAGGCAGGAAGGTATAGGCGGTGGTGTGGCTCTGTTGGTAAGGGATGGAATTAGATCTTTAGAAAGAGGTGACATACGGTCAGAGAATATTGAATCTTTGTGGGTGGAGTTAGGAAATCGCAAGGGTAAAAAATCCATTATGGGAATCATATATAGGCCTCGAAATAGTAGCCAAGACGTGGGGATAAGTTTGCAAAGGGAGCTGAAAAAGGCATGTAATAAGGGTAATGACACAACTGTAGTGGGGGATTTCAATATGCAAAAGGATTAGGAAAATCAAGTTGGTATCATTTCACAGGAGAGGGGATTTGTTGAATGCCTATGAGATGGCTTTTTAGAGCAGTTGTGCTTGAGCCTACTCGGGGAAAAGGCTATCTTAGATTGGGTGTTGTGTAATAATCCAGATCTTATGTATAGGAACCTTAGGAGGCGGTGATCATAATATGATTGAATTCATATTGCAATTTGAGAGGGAGAATCTCAAGTCGCACGTATAAATATTACAATGGAAGAAAGGGAATTACACGGGCACAAGCGAGGAGCTTGTCTGGGTGGATTGGAGGGGGATACTGGTGGGAATGACAGCAGGGCAGAGATGGATAAAATTTCTGGGAATAGTTCCCAGGGTGCAGGATAGATATGTCCCGAAGAAGAAGAAGTACTCAAAT
Organism: Hemitrygon akajei; assembly: GCF_048418815.1. Lineage (NCBI taxonomy): Eukaryota > Metazoa > Chordata > Chondrichthyes > Myliobatiformes > Dasyatidae > Hemitrygon > Hemitrygon akajei. The sequence goes on along the minus strand of NC_133130.1, from coordinate 168,839,341 downwards.
GGCAGGGATAGGCAACCATGGCTGATAAGGGAAGTTAAGGACTGCATAAAAGCCACGGAAAGGGCATATAAGGTAGCAAAAGTGGTTAGAAAGTTGGATGATTGGGAAGCTTTTAAAATCCAACAAAAGGCAACTAAAAAAGCTTTAGGAAGGGAAACAATGAAGTATGAAGGCAAATGAGCCAATAATATAAAGCAGGATACCAAATGTTTTTTCAGTTATATAAAGAGTAAAAGGGAGATGAGAGTTGATATTGGGCCACTGGAAATGATGTTGGTGAGGTAGTAATGAGGGACAAAGAAATGGCAGATGAACTTAATGAGTACTTTGCATCAGTCTTCACTGTGGAAGACACTAGCAGTGTGCCAGAGGTCCGTGAGTGTCAGGGAGAAGGAGTGAGTGTCATCGCTGTTACAAGGGAAAGAGTGCTAGGCCAATGGAAAGGTCTTAAGGCGGATAAGTCATCTGGACCAGATAGACTACACCCCAGAGTTCTGAGACAGGTTGCTGAAGAGAAAACGGATGCATTGGTCATGATTTTTCAAGAATCACTTGATTCTGGCATGGTCCCAGAGGACTGGAAGATTGCAAATGTCACTCCACTCTTTAAGAAGAGAGGATTGCAAAAGAAAGGAAATTATAGGCCAGTTACCCTAACTCCAGTGGTTGGGAAAGTGTTGGGAGTCCATTATTAAGGATGAGGTTTCAAGATACTTGGAGACTAATGATTAAATAAGTCAAAGTCAGCATGGTTTCTGTAAAGGGAAATTTTGCCTGACAAATTTGTTAGAGTTTTTCAAGGAAGTAACTAGCAAGGTGGACAAAGGAGAGGAAGTGGATGTCATTTACTTGGATTTTCAAAAGGCGTTTGATAAGATGCCAAATATGAGGCTGCTTAACAAGATAAAATTCAATGGTGTTACAAGAAAGATACTGGCATGGATAGAGGAATGGCTACAGGAGGCAGTGAATGGGAATAAAGGGGGCCCTTTCTGGTTGGCTGCCAGAGACTAGAGACTAGTGGTGCTCCTCAGGGGGTCAGTATTGGGACCGCTATGGAAGTGATGTCTTTGTGGCAAAGTTTGCAAATGATACAAAGATAGGTGGAGGGGTAGGTAGTGCTGAGGAAGCAATGCAATTGCAGCAGGATTATAAGAATGGGCAAAAAAGTGGCAGGCGAAATACAGTGTTGGGAAATGTATGATAATGCATTTTGGTAAAAGGAACAACAGTGTGGACTATTATCTAAATGGAGAGAAGGTTCAAATATCAAAGGTGCAGAGGGATTTAGGAGTCCTCGTGCAAGTCTCCCAGAAGGTTAATTCACAAGTTGAGTCTGTGGTAAAGAAAGCAAATACAATGTTGGCATTTATTTCAAGAGGAACAGAATAGAAAAGCAAAAAGATAATGCTGAGCCTTTATGAGACACTGGTGCACTTGGAGTATTGTCAAGTTTTGGGTCCCATATCTCAGAAAATATGTGTTGTCATTGGAGAGAATCCAGAGGAGGTTCTCGAGGCTGATTCCAGAAATGAAGGAGTTAACATATGAGGAGCATTTGGCAGCTTTACGTCTGTATTCTCTGGAATTTAGAAGAATGTGGGGGATCTCATTGAAACCTACTGAATGTTGAAAGGACTAGATAGGGTGGATGTGGAGAGGATGTTATCTATGGTGGGGGTATCCAGAAATAGAGGCCACAGCCTCAAAATCAAGGACAACCTTTTAGAACAGAGGTAAGGGAGTATTTTTTTAACAATAGACAATAGACAATAGGTGCAGAAGTAGACCATTCGGCCCTTCGAGCCTGCACCGCCATTTTGAGATCATGGCTGATCAATTCCTATCAATACCCGGTTCCTGCCTTGTCCCCATATCCCTTGATTCCCCTATCCATAAGGTACCTATCTAGCTCCTTCTTGAAAGCATCCAGAGAATTGGCCTCCACTACCTTCCGAGGCAGTGCATTCCAGACCCCCACAACTCTCTGGGAGAAGAAGTTTTTCCTTAACTCTGTCCTAAATGACCTACCCCTTATTCTTAAACCATGCCCTCTGGTACTGGACCAGAGAGTACTGAATCTGTGGAATGCTCTGCCACAGAATATGGTGGAGGCCAAGTCCGTGGGTATATTTAAGGCAGAAATTGATCATTTCCTGATCAGTCAGGGCACCAAAGGGTACAGCGAGAAGGCAGGTGTATGGGGTTGAGTGGGATCCTCCTCCACCTCTATCCCTCACCAGGCAGGCTTCCAAGCTCTCCATTTCTTCCTGGACACCAGACTCAACCAGTTCTCCTCCACAACCACTCTCCTGCACCTAGCTCCTCACTCTAAGTAATTTTTCCTTTGGCTCCTCCCACTTTCTTCAAACAATAGGGGTAGCCATGGACACTCACATGGGTCAGCTATGCCTGCCTGTTTATTGGCTACGTGGAACAGTCTATACTCCAAACCTACACTAGTGACCGTCCCACACTTTCCTACACTACATCATTGACTGCATTGGTGCTGCTTCAAGCACCCATGCTGAACTCATCGATTTCATCCACTTTGCTTCCAACTTCCACCCTGCCCTCAAATTCACCTGGTCCATTTTCAACACCTCCCTCCCCTTTCACGATTTCACTGCCTCTAGCTCCAGAAACAGCTTATCTACTGATGTCTATATAAACCCATGGACTCTCACAGCTACCTCGACTATACCTTTTCCCACCCTGTTACCTGCAAAAATGCCATTCCCCTTCTCTTAATTCCTCTGCCTCCACTGCATCTGCTCTCAGGATGAGGTTTTTCATTCTAGAATGAAGGCGATGTCCTCCTTTTTCAAAGAAAGGGGTCTCCCTTCCTCCACCATCAACACTGCCCTAAACCTCATTTCTTTCATTTCATGTACGGCTTCTCTTTCCCCATCCTCCCGCCACCCTACCAGGAATAGGGTTCCTCTTGTCCTCACCTATCACCCCACCAGCCTCCACGTCCGACACATAATTACCAAAACTTCTGCCATCTCCAACGAGATCCCACCATCAAGCACATCTTTCCCTCCCCCCCCCCCCCCCAACCCCTGCACTTTCTACTTCCCGCAGGGATCTCTCCCTATGCGACTCCCTTGTCCATTTGTCCCTCCACACTGATCTCCCTCCTGGTAGTTATCCTTGCAAGCAGAACAACCTGATGGCATGAACGTCGATTTCTCAAACTTCTGGTAATGCCCCCCCAACCCCCACCTCTCCTTCATCATTTCCCACCCCTTTCACCTCTCTCACCTTATCTCCTTACCTGCACATTGCCTCCCTCTGGTGCTCCTCCCCCTTTTCTTTCTTCCATGGCCTCTGTCTCTTTACTTCATCCCCTCCCCTTTCAGGTTTCACCTATCACCTGGAGTTTCTTTCCCCCCTCCCTCCACCTTCTGAATCTGCTCCTCAGTTATGCTGATAGGGTCGGCAAGAATCATCAACTGTACTCTTTTCCTAGATGCTGCCTGGCCTGCTGAGTTCCTCCAGCATTTTTGTGTATTGGCTGTTACTTCAGAAGTTTTAGTCCAAGAGGAGCCAAAGTTCAGCACAACTTTGTGGGCTGAAGGGCCTGTACTGTGCTGTAGATTTTCTGTTTCCAAGAAAGGACCGAACCCAAATGAGATGTTCAGCTTGGACTGGGTGACATCTAAAATTGAAGGGATTGGTATATGCTACAGTTAATGATCCAAAGTTTCTCAGAGTGTGAATATTGTATTTTATCAGTTTGTTTTCATTCAGCCTGTAATAACTTCCCCAGCAAGCCTGTTTAAAGTAAGGTTTAAACCTCACCTCATTCTAGTTCAGTGTGTTGATGAGGATAACGAAAGCTTGTTTCATTTTAAACTATTGATTTATTATTGTTACATGTATTGAGATAGAATAAAAAACTATCCCATTCAGACAAGATCATTCCATCCATCTTCAAGTACGCCCACCACCCAGGCCATGCTCTCTTCTCACTGCAGCCAGCAGGAAGAAGGTACAGGAGCCTCAGGACTCTCACCACCAGGTTCAAAAACAGTTATTACCTAGTGGTGCTCTGCTGGGGATGGTATGGGAGTGAAGGCACAGTGAAGAGTGGCCTCTATACTAACTTCAACTTCCAACACTCTACACAAAAACATACCAGATTACTGCATCAAATGAAGGTGCAGTTTTGACTGATGCAAGGACTCGCTGATCTGGGTGATCAGATTTTTTGGGATAGGTTGGGGAAACTACTTGTTTCTCAGTAGTCGTGGTCAGATACAGTCCCCCCTCTTGATTTAGGCAGAGAAAGATCTGAGAAGACTGTATTTCTCATGAATCAGATGTAGAATCCTCACCTTATTGTGGTTCAGCATTCCGGAGAAAACTAGGGACATTTTGTCTCTATCACGTGGATCATGGGACAGAGGGTGTTGGTGTATCTGGGTCTTGGGTCAGAGGAAGTTGGTGTGTCTGGGTCTTGGGACAGAGAGCGGTGGTGTGTCTGGGTCTTGGGACAGAGGGCGTTGGTGTGTCTGGATCTTGGGACAGAGGACGTTGGTGTGTCTGGATCTTGGGACAGAGGGCGTTGCTGTCTTTGGGTCTTGGGTCAGATGGCGTTGGTGTGTCTGGGTCTTGGGACAGAGGGCGTTGGTGTGTCTGGATCTTGGGACAGAGGACGTTGGTGTGTCTGGATCTTGGGACAGAGGGCGTTGGTGTGTCTGGATCTTGGGACAGAGGGCGTTGGTGTGTCTGGATCTTGGGACAGAGGGCGTTGCTGTCTTTGGGTCTTGGGACAGATGGCGTTGGTGTGTCTGGGTCTTAAGACAGAGGGCGTTGGTGTGTCTGGATCTTGGGACAGAGGGCGTTGGTGTGTCTGGGTCTTGAGACAGAGGGCGTTGGTGTGTCTGGATCTTGGGACAGAGGGCCCTTGGTGTGTCTGGATCTTGGGACAGAGGGCCCTTGGTGTGTCTGGATCTTGGGACAGAGGGCCCTTGGTGTGTCTGGGTCTTGGAACAGAGGGCGTTGGTGTGTCTGGATCTTGGGACAGAGGGCCCTTGGTGTGTCTGGATCTTGGGACAGAGGGCGTTGCTGTCTTTGGGTCTTGGGACAGATGGCGTTGGTGTGTCTGGGTCTTAAGACAGAGGGCGTTGGTGTGTCTGGATCTTGGGACAGAGGGCCTTTGGTGTGTCCGGATCTTGGGTCAGAGGGCCCTTGGTGTGTCTGGGTCTTGGGACAGAGGGTGTTGGTGTGTTTGGATCTTGGGACAGAGGGCCCTTGGTGTGTCTGGGTCTTGGGACAGAGGGTGTTGGTGTGTTTGGATCTTGGGACAGAGGGCGTTGGTGTGTTTGGATCTTGGGACAGAGGGCATTGGTGTGTCTGGGTCTTGGGACAGAGGGTGTTGGTGTGTTTGGATCTTGGGACAGAGGGCCCTTGGTGTGTCTGGGTCTTGGGACAGAGGGTGTTGGTGTGTCTGGATCTTGGGACAGAGGACGTTGGTGTGTCTGGGTCTTGGGTCAGAGGGCCCTTGGTGTGTCTGGGTCTTGGGACAGAGGGTGTTGGTGTGTTTGGATCTTGGGACAGAGGGTGTTGGTGTGTTTGGATCTTGGGACAGAGGGCGTTGGTGTATCTGGATCTTGGGACAGAGGGCGTTGGTGTGTTTGGATCTTGGGACAGAGGGCATTGGTGTGTCTGCGTCTTAGGAAAGTTTCCTCAAGCCCACCAAATTCAGCAAATTTTGCTTCCAAATTTTCAGTTCACTCAAATAAATATCAACATTGTGATTTCATCAGTTCTTTATATTACACCACATTTATCAATTACAGACATTTACATTTACAAACCTATGAAATTTACATCAATAGTGGGGTATGTTTTGCCAATACCCAATGTAATTTTATAAAGTTTAGCCAAAATTGTACAAAAAGGTCACAATAGTAGTCAACTGTGTTTTTCTCCATGGGATTGCTCAGGTTCTGAGCTGAGTTCGCCCTAGGAAATAAGTCATGATGCTTACACCATTCACATTTCATCAAAAACGTAATGTTTACCAGGCAGCAATGTTTCACTGCAAGCCAGGCAGCATCTGTGCAGGGGGATGCTTTGGGCCTAATTCCTTGACCAGGTCTGACCAATCACAATCTACCCACCTTCACACCCACCTGTCACCTGTCAGCTTGTACTCCTTCCCCTGTCCACACCTTCACTCTCTGTCTTGGCGTGGAACATTAACTGTTCATTCTCCTCTGTATATGCCACCTGACCTGTAGAGTTTCTCATCATTGTTGGTTCCTAATGAAAGAGAAAATTCCAAAGAAGAGCTTTCTCTTATTTGGAGGAACCTGCTTGGCTAAGTTTTATTGAAACTTGTTTATGCCAAATATTTCGGAACATTTTTTTACAAAATATAACATCCCAAGCAGAAATATCTTTTAATAACTTTAATTAAATATAAGCCCAGAAAATCAGGGAATTTACTTTCATTCCCAATATGGAGACGGAATGGACGTTGGTTTTCCCAGTAGTTGTGGATGGAAGAGGATGAAAAGGGAGTGATGAAACACGGTGCTGGGGAAGGGCAGACAACTCGCAGTGGAGAGGAAGGAGACCCAAGCGTTCAACCTTGAAACGAAGTTCGGGGTCTCCATGCCGAGGCAGAAGCTGATGAATTTTGACATGGGTTTGGAGAGGGATGGAGATGACCATGCTTGGTAAAGGGAAGGAAAGACAGAGTGGGGCAGTGAACAGATGGGCTTGTTTGTACAGTAAATGTTAGGGCACAGTGGCTCCTGGATCATCTTGGTTTGCCTGCCACTAAAAGTATTCTCCAACCCAATAGTATCTGCCGGCGGAAAGGTAAAGCCAGCACTGCATCCACGCCGAGTTCACTGCCTCCACATTGAATTCCCCAGATTTCTACTTCTAGATTCCAACTGGTTCCATGTTTACAACTAATTAGAAATTGACACCACTGTGGAGTGTGAATGTTGAAAGACCTAGATAGAGTGGACGTGGAGAGGATGTTTCCAATATAAGAAGCGTCTAGGACCAGAGGGCACAGCCTCAGAATAGAAAGATGTCGCTTTAGAATGGACATGAGGAGGAATTGCTTTAACCAGAGACTGGTGAATCTGTGGAATTCATTGCCATAGATGGCTAATGGAGGCAGATGTTGATAGGTTCTTGATTAGTAAGGGTATCAAAGGTTGAGCGGGGGGAGGTCTAGAGAATGGATTTGAGAAGGATAGTAAGTCAGCCATGATGGAATAGCAGAATAGTCTTGATGGGCTGAATGGCCTAATTTTGCTCCTACAATATGTCTTACGGTCTTATGGAATACCTCCCTGAGTAGACTGTACTCGACAGAACTGTGGATGGTATTTCTCACTTTTAGTGTTCAGGCTAATTCCATCATTTTTGAATGATGTTAAAATATGTTTGGCATTTTAAGTCACAAGCATAACACCACAAAGACTTGAATGTAGGTTGTGGAGCCCAAAATACCTTCAGAATTGTAACCAAGCAAAGAATGTAGAAACAACCTCCCCAGTTTTGGAAATAGCTCAAATTCCAATGATGTTAAATAGAATTAGTGGAATTTGTGCCAAATGACAAAAAATTATAAAGGAGCTGGAAATTGCTATTGAAAGTTCCTAGAACATTTTACAAAATGCCCTCTAAAATTTATAAGGATGTTGCTGGGACTTGAGGACTTGAATAGGTTAGGGCTTCATTCCCTAAGGCAGAGGAAAATGAGAGGAGATTTGATAGAGGTATACAACATTATGAGAGGTATAGATAAGGTAAATGCAAGCAAGTTCTCCCCCACACTGTGATTGGGTGAGACAACAACTAGAGGTCATGGGTTAAATGTAAAAGATGAAATGTTTAGGAGGAACATGAGGGGTAACTTCTTCACCTTGAGGGTGGTGAGAGTATGGAAAAGCTGCCAGTGGAAGAGGTGGATGTGGGTTCAATTTCAATATTAAAGTGAAATCTGGATAGGTACATGGGTATGGATGACAGGGCTATGGGGGCTATGGTCTGGGTGCAGGTCGACAGGACTAGGCAGATTAATAGTTCAGCACAGACTAGATGGGCTGAAGGGCCTGTCTGTGCTGTATTGTACTATGACTCTCTGACTAAAGGATCTTGTGTACAGTCAGGTCATGGATTGCAGTTTGACTCTAAACATTTCCCATGGTTAATTTGTTTCCACACTTGGTCAACTTCAAACTTCAAAGCCTTCCACACACTCACTGCAGCCTGAGCTCGAGTGGCCTTCTGTGGATCGTCCTTTATCAACTCAGTGTGTGAAATGGCTAACACTCCAGACATTCAGTTTACTTCCCAAAGTCAAATCTGCCTTCCTGTTGGCAGCGGCTTATCAATGCCCCACATCTCTGTTCTTACCCCTCCGTTCTCCTGGGGCTACAGGCCACTAGAGTTACCTCTTCTCATCACTTGCCCATCACCTCCCTCTGGTGCCCCTCTTCCTCTGCTTTCTCCCATGGTCCGCTCTTTCTCCTATCAAATGCCTCCTTTGGCCCTTTGCCTTTTCCACCTATCATCTCCCAGCTTCTCACTTCACCCCTCTCCCTCACCCCCAGCCATCTGGCTTCACCCACCAACTTCTAGCAGCCAAAATAAAGAAGTGGGGGAGGGCAAGAATTAATAATCCTTTCCCTCCCCTCTTTTTCTGGCTTGTGTCTCCTTCCTTCCCAATTCTGATGAAGGGTCTCGGCCCAAAATGTCGACTGTTTATTCATTTCTATAAATGCCAGCTGATCTGCTGAGTTCCTCCAGCAATGTGTGTGTGTTTCCACACAGTTACCCTTCTTTTCCTCGCAGTGGCCAACGGAACTGCAGCGGTGACGGGTGACGACTGTGACCCCTCCGACCGCAACTGCACAGGGAGCATCGTTTCCCTAGGAAGACTCTCTCTGCTGTGGAGAACCCACCATTCAGTGAAGTGGTTATGAGGAAACTCCAGTTTATTGGCCTACACTCATGTTGTACGACCTCAGCCTGGCAGCTTCCCGCCCCCACTGCAGCTTGTAAATAGAACAGACGAGGGCACAGTCTGTCAGTAACAACTGTTGATGCAACAACATAAGTGCTTTCAAGCTGTGTGCAGACTCACTGGTAGTGAACAAGTCTTTAATTAGACACAGAAGCCAAAGGAGAGGGATGCAGAATCCTGTGACTGTGACCATTTGCCTCTAGCACAGCATCACCTAATGTCATCATCCATCCTCTCCCAGCTAGCTGTATTCTAAAAATAGATCCCTCCATTTGTATTTAATACTAATTTGTTTCAATATATAATTAACTATAACTGTTCCCATATTTAATGATAATATACTCAAGTGGCCACTTTATTAGGTACACCAGCTTACTGATGCCAATTATGTGGTGCAACGCACTGCATTTAAGCATGCAGACGTGGTCAAAAGGTTCAGTTGTGCAAACCGTACATCTGAATGGGGAAGAAATGTGATCCAACTGACTTTGATGGCAGAATGATTGTTGGTGCCAGACAGGGTGGTTTGAGTATCTCAGAAACCGTTGATCTTCTGGGATTTTCATACACAATGCTCTCTAGAGTTTATAGACAATGGTGTGAAAAACAAAAAAGAACATCCAGTTCTGTGGGTGAAAATGCCTCGTTAATGAGAGAGGTCAGAGTAGAATGGTCAGTCTTGTTCAAGCTGACAGGAAGGTGACAGTAACTCAAATAAACACACGTTACAACAGAGGTGGCAGAAGAGCATCTCTGAATGTATAACACGTCAAGCCTTGAAATGGATGAGCTACAGCAGCAGGAGACCACACCGGGTTCCACTCCTGCACCTAATAAAGTGGCAGTTAAGTGTATTTTGATTTGTTTCTATATATAATAAACTTAAATTCCAAAAAGAATTTGCTATTAAAAAGGGGGCTCAATTAAGAATCAAATTACAGTAAATATTTAAACAAGTGAGCACATTTCCACCAGTTGGAATGCGGAACAGCTTTAAAAACTTCCACTTTTTTCTTCACAGGTTTGAGAAGTGGCTGTTGTAATCTGAATGATGAGGGGTTGACCTCTGGAAGTGATACCTCGTCATACCTTTTGTGTGCACAGGAAATGCCTGAATCAGTCTCTGACTTCACACGTTATTCGTGCGTGATTGCAGTGAACAGCGCAGTGCGAGTTTCCCCACCAGATGTGCCACCATCTCCAGTCTCCATGAGGATTGCACAGTGCCAACATCAAATGGGTTGCATCCCACTTGGTGAAGTGGGTGGCTCGGTAGAGTCAGTAGTACAGGGGTGGAGCGAAGGCACCTTAAGTGGTCCGATATTTCAAGAGCACCTTGCCCTCTTCTAAGTCCAGTAGCCAATTATATCAGGCGCTCTTCGGGAGGCACCTTAAGGACACTGTCCATCTCCAGACGGGCACCGGCCACCTCCTGCTGGCTCGGGTTGTACGTCCCTTCAGTCTGCCGCTTCTTCCGGGCGGTCAGCACCACGAATATCAGAGCTATCGCAATGAGGAGCGCGGCCCCACAAGCCACGGGCACAGCCACGGCCAGCAGGGGGATAGCGTCCGCCTTGCTCCCTCTCTGCGAAGACAATGGGAGACCGTAAGTGCTGTTTTCAAACTGCTCACTGTCCTTCCCCCACCCTCCACCCCTCTTGAATTCAACAGGAAACAGAGCTGTCAGGTGCAGAGGGCAGAAACGTGCAAGAGCAATCAGCAAGGAGGAAAGAAAACACAGAGAACGAGGACAGGCAGGGCATTATTAGTCAAACAGGGCACAGCAGTTAGCATAGATTTGCTTACAGAAAACAATCTGTGATACATTCTACTGGCTCTTTTGAGTTCTGCTCAAGATACAGTCATTGAACACTACAGCACAGAAACAGGACCTTCGGCCCATCTAGTCCATGCCAAACTATTATTCTGTCTTATCCCATCGACCTGCACCTGAAGCACAGCCCACCATACCCCTCCCATGCACGTACCTATCCAAACCTCTTAAATGTTGCAATCAAACCTGTACCCACCACTTCCACTGGCAGCTCATTCCACACTCGCACTACACTCTGAGTGAAGTTCCCCCTCATATTCCCCTTAAACATTTCAACTGCCACCCTTAACCCATGACCTCTAGTTCAAGTCTCAACTAATGTCAGTGGAAAAAGCCTGCTTGCATTTACCCTATCAACACCCAGCCGTCACACAAATAAGAACATCAGTCCTTGTTGGTGAGACATTTTTCATTGATTCTAACGTTTCTCTTTGTTCTACTTTGAAAGCCTGCAAGAAAATGAATCTCAGGGTTGAATATGGTGACATATATATACTTTGATAATAAATTTACTCTGAAGTACGTAATACCGAAGTTTAATGTTCCTCCAAAAGTTTAAACAACTCAGCAGAAAGGAATATACATTAGCTCAGGATAAAGTGGATCTTGAAAATGAGTATAACAGCTTAGAGAAAGGTGTACTTGTTTAGTGAGAACCATGCCGCAGCATTGGTAAAACCTGCGGCCACCTCATGTCATCTAAAGTTACATAGGAGCACTACAACAGTTAGGGCAATGGATTCTTGTGAGGTTGGGACTGTTGGCTCACTTCTTATCACAGAACTTTAAGCCATTGGGAAGGTTAGTATCCCACTGTCATACAGCTATCCAACCCTACCCTCCTCAAGCCCTCCATCTCCTGTGTGCTGCAAGAAGAGGTTCATCTCCTTCTGTGTGCTGCAAGAATATAAAGGAGGATAGTAAAAGCTTCTTTAGGTATGTGAATAGCAAAAAAATAGTTAAGACCAAAATTGGGCCATTGAAGACAGAAACAGGTGAATTTATTATGGGGAACAAGGAAATGGCAGATGAGTTGAACAGGTACTTTGGATCTGTCTTCACTAGGGAAGACACAAACAATCTCCCAGATGTAACAGTGGCCAAAGGAACTAGGGTAAAGGATGAACTGTCTGAAGGCTGATAAGTCCCCAGGACCTGATGATCTGCATCCCAGGGTACTTAAAGAGGTGGCTCTAGAAATCGTGGACGCATTGGTAATCATTTTCCAATGTTCTATAGATTCAAGGACAGTTCCTGCTGATTGGAGGGTGGCTAATGTTGTCCTACTTTTCAAGAAAGGAGGGAGAGAGAAAACAGGGAATTATAGACCGGTTAGCCTGATGTCAGTGGTGGGAAAGATGCTGAAATCAATTATAAAAGAGGAAATTACGACACATTTGGATAGCAGTAGAAGGATCAGTCTGAGTCAGCATGGATTTATGAAGGGAAAATCATGCTCAACTAATCTTATGGAGTTTTTTGAGGATGTAACTATGAAAATGGACAAGGGAGAGCCAGTGGATGTAGTGTACCCAGACTTCCAGAAAGCTTTTGATAAAGTCCCACATAGGAGATTAGTGGGCATAATTAGGGCACATGGTATTGGGGGCAGAGTACTGACATGGATTGAAAATTGGCTGGCTGACAGGAAACAAAGAGTAGTGATTAACGGGTCCCTTTCAGAATGGCAGGCTGTGACCAGTGGGGTACCGCAAGGTTCAGTGCTGGGACCACAGCTGTTTACAATATACATTAATGATTTAGATGAAGGGATTAAAAGTAACATTAGCAAATTTGCTGATGACACAAAGCTGGGTGGCAGTGTGAAATGTCAGGAGGATGTTATGAGAATGCAGGGTGACTTGGACAGGTTGGGTGAGTGGGCAAATGTATGGTAGATGCAGTTTAATGTGGATAAATGTGAGGTTATCCACTTTGGTGGCAAGAACAGGAAGGCAGATTATCTAAATGGAGTCAAGAGGAAAAGGGGAAGTACAACGAGATCTAGGTGTTCTTGTACATCAGTCAATGAAAGCAAGCATGCAGGTACAGCAAACAGTGAAGAAAGCTAATGGCATGCTGGCTTTTATAACAAGAGGTATTGAGTATAGGAGTAAAGAGGTCCTTTTGCAGCTGTACAGGGCCCTGGTGAGACCACACCTGGAGTATTGTGTGCAGTTTTAGTCTCCAAATTTGAGGAAGGACATTCGTGCTATTGAGGGAGTGCAGCATAGGTTCACAAGGTTAATTCCCGGAATGGCGGGACTGTCATATGTTGAAAGATTGGAGTGACTGGGCTTGTATACGCTGGAATTTAGAAGGATGAGAGGGGATCTGATTGAAACATATAAGATTATTAAGGGATTGGACACACTGGAGGCAGGAAGCATGTTCCCGCTGATGGGTGAGTCCAGAACTAGAGGCCACAGTTTAAGAATAAGGGGTAGGCCATTTAGAACAGAGATGCGGAAAAACTTTTTCACCCAGAGAGTGGTGGATATGTGGAATGCTCTGCCCCAGAAGGCAGTGGAGGCCAATTCTCTGGATGCATTCAAAAGAGAGTTAGATAGAGCTCTTATAGATAGCGGGGTCAAGGGATATGGGGAGAGGGCAGGAACGGGGTACTGATTGTGTATGATCAGCCATGATCACAGTGAATGGTGGTGCTGCTAGAAGGGCCGAATGGCCTACTCCTGCACCTACTGTCTATTGTCTATTGTTCAAGCTGTTAAGCAAGACATGGACCCACACACCTAAAATGCTGGAGGAACTCAGCAGGTCACGCTATGAGAAGGAATGAACAGTTAACATTTTGAGTTCAGACCCTTCTTCGGCACTGCAAAAGAAAAGGGGGTCACGTCACTTTCGGTCATTCCCTTAAAGGCACATCCTCCTTTCTGGTCCTGATGAAGGGTCTCAGCCCAAAACATCGACTGTTTATTCCCCTCCATAGACACTGCCTGACCTGCTGAGTTCCTCCAGTATTTTGTGTGTGTTACTTTGGATTTCCAGCATCTGCAGAACCTCTTGTGTTTATGACCCACAAAGCTGTCATATTCTTTGTAGAGTGTGGCACTCACTCGTTTCAACAATACCATCTGATAAAGAACCACACCCATTATCTAGATTAAAGCCCTCACTCTGCATCTTATCTTCATGCATTAAGGTAGGAATGGAAGCTTAAATCTATATCAGACATGTAGATATTAAATCTGCTTCTTGTTTTCATTGAGATCGAGTGTGTTTAACAAAACAGGGAGATGGGAACAAGAGTGACAGAGCTGGGGATGGGCCAGTTGGTATACAAGTCAATGCAATTGTGAGGAAGGACAGACAGATGATGGGGTAAAATTGCAGTCAGAGGGATGAACTGAAGTGTAACATGGGGGTAAAATCAAACATGGTGATGAATACAGGACAGAAGGTGTTACATTTGACTGCACGCAGAGTACGGAATAAGGTAGATGATCTTGTAGTGCAGTTAGAGATTAGCAGGTATGACGTAGGCATCACTCAGTTGTGGCTGAAAGAAAATCACAGATGGGAGCTTAACATCCATACACTTGTATCGGGAGGACAGGCAGGTAGGTAAAGGGAGGTGGGCGGGCTCTGTTGGTAAAAACGAAATCAAATTCTTAGAAAAAGATGACATATGATTGGAAGATGTAGAATCCTTGTCGATAGAGTTAAGAAACTACAAGATTAAAAAGACCCTGATGGGTGTTATATGCAAATCCCTGAACAGTAGCCAGTATATGGAATATAAATTTCAATGGGAAATAGAAAAGTCCTGTAATAAAAGTAATGTCAGAATCAGAATCAGGTTTGTTATCACCGACATGTGACGTGAAATTTGTTAACCTAGCAGCAGCAGCAGTTCAATGCAAAGCATAATATAGAAGAGAAAAAAAATAAAATTAATAATAATAAATAAGTAAATCAATTACAGTATACATATTGAATAGGTTAAAAAACCTGCAAAAAACAGAAATACTGTATATTAAAAATAAGTGAGGTGGTGTCCAAGGTTTCAATATCCATTTAGGAATCGGATGGCAGAGGGGAAGAAGCTGTTCCTCAGTCACTGAATGTGTGCCTTCAGGCTTCTGCACCTCCTACCTGATGGAAACAGTGATGGAGCTGACTAGATTTACAACCCTCTGTAGCTTCTTTCGGTCCTGTGCAGTTAGCCCACCCCCCCTGTACTAGACAGTGATGCAGCCTGTCAGAATGCTCTCCACGGTACATCTATAGAAGTTTTTGAGTGTATTTGTTAACATAGCAAATCTCTTCAAACTCCAAATGAAGTATAGCTGCTGTCCTGCCTTCTTTATAACTACAACGATATGTTGGGACCAGGTTAGATCCTCAGAGATCTTGACACCCAGGAACTTGAAGATGCTCACCCTCTCTAAACTCCTGATCCCTCTATGAGGATTGCTATGTGTTCCTTTGTCTTACCCTTCCGGAAGTCCACAACCAGTTCTTTTGTCTTACTGACATTGAGTGCCAGGTTGTTGCTGTGGCACCACTCCACTAGTGGGTATGTCTCGCTCCTGCACACCCTCTCGTCGCTACCTGAGATTCTACCAACAATGGTTGTATCATCAGCAAATTTATAGATGGTATTATGGATTGTCAGGGGGGATTTCAATATGCAGGTACTGTAGATATGAAAATCCGGTTGGTGCTGGATCCAAAGAAGGTGGATTTGTGGAATGTCTACAAGATGGCTTCCTAGAGCACCTTGAGGCTGACCCCACAAGGAGAAAGGCTATTTTGGATTGGGTGTTGTGCAATGAACTAGATTTGATGAGAGAGCTTAAAGGAACCCTTGGGAGACAGTGGCCATAATATAATAGAATTCACCCTGCAGTTTGAGGGAGAAGACGAAGTCAGATGTATCAGTATTGCATCAGAGTAAAGGGAATTACAGAGGCACGAGAGAGAAGCAGGCCAAAGTTGATTGGAAGGGGACACTAGCAGGGATGACAGCAGAGCAGCAATGGCTGGAGTTTCTGGGAGTAATTCAGAAAGCACAGGATAGATACTTCCCAAAGAAGTAGTATTCTAACAGGAGGATGAGGCAACCGAGGCTAACAAAGACAGCATAAAAGCAAAAGAGAGGGCATGTTCTAGAGCAAAAATTAATGGGAAGTTAGAGGATTGGGAAGATTTTAAAAACTAACAGAAGGCAACAAAAAAAACATAAGGCGAGAAAAGATGAAATATGAAAATAAGCTAGCCAATAATATAAAAGAGGATACCAAAGGTTTTTTTCTGACTTATAAAGAATAAAAGTGGACTTTCAACTGTTGGAAAATGACGCTAGGGAGGTAGTGATGGAGGACAAAGAAATGGCAGACAAAATTAATGTATTTTGGATCAGTCTTCCGGGATCAGTATGCCAGGAACTTGAGAGTGTTGGGGTAGAAGTGAGTGTAGTTACTATTACTAAGGAGAAGATGCTTGAGAAGCTGAAAGGTCTGAAGGTAGATAGATCACCTGGACCAGATGGACTAAACCTCCAAAAGAGGCAGCTGAAGAGATTGTGGTGACATTAGTAATGATAGTTCAAGAATCATTAGTTTCTTGAATAGTTCTGGAGGACTGGAAAATTGTAATTGTCACTCCACTCTTTAAAAAGGGAGGGTGGAAGAAGAAATGAAATTATAGACCAGTTAACCTGACTTCAGTGGTTGGGAAGATGTTGGAGTCCATTATTAGGAGATCTAGGCCCCATATGGAGCCAGTGATCATTAATGGAGAACGTGTGGAGCAGGTTAAGACCTACAAGTATCTGGGAGTACAGTTAGACGAGAAGCTTGACTGGACTGCCAACACAGATGCCTTGTGCAGGAAGGCACAGAGTCGAATGTACTTCCTAAGAAGGTTGGCGTCATTCAATGTCTGCAGTGAGATGCTGAAGATGTTCTATAGGTCAGTTGTGGAGAGCGCCCTCTTCTTTGTGGTGGCATGTTGGGGAGGAAGCATTAAGAAGAGGGACGCCTCACGTCTTAATAAGCTGGTAAGGAAGGCGGGCTCTGTCGTGGGCAAAGTACTGGAGAGTTTAACATCGGTAGCTGAGCGAAGGGCGCTGAGTAGGCTACGGTCAATTATGGATAACTCTGAACATCCTCTACATAGCACCATCCAGAGACAGAGAAGCAGTTTCAGTGACAGGTTACTATCGATGCAATGCTCCTCAGACAGGATGAAGAGGTCAATACTCCCCAATGCCATTAGGCTTTACAATTCTACCTCCAGGACTTAAGAACTTTTTAAAAGCTATTAATGCTTTTTGAGACGGTGATTTAGATGCATATCATATTTTTTTTACTGAGTTAAGTATTGTATGTAATTAGTTTTGCTACAGCAAGTGTATGGGACATTGGAAAAAAAGTTGAATTTCCCCATGGGGATGAATAAAGTATCTATCTATCTATCTATCATTAAGGATGAGGTTTTGGGGTACTTAAAAGCACATGATAAAATAGGCCAAAGTCAGCATGGTTTCCTTAAGGGGAAATCTTGCCCGAGAAATCTGTTGGAATTCCTTGAAGAAATAGCAGGCAGGATGAGCACCAGGGTAGCACTGTAGTAGCGCGACACTATTACAACACGGGGCATCAGAGTTCAGAGTTCAATTCTGGCATCATCTGGAAGGAGTCTGTACATTCCCCCACCCCCCATGTCTATGGTCTTATAAGACTCAGAAGAAATGGGATTAAGTCTCTACTTTCTATGATCCAAATCAGTTGGTTGGGCTCAAACTTCATTTTATTTTTGTAGTTAACACTTGCAAATCCAACAGTTTATCACTTTATCTGTAGTTAGGAGTCTGAGGAGATTTGGCATGTCACCAAAGACTGTGGAGAACATTCTGACGGGTGTGGAGGCACCAGACACAGGATTGAAAGAGACTGCAGAGGGTTGTAGAGTCATCCAGCTCCATCACAGTCAACCCTCACCATCACCAATGGAATCTTCAAAACTGCTGCCTGAGGAAGGTGGCATCCATTGGTGGGGACCGTATCACCCAGCACATGCCCTCTTCTTTTTACTACCATTAATGAGGTGGTACAGGAACCTGAAGACACACACTCAACAGTTTAGAAACAACTTCTTCCCCACCGCCATCAGGTTCCTGAACAGTCCATGAACAATGAACCCCAGCTCACTGTTCCTCTTTTCCACAATTAGTTTACTCATTTTTTGTAACTGATTGTAATTTTTATGTCTTACATTGTACTGCTACTACAAAACAACAAATTTCATGACTAATGGCAGTGAAATCAATAAACCTGATTCAGACTGTTTTGATTTTTGCTTGCCAAGTCAAATCACCTCCAGGTTCAATTTGAAGATCATCATCCAGAGAGTTTCGTCTCTAGCCCTTTACCTTTCCCACCTACCCAGCTTCACCTATCGCCTTCTAGCTCTCCTCTTTGCCAGCCCACCCCCACTTTGTTATTCTGGCATCACCCCACTTCCTTTCCAGCCCTGAAGAAGGGTCTCAGCTTGAAACGTTGACTATTTGTTTATTTCAATAAATGCTGCCTGACCTGTCGAGTTCCTTCAGCATTTTGCATGTGTGTTGCTTTGGATTTCCAGCATCTGCAGAATACATTGTGCTCATGAGTTAAGCCTGTGCCCGGTTTCATTGAATGAATTTTTTTTTAAATTTAAGTTGCGTCTGATTGGCCCAGACAGGGGTGAGGAGAAGACTCCAATTAGACTAACTAAATTCAGTCTGTTACTCATGAAGTGTTCTGATTGCAGCACTTATAGTAATAATATAAACATTCAACAAATGTTTGCAACTTCCATAATACTTTGTGTCATCTTTTTAATGTTTCCGATGAGTAACAAGCTGTTAACATAATGAAGCTGCTTGAATAATAAGCTCCTTCACTATATCTTAATCTTAATGCTAATTGGACATGCAGAAACAGCATGATAAAACACACAGCCATGTGTCTCTCAGATTACCAATTAATGCCACAATCCCATCGGTGACAAAAGATTAATGTTGTCCTCACCGAAATGACTGTCAGTCACATCTGCTTGGAAACAGGGCCAATGCTTATTCAGATAAACATCCCAGCAGGAAGTAGCATGTGAGCATGTCACTGGGTAGGTTCATTATGCAAAGTGTCACCGGTATGAGCAAGATCCAGTTCTTTATGCATTTTGCAAACATTTTCTGGTAAAGAGCATTTCGTGGAAAATGGGTGCATGCAGCGGTAACCACACCAAAAGTTTATTCCTACCATAATCAGATTTATTATCACTGACATACAGTACAGTGCAAAAATCTTAGGTACGTACATATAGCTAGGGTGTCCCAGACTTTTGCACAGTACTGGAGTAATTTTGTACATTGCACTGCATTGCTGCCACAAAAAAACCACATTTCATGACATATGTTAGTGATGATAAACCTGATTCTGATATGGGTCTCTGTTGTGGACTGAGAGTGGGAAAGGGGCAAGGAGAGGGGTATCGCAGTTGGGAAAGGGGGAAGAGAGAGGGGAGGGAGCAAGTGAGCACCAGAGAGACATCCTGTAATGATCAATAGGCCAATTATTTGGAGTCAAATGACCTTGCCTGGTGTCTCAGAGCTGGGTGTGTCTACACCTGCCCCAGCACTCCTTCTCTGCTACCTGTCCCACACCCCTCCCTCGGCACTCCACCCTCACCATTTGGTTTACTGATCATCACAGAATGTCTCTCTGGCATTTCCCATCTAAGAGTTCTGCATAGAGTTCGTTGTACCTCTGTTAAATATATTATAGAACTGGTTAAATGCATTGAGAGTCTGTTAAATATTTTTACAGAGTCTGGTAAATATACTGCACGCTACCCTGAATGAAAATGGGAGAGGGCACCACAGGTTTAATAAGTCTTGGAGTGACTGGTCAAATCTTACCATATGCTAGATGGGACAAGCTAAGGACAGAACCATATTATTACTGATACTTAATATTTGCCTGTAAACATACGATAGTCTGGCAAATCAAAAACATAGGAGATTCTGCAGATGCTGGAAATTCGAAGCAACACACACAACATGCTGGAGGAACTCAGCAGGTCAGGCAGCATCTATAGAGATGAATAAGTCTACGTTCTGGGTCAAGACCCTTCATCAGGACTGAAAAGAAAGGTGGAAAAAGGCAGAATAAGAAAGTGGGACGGGGATGGGGCGGGGAAGAAGTCAAGCTGGCAGCTGATAGGTGAGACCAGGTGGGTGGATTGGGGAGGAAGGAGGAGGAATCTGATAGGGGAGTGGACCATGGAGAAAAGGGAGGGAGGTGATGGACAGGTGAGGAGAAAAGAAAGGATAAGAGGGAAACCAGAATGGGGAATGGAAAAAGAGAAAAGGAGGGAAGGGTGGAAATTACTGGTGATTCATGTCACCTGTTTAACCCATACAGGTTGGCTCAGTATATTCATTTTGATTTACAGTGAGTTCCAAGATATCATCAGATTTGGAAAGACTTGAGCAATTCTAGTGCCAGACAAGCTCTGTTTCAAGCTCGTCAATATCCATGAACAAGATTAGGTAGGATAGAAACTGAAAAAAATATTTGGCCAAAGCAACATAGAACAGAGAACTGTCAGTGCAGGTCCTTCAGCTGACCTTTAACCTGCTCTTAGATCAATCTAACCCCACATTTTTCTATTTTCCATGTGCCTATCTGAGAGTCACTTAAATGTTCTTAATGTAATTGCCTTTACCAACACCCTTGCCAGGGCGTTACTTACCCTTGGCACTCTCTGTGTAAGAAACCTGTCTCTGACATCACCTTCCCCCATACTTTCTTCCAATCAAGTGTTGTACAGTTCTCTGTTCTACCAGTTGTGTCCCCTGGTATTAGCCGTTTCCATCCTGGGAAAAAGTCTCTGGCTGTGCACTCGATCTTCGTCTTCTATCAACTTATACATTCCTCTCAAGTTGCCTCTCATCCTGCTTCACTCCAAAGAGAAAAGTCCTAGCTCACTCAGCCTATCCTCAGAAAATATGTTCTCTAATCCTAAATCTAAAGCATGAAGTAAAAAAATGAAGAATTTGCGTACATCGATCTCACACTGTTCACCCGCAAAGTTGGCTGCACAGATGCACTCAAAGGTGTTGACCGCGTTGTGGCAGGTAGCTCCATTCTGGCAGGGGTTCGACGCACATGCATTGATTTCCACCTCACACCTTACAGAAAGGATGAAAGTGTTGCATCAGTAGAAGAGAGAGAACTTGACAAACCAATTTCTTGCGTGGTTCAGACTGAGAGACACTTGCAAATGTCTGTGTGTTTTTGATGTCTTGGCTTCACACACACATAGTGGCCACTTTATTAGGTACACCTGCTCATTACTGCAAATGTCTAATCAACCAGTAATGTGGCAACAGCTCACTGCGTAAAAGCATGCGGCCATGGTCAAGAGGTTCAGTTGTTGTTCAGAGCAGACATCAAAGTGGGGAAGAAATGCGATCTAAGTGACTTTCACCATGGAATGACTGTTCATGCCAGATATGGTGGTTTGAATATGTGAAAAACCGCTGGTCTCCTGGGATTTTCATGCACAACAATCTCTAGACGCTAGAGCTTACGGAGAAGGGTACAAAAACACCCAGTGAGTGGCTGTTCTATGGGCAGAAATGCCTTATTGACCTTGCTAATGAGAGGGGTCAGGGTGAATGGCCAGACTGGTTCAAGCTGACAGGAAGGTGACAGTAACTCAAATAACCACACATTACAACAGTGGTGTGCAGAAAAGCATCTCTGAATGCACAACATGTCCAATCTTGAAGGGGATGGGCTACAACAGCAGAAGACCACGAACATACACTCAGTGGCCACTTTATTAGGTGTGTAACTTTATTAGAAGGTATGTACTTCCTAGTTATTGTGTTTTATATACTGAACGTTGGTTTAGAAATACACAAAGAATTTCAAACCTCTCTCTGAAAGCACTAGGCTTCTTCTGTACCCTTCTCTATGTGAGAGAATTCAGTGGCCACTTTATTAGGGATCTCCTGTATCAAATAAAGTGGTCACTGAGCACATGTTTGTGGTCTTCTGCTGTTGTAGGTCTTCCACTTCAATGTTCAATGTGTTGTGCATTCAGAGATGCTCTTTTGCAAACTACTGTTCTAACGCATGGTTATTTGAGTTGCTGTCAGCTTGTGAAAATCCCAGGAGATCGGCAGTTTCTGAGATACTCAAACCACGCTGTCTGGCACCAACAATCATTCCATGGCCTAAGTCAATTACATCGCATTTCTTTCCCATTCTGATGTTTGGTCTGAACAACAACAGAACCTCCTGACCATGTCTGCATGGTTTTATGCATTGAGTTGCTGCCACATGATTGGTTATTTAGATATTTGCATTAATGAGGTGTACAGGTGTACCTAATAAATGGGGCACTGAGTGTATTTTTCTGTGGTCCTTTGAAAGTTTAAGATTAATAATCACATTTTAACTTAAATAATAGCAAGTGACACTCTTAAAAATAAATCATAACATGTAAGAAAGCTTAAATCACTATCAGCATCTTGAAACAGGCATTAATTGTTGTAATGATGTAAGATGTTATTTTACACTATGATCCCTGGAAAGGTAGAATTGTGTGAAAAATTTTGGATGAAATTAATGGGTGGTCTAATTCCTTCATAACAAAGATAAAGAGGAATTTCATTAGCCAGAGAATGGTGAATCTGTGAAATTCATTACTACAGACAGTTGTTAGGCCAAGCCATTGAGTATATTAAAAGAGGAGGTTGATAGATTCTTGATTAATCATGGCATCAAAGGTTACGGGGAGAAGACAGGAGAATGAGTTGAGAGGGATAATCAATCAGCCATGATGGAATGGTGGAGCAGACTCGATGGACTGAATGGCCTAATTCTGCTCCTATGTCTTATGGTCTTATAGAGATGCTGCCTCACAACCCTAAGACTGCAGGTTCAATCCTAACCTCCAGAGCTGTCTTTGTGGAGTTTGCATGTTCTCCCTATGGCTGCGTAGGTATCAATAGTGTGGATTCTTCAGTTTCCTCTCCCATTTCAAACAGAGCTGGTAGCTTAATTTGTTTCAGTAAATAAGTGCTAGTATAAGTGACTGGTGAGTTGGGGGGGACGATCTCATTGAAACCTAAAAAATAGTGAAAGGCCTAGATAGAGCTGATGTGGAGAGGATATTTTCTATAGTGGGGGAGACTCGGCCCAGAGAGCACAACCTCAGAATACAAGGACAGAGATAAGGAGGAATTTCTTTCGCCAGAGGATGGTGAATCTGTGGAATTCATTGCCACAGACAAATGTGGCAGCCAACTCATATTTAAAATGGAGGTTAATAGGTTCTTGATTAATCAGGGTGTCAAAGGTTACAGGGAGAAGGCAGGAGAATGGGGTTAAGAGAGATAATAAGTTAGCTGTGATGGAATAGTGGAACAGACTCAATGGGCTGAATGGTCTAATTCTGATCCTATGTCTTTTGGTCTAAAGCAGTAGTAGATAGGCATGTGAGAGCAGTTAAGTTACAGGGATACAATTCACATTGAAATGCCTCCTCTATTGGGCCAGAAAGCCACTTGATTATCGAGAAGACACCTCACCTCCAGGGGCATGGAGGATGGGTAATAAATTCTGGTCTCGACGGCAACAGACACTTGTAGGAATGAATAGGAAGTTTACCTTTCTCCAGTGAATCCTGGTTTGCAGGTACAATTAGCCCCCCACACTCCATCAGTGCAAAGTCCCCCGTTATGACAGCTGAAGCTCTCTCCACAAGTTACTGGGGGGTAGGGCCACCTGGAAAGTTAGATATGAAAGTAAAACTAGCAGAAAATACAAAAGCATCATACAAGTTTCTAAGAGACTTGAACTACATCCTTTTTTTGTGACAGTATGTTTTCTGCTATCATAACTAACCTTATGTGCTATGTCATATATGTCAAACTCAAGGCTCGCGGGCCAAATCCGGCCCGCGGTGGAATTATCTTTGGCCCGCGAGATAATATCTAATTACTATTAAAGCTGGCCCCAGTAATCGAAGTGCCTATGGCGTATGATATGGCTAATGCTGAGTTTATTCAGGTACCAGGTTTTCAGGGTTTTTAGTGTTTATTCGGCAGTCTTGCTCGGCAGTCTTCTTCATAAGAAACGGAATTTGTAAAGTGAAACACTTTGTAGTTATAGCAGAGTCTGAGACACATGAGAGCAGGCTGAAAAAACGAAGGCAATGAAAGCTGCGTTCGCACACGTCCGACTGATCCGGCCCGCATGAAGCTGCATTTTGCTCAATCCGGCCCGTGACCTAAAATGAGTTTGACACCCCTGTGCTATGTGTTGTGTGCTGTGAACTGTTGATGTGTTTTACACCTTAGCCCCAGAGGAAAGCTGTTTCATTTGGCTATGTTCTAGTATGGTTAAATGACAATTAAACTTGAACCTAAATTAAATAAAGCAGAAAAGGGAGCTAAAGTGAATGGAGGACCCTTGGAAGATGAGAAGGTGCAATTAATGCTGGGTAATATGGAAATGGCTAAGGCTTTAAATGACAATTTTGTGTCAGGGACACTTGCCAAACAGAAATGTTATGGATGTGACGGGAAGTGAGGACCTCAATATGATCACTGTTGCCAAAGAGGTAGTGACAAGCAGCGAACGAGTAGGCCTAAAGGCAGACAAGTCCCCTACTCCTGAAGGGTCGATTCCAGGGTACTGAAAGAAATGGTGGAAGTTATAGCAGATATGTTTGTGAAAACTTACAAAAGAAATTCTGGGCTCTGGACAATTCAAAGACAAGGAATGCCATGCTATTGAGTAAAAAAAAGTGTAGGCAAAAGGCAGGTAACTATAGGCCAGTTTGAATAATTTCTGTAGTTGGGAAAATGCTTGCAGCTATCATTGAGGAAGAAAAGGGAGATAAGTATTAGTATGGATAGAGGATTGGTTAACCAATAGAAGGCAGAATGTGGTGAATGGAATTCCACAGGGGTATTCCAGAATACCCACAACTGCTCACCGTATACATGAACTTTTGGGAAGAGAAGACCAAGTGTAGAGTATCTAAGTTTGCTGATTACACTAAATTGAGTGGAAAAGCAAATTGTTTAGAGGATGTGGAGAGTCTGCAGAGAGATATAGGTAGATTAAGTGAGTGGGCAAGGGTCTGGCGGATGGAATACAATGCTGGTAAATGTGAGATCACCCACTTTGAAAGAAAAAAAATAGAAAATCAGATTAATATTGAAATGGTGCAAGGTTGCAGCATGCTGCTGTGCGGAGGGACTTGGGAGTGCTTGTGTATGAATCACAAAAGGGTAGTCTTTAAGCGCAACAGGTTATCAAGAAGGGAAATGGAATGTTGGTCATTGCTAGGGCAACTGGATTTAGAGCTGGAAGGTTCTGCTGCCACTGTACACGTTACTGGCAAGGCCTCACCTGCAGTGTCTCGTGCAATTCTGCTTTCCTTACTGGAGGAAAAACGTACTGGTTTTGGAGGCAATGCAGAGGAAGTTCACCAGGTTCATTCTGGAGACGAAGGGGCTCACCTGTGAGGAGAGACTAAGTCACCTGGGACTATACTCGCTAGAATTCAGAAGAATGAGAAGGAATCTTATAGAAACATATACAATTAAGGGATAGATAAGATAGAGACAGAAAAGTGGTTTCCACTGTTAGGTGATGCTGGATAGAGCCTCAAGATTCAGGATAATAGATTTAGGACAGAGATGAGGAGAAACTGCTTTTCCCAGAGAGTAGTGAGTCTGTGGGATTGTCTGCCTGAGGAAATGGTTGAGACTACCTCATATTTAAGATACTATTAGATAGATTTTTGCATAGTAGGGGAAATTAAGGCTTATGGGGAAAACACAAGTGCTCTAAGCCTATAGGTGGCACAGTAACATAGTGGTTAGTGTAACAGTTTAAAGTTCCAACAACCCAGGTTCAATTCCCGCTGCTATCTGTACGGACTTTGTACGTGGATTTCCTCTGGGAGGTCTGGTTTCCACACACATTCCAAAGGTTAGTAAGGGCTGTGTAGGTACTGGAAGTGTGCCATCTCCTGAGGACAGCCCCTGCACATCCTCAGTCTGTGTTGGTCGTTGACACATTTCCCTGCATGTTTTGATGTACGTGCGACAAATAAAACTAATCTTTCTAAAGAGATAACGAGATTAGCTTCATTTGTCACATGTACATCGAAGCATGATGTTAGATGCATCACTTGCCTCAAATCAAACCAGCAAGGATTGTACTGGGCAGCCTGCAAGTGTCACCACATTCCCAGTTCCAACAGCACGCCCACAACTCATTTATCCTAACCCGAATGTCTTGGGACTGTGGGAGGAACCCACACAGTCACAGGGAGAATGTACAAATTCCTTACAGACAGTGGCGGAATTGAACCCTGGTCGGTGATTGCTGGCACTGTGATAGTGTTACGCTGCCATTCCTCCTGGCGTATGTACTCACTCGCAGTGTGGCCCAGTGAACTGGCTGGAGCAGTCACAGTAGTACGAGTTGAGAGTGTCAACGCATTTCCCCTGGTTTATACACTGGTGGTCCACGCAGTCATCTATATCCTCCTCGCAGTTCACCCCGGTATAGCCCGGATCACAGCTGCACCTATAGCCCGGCTCCAGGTTGCTGCAGTTGCCATGGATACAAGGCCTAGAGGCGCAGTCATCGACTCTGGCCTCACACCGGCTCCCTTCCCAGCCTGAAACACAGCTGCACTGGAAAAGATTGAAGAGGTCTTCGCACTGGCCGTTATTCAGGCATGGATTTGGGGAACAAACCTTCGAGCTGAAGCATCCAATCAGAGCTGGGGAACCACTCACTATAACAAACTGTCCGCCCTTAGTAAGGACCTCCTGGCTTACGTAAGGAAGGTAGATTCCACCAATTCTGACCACTCCGAGACACCCAGTGAAATTGTGGCCCAATGTCAAATTCACATTATCTTGAAGAAAGTTTATGTTTCCGGCAGTGACTGTGCTGGTGACATTGGCGTTGCCGTCCACAGCAAGAACCCATCTTGATGTCACCTTCGAAGGCTCCTCCATGGTCACAAGTACAGAGTGCCACTGTCCGTCTGAGATATTGATGGTGCTAGAGAGGGTAAGCCCCTCTACGCTGTTGCCACTGTACAGATTAAACTGTAGCTGGGAATTGTGGAATCCAATCCAGAAGGATTCGGCTCCGTGGCTGACCTGTAAAAGATCAGCAGACACGGCTCTGGTCTTGAAGTCCACGGAAATGCTGGTGAGATCTCTTGTGATCAACTTGTTGCTGGTGTAAACAACTGGATTCTCACCTTGGAACGTTGCGTTGGCCAGACCTGTGAAAACACAGCAGAGTGCACTCAGTGACCTCTTCCTGCTCATTAATGCAAAGATCTGATCAGCCAGTCATGCGGTAGAAGCCCAAAACATTAAAGCATGCAGACTTGGTAACACCTTATTCTGCATTCTGCTATTGTTTTACCTTGGGCTACAACAAAAAAAAACCTATGGGTAGCAAGTAAAACGTACCTTGATACATGTGACAGTAATAAATTAAATTTACCAATTTTCTCATCCTAGAGCATCTATAGAATGAGAGGCAGAGATAGGATAGGCAGTCAGGATCTTACCCCAGGCTAGAAATATCAAAGACTAGAGGAGATGCATTGAAGGTGGGGAGGGGAGGGCAGTTTAAAGGAGATTTGTGGGCAAGATTAAAGGGCCACCACAACATTGTGGGCCGAAGAGCCTGTACCGGATCAATCAATGATCCTTTTAATATCAGAGAATGTATCCAATACACTGTTCTTTGTTCTAAACATTCAATATTATAATTTCAACTACAATCACTTCTTACTCTTTCTTTTTTTTAACAACTTAGAGTCACAGAGCGCTACAGTACAGAAACAGGCCTTTTGGCCCATCTAGTCTGTGCTGACATATTATTTCTTTGATTCAAATGGAAGTTTAAAATGAAGTTAACTTGGTGCAGAGTGTAATTAGCAATTTTAATTTCCAGAATTTGCATTTGATTTGGAAAAGTCTAGATTATTTAATGAAGCATAGAGGACTGAAAGCTGAAAATCTGAAATAAAAACAGAAAATGTTGCAAACACTTAAGCAAATTACATAGCGGAGAAATTAAGTCAACGTTTTGATTCATATCTAAAGAAACATCATGGATATTCTGTCGTTTTTTTTGTTCTGCACAATAATTGGAACCATGGTTAGCAAAGTCATGATGGGCCAAAGGGACTGTTCCTGTTCTGTGCTCTGAGTACTGACAACATGCTGAGTATGTCCAGTTCTTTATTTTATTCCTATCACAACATTCTCTTGTATCTGAAGTTTTTACTTGTGCAGTTGAATGTCATCCTTACATTCGTATCCACCTGGGAGATCCAGACAGCGAGACTCTGAGGGACATGGATGTGTCTCGCACCACACGATCTCCTCACAGGTCCGCCCCGTGTACTCCTTGGTACATTCACATTCAAAATCGTTCCAGGTCACAGTGCACTTACCGCCATGTTGGCACGGCATAGGCTGTGGAAAAGGAAGAAGCGATGGTCATGCAAACCAATTGATTTTCACTAGATCTCAGTCCGCTGGTCACGGCACAACGCACGAGGGCTAACCCAACACTTGGGAGATGAATGGATTACACTATATTGAGATTAATGACCACCCTGCCATCACCATCACGAGGACAGCGATCTGTTTACGGTTTACCTGTACTGCGCACTACATGCATTTTGAATTATATTTTATTAACTTATTTAAGATAATATTTTGATTTATGTGCTGTGTGTGATGTATGCTTTATGGGTGTCTGGAGGAACTTTGTTTCATTTGGTTGTATATATGCACAGTACTATACAAAAGCGTCAGACACATATGTATAGCTAGGATACCTAAGACTTTTGCACAGTACTGTAGTAATTTTATGTATTGCACCGTTCTCCTGCCACACTCAAGAAAAAACAAATTTCATGACATACATGAGTGAAGATAAACCTGATTCTACATGGGTCTCTATTGTGACTGAGAGTGGGGAGGGGGCAGGGAGAGGGGAATCACAGTTGGGAAAAGGGGAAGGGAGAGGAGAGGGAGCAGGAAGCACCAGAAAGACAATCTGTAATGATCAATAAATCAATTGTTTGGAATCAGACGGCCTTGCCTGGTGTCTCAGGCTGGGTGTGTCTGCACTCGTGCCACTCCCCATCTCAGGACTCCTTCTTTGCCATCTGTCCCACACCCCTCCCACAGCACTCCACCCTCACCATTCCCAACACTCTTTGCTCCCGCCAGATTTACAAACTCGCTGCCTGCTCCACATTGACAAATACACTACTGTGTAAAAATCTTAGGCACTTAGATATATGCCTAAAACTTTTGCATAGTACTGTATTTAGTCAGATGACCATAAACTTGAACTTGATGTTGTGAATCTATGTATCTATTTCTCTCTGTAAATTGCGGTGTTACACTGTATGGAAACAGGCCTTTTGGCCCATCTCATCTCTGCATAACTGAGTCAGTCCATTTGCCTGTGTTTGGCCCACACTCCTGACGACCTTTCCTTTCCATGTAACTGTCCAAATGCCTTTTAGATATCATAATATGAAATTTATCATATTGGATCGGTAGTGTCGTGGTTAGCATAATGGAATTTCAGCAGCAGTGACCCAGGTTCGATTCCTGCCCCTGTCTGTACGTTCTCCTGGCGACCGTGTGGGATTCCAGCAGCTGCTCCACTTTCCTCCCACATTTGGCACAATAGGTTATTTGGTCACTTGGGTGTAATTGGCCAGTGTGAACCTGATGGGCCGAAGGGCCTTCACTATGCTGTATCTCTAAATAAAATAAAATATATAAAACAATAACTTTTCGGTGGACAGTCCTGAGCCCGGCTGCAAAAGAAGGACTGGGCATGGAGGCAGAGAACTCATCAGCAAAAACCCAGAGCTATAGTTATGCCAACGGAAGCTCCAAAGACCTCATCCCTGGGAGAGGAAGGATCTTCACCTTGAAGGTGTATGAAGTTACGTGGGGAAAGGCGTAAGGCTGTGGAAGCCACAGGGCTGATCACCCTTCAATCCAGGACAGAGGACTCTAGTGGGCTGCTTTCGGTGGCCTAGGCCCCAGTAGGAGCAATGGGCTTACAATGAAGATGAAATAAAATAATAGTACCCACTAGAAACCACGTTCCCTGCCGAATTCCCCTTGTCATATTCTGATGACTGCACTCTGGAAAAGATTTCTGTGCACACGTGCAGAAGAAAGTGCCACAACATGGAATGCACATTTGTTTCTGATATTTAAACAGACATTGCTCACACCTGCAGTGCTGAAAGCTGTTAAATGAAAGCCACCAGATGATCTAGAGTCATGGAGAACTACAGCTCAGAAACAGGCCCCGTGGCCCATCTAGTCCACGCTGAACCATTTAAACTGCCTACCCCCATTGACCATAGCCCCCCCATACCCCTACCGTCCATTAACCTATCCAAACTTTGCTTAAATGTTGAAATCGAGCTCGCATGCACCACTTGTGCTGGCAGCTCACTCCACACTCTCACCACCCTCTGAGTGAAGAAGTTCCCCCTTATGTTCCCCTTAAACAATTCACCTTTCTCCCTTATCCCATGACCTCTAGTTGGAGTCTCACCCAACCTCAGTGGAAAAACCCTATCTATACCCCTCATTATTCTATATACCTCCATCAAATCTCCTCTCAATCTTCTATATTCCAAGGGATAAATTCCTAGCCTATTTAATCTTTCCTTATATCTCAAGTCCTCCAGTCCTAAGAACATCCTTGTAAATTTTCTCTGTATTCTTTCAACCATATTTACATCTTTCCTGTAGGTAGGTGGCCAAAACTGCAGATAATACTCCAAATTAGGCCTCACCATCGTCTTATACAGCTTCAACATAACATCCCATCTCCTGGACTCAGTACTCTGATTTATGAAGGCCAATGTGTCAAAAACTTTCGTTATGACCTTATCTACCTGTGAAGCCACTATCAATGAATTATGTACCTTTATTCCCAGATCCCTTTCTTTTACCACACTCCTTGATGCCCTACCGTTCACTGTGTAAGAGCTATCCTGGTTGGTCCTGCCGAGGTGCAACATCTCGCAGTTTTTTGCATTAAATTCCATCTGCCATTTTTCAGCCCATTTTTCCAGCTGATGCAAGCCATGATACCTGATCCAGTTAACCACATTATCATCCAGATAACAAACAACCATGAACACAGCACCAATCCCTTTGGTACTCCACTAGTCACAGGCCTCCAGTCAGAGAGGCAACCATCTTCTACTACTTGCTGGCTTCTCCCACAAAGCCAATGCCTAATCCAGTTTACTATCTCATCTTGAACGCTGAGCAACTGATCCTTCTTGACCAACCTCCCATGCGGGATTTTGTCAAATGCCTTTCCCGCTACTTGTGTCAGGGTACAGGAGGTACATTAGGTGTAGTAGGCACCTAATAAAGTGGTCACTAAGTGTGTTTCTGGTTCAGATATCTCCCATCCTTACCCAGCATGGGCCTGCTGTGCCTCTGAACTTGACAATGAACTCTAAATGCCAGCAACGCTGGTAAGATTCGCGCCCTGGGAAACAAACTGGAATATGAATTATATGTTTTACCTTGCAGGTATCATCACTGATACAGTCCTTGAGCACGTTCATAGGAGTCTTACTGGTGGAAACGGCCAACGACGAGGTGTAATTCTTGTCTTCCAGAGGGTAAAATTCCAGTAGATTATCATTGACTCTCACATCCTGCAGGCAGCCCTTGAAGGCTCCTCCCCAAACAGCAGAATCTCCCTCGGGATCTCGGCCAAGGTGCACATGCATGAGCTGTTGAACACTCTCACGAGGCAACATTCGCTCCAATACAATAACATCTGATTCCCTCACAGTCAACCTGCGTCCGTCCACGCGGAATTCTACTAGTCGCCTTACGCCATCAGCCAGGTATCTGGATGTGTCCAGTTCCGTGCCGTGTACTGCAACGAGAATGCTGCCGTTCAGCAGGTAGCTCGAGAGGTAAGGAGCTGTGGCATTCCTGAGCTGGAAGATGAAGCCATTTGGACTCCGTGTGCGAATGAAGAACGAAATGACAAGCTTTGTGCCAGGATTATCCGTGATAATGAAAGATGCCAAGCTGCTGGAGTTGTTGTAGCCGAACGTGGCAGGGATGTATTCTGCACCAGGATAAAGAACACAGAACAGTATAGCACAGGAACAGGCCATTCAGCCACAAAGTTGTGTCAAACCAAATAAATCAGTAATCAAATGGCCAACACAATATCTATATCCTTCTGTTTTCCTCATCTAAACGTGTCTTAAAAGTCTCTAATGTATCTGTCTCTACCACCACCATAAGCAGTACATTCCAGGCACCCACCACTCTGTGTAAAGAAACTAGCCCTCACATCTCCTCTGAAATGACCCCCTCTCACCTTAAATGCATCCCTCTGGTATTAGATATTTCAACCCTTGGAAAAAGATACTGACTGTCTATTCTTTCTATACTTCTCAGAATCTTACAAACCTCTATCAGATCTCCGTTCAGCCTCCACCACTCCAGAGAAAACAACCCAAGTTTGTCCAAACTCTCATTATAGCACATGCCCTCTAGTCCAGCCACAACCTGGTAATTTCGCATGGAGGGAGGATTGGCCAAGTGTCAGAAGGCAAAGAGTGGGAATAAAGGGAGCCTTTTTTGACTAGTGGTGTTCCACAGGGGTTGATGTTCAGACCACTTCTTTTTACGTTATACGTCAATGATTTGGACGACAGAATTTTTGTAGTCGCATGTACCGATAACACAAAGACAGGTGCAGGGGCAAGTAGTGTTGAAGCAGGGAAGCTGCAGAAGGGCTTGGAAAGATTGGGAGAATGGGCGAAGAAGTGGCAGATCATAAGTATATGGTTACGCACTTCAGTGGAGAGAATAAAAGCATTGATTATTTTCTAAATGAGCGGTAAATTCAAAAATCAGGGCTGCAAAGGAATCATCATGTAAGATTCCCTAAAGGTTAACTTGCAAGTTAGAAACACAGAAACATAGAAAACCTACAGCACAGTCAGTGGTGAGGAAGGCAAATGCAATGTTAGCATTCATTTTGAGAGGACTAAAATATAAAAACAAGGATGTAATGCTGAAAAAATAAAAAAACACAAAATGCTGGCAGAACTCAGCAGGCCAGACAGCATTTTGTGTTTTTTATTTATTTCCAGCATCTGCAGATTCACTCGTGATGTAATGCTGAAACTTTATAAGGCACAGGTGAACTTTCCCATGGAGTACTGTGAGCATCTTTGGGCACCTTATTCAAGAAAGGATGTCCTGATGTTGGAGAGAGTTCAGAGGAGGTTCACGAGAATGATTCCAGGAATGGAAGGGTTAACATATGAGGAGCTGTAAAGTTAAACCTGTTTTCAAGTGGTTTCCATTATTGTTTGTGAAATCAGTGAGTGGGGTCAGGAGGCACTTACTACCAGTAAGTGAGTTAACCATTTATTTACAGAACAAGACAAACACTAAACATTCAGTAAACCCTTCGAGTTAAATCCAGTGGCAAATACTTAACTAAATGTGCACCCAGGCTCTCTTCACTGCAGCACACCTCCATTGGTTACCGTTTCCACAGCACCAGTCATGATTCCCCAGCTCACGGTGAGCCAGAGAGGAGAAAGAGACCAAGAGCTTTCAGTGCACTGGATTTTTACCCAGCTGGCACCAGGGCACCATCAATGAATGGCAGAGGCTGCAATGCTCCTCAAACAGGCCAATCCCTAGCTAGAACAGGGTAGTGGCTGTCGATGAACCAGTAAGATGGATATTTACGACAATATTTCCTATGTCATTCAAAGACTGAAGAAGAATAAATGATCTGATCTGCTTACCTTGGTCACAAGTGGGACCTGCATATGGCCGGAAGCAATCGCATGTGTAGCTTGTCCACAAGTCCACACACATCCCTTGACTGTTACACGGGTTCTGGTCACACCAGTTTGTCTTCTCACAGTCCAGTTTAAAATTCCACGCAGTATCGTCTGTGAAGGTTTGTGGTAATATAGGCCTATGGTCCACTTCTAAATCCTGCATGCAGCCAGTGAAATTTTCCCCAGTTGTTTGGTCACCACCAATGTACGTAGTCTGGAATGAAGCCAACGAGGGCAGCGTGGCTGATTTTATGAGCTTTGAGTCAGAGCAAGTCTGGTTTGGACAACTCGGATGCGATAACTTCACCAGGAAGTTCTCCCCAAGAAGAACTCTGAGGTGGTGCCATGCCCCATCGCTGACCAGATTACCGAATGAGATGTCCATCATCTGGCCACTAATAACTGCTCTGGACATCAGCCTCCCACTGTGGATCTGAACGCAAAGATATTCATCGAGTGGATTGCCTCGGTAAATCAGCGATGCATTTGGTAAGGTGGTCCTGAATCTCACACTGATGCTGATTGATTCGTCGTTGGTATGTCTGCTGGTCTGGTTGTTGTCCTCTGCTGAATGCAGAGTTACAAAGCCATTGTACAAGGAGAAGGTGGTGGAGGTCGAACAAGAGGCGTCATAAAATCCAGCAGAACATCTACAGGTATAGCCATGGATGCCATTCACCATGTTAGGGATGCAGGTAGCTCCATTGAGGCAGTTATGTTGCAGACAGCCAGTCAGTTTGACTGAACATCTTTTCCCTCCCCAGACAATTCCATCTTCCCCCATGGGAGGGCAATGACAGGTATAGTCCGCAACACCATCTTCACAGGTCCCTCCATTTTCACAGGGACTGCTCTCACATTCATCAATATTAGTTTGACACGTCACACCTGCGGGGAGATAGAAAACCAATCATTTATACCACAAGAAAGTTTCACATATTTTGATCTGTTTAAAATACAGACTATCTCTAAAATGTACAATCTATGGGATTCATACCTTGAATTTAAAACCCTCATCCTTGTTTTCCAGTTGCCTAGCATCTCCCCCTCACTCTAGCCTTGGAAGTTCCTCCAATTATGTGAGATTTCTGTGTCCACCAAGTTTGGCAGTGAAATCTCTCAGGACTGAATCATTACACCGTGTGGACTTAGCTGCCAAAGGCTTAACCTCTGGAATTCCCTCTCCAGACTACTCTCTCTCCACCCATCCCCTCCCCCACCACCCTTCCTTTATCTCTCTCTCTCTCTCGCTTCCTCTCCCCTCTCCTTTTCACATCCTTGCTCTAGAAACAGAGAAAAACCTACAACTCATTACAGGCCCTTCGGCCCCCAATGCTGTGCTGAACATGTCCTACCCCTTCTTTTCTCCCTCTCACTGTCTCTCTGCTCTCCCTTTCTCCCCGTTACCCCTTCCCTCTCTCCCTCCCCATCTCTCCCCCCTCTCCTCCTCCTGTCTCTTCCTTTCTCTCTCTGTTTCTCTCTCCCCTTTCCCTCTCCAACCCCCAAAATCTTTCTCTTTTACCCCTCTCCCTTTCCCTCTCTCCTCCCACTCTCTTCCCCCTTCCCCTCACCTCTCCCTCCAACTATCTCCCTTCCCCACCCCACCTCCTCAGATCCTCTTTGATCAAGCCTGACTGACTGCTCATTCTATCACCTGGCATCATTACCCTCCTCCTCTGAAGCACTTGTGACACCTTCATTCATTAAACAGCCTGCACTGTGCAACTGGAGATTGCTGAACAGAACTCCAACGTGGAAACTTAACTTGCAAGCAGAACTGCAGAAAGTTCACCAACTCTCTCGTAAGTGAGTTTCTATTTTAACAAAGCTGTGGTAGTGACTGAGTGATGCAGGTTATCTTCGGAGGAGTCTGAAACACTGTAATAAGGGAAGACTTTGAACAGAAGTTGAACTAAATGTAAAGGATATCGAACAGATCAGATCTGAGATAGGAAACCAACTCAACATCTTCCTGTCCAGAGTAAAGTCTTTTCCTGAATGCAATACACCATTAAACCTGCAATAAAGAGCTTAAAACTAAGCTCCTGCATTCCAAAATTCATTTTTCTTGTAAAACAGTAGCTGGGGGGGGAGGGGGGAGGAAGGAGAGAGAGAGAGAAAAGTGGGAAGAGGGGAGGGAGGGGAAAAGAAGATGTGGAATGAGAGGGGGAAGGAAAGGGGGAAGGAGAAGGGGAAGGAAAGGGAGGAGAGGGGGTAAGGAGGGGGAGAAGGGGAGAGGAGAGGGGGAGAGGGAGGGGAAGGAGAGACAAGAGGGGGTAGAGAGGAAGGAGAGAGGTGGAGAGACGAGAGAGTGGGGAGTGAGGAAGGAGTTAACGATGGGGAAAGGGATGAAAGGAGGGAGAGGATGGGGAAAGAGACAAGGGGAGGGAAAGAGTGAGAGTGGGGAGAGGAAGAGAGATTAAAAAATGATGCCAGACTAGTCATAAACGTAAGAATGAAATGATGATGACATCTGTACCTGAATTCAGAAAAATTCCGCAGAAGAACACACTGTAAAGGCGAGACTTCATTGTGGAGTCCCTGTCTGCCTGTGTATAAGTGCCTGATTACAACAGAACACTGAATGTGCCTTACTGATGCCAGTCAGGCAAAAGCGATTAGTAATTAAATCAGCCAATATAAAGAGAGCTGCACTTTAATATAAGTTGGTCTTGCTGGTAATCCTCCTCCTCCTCCTTATCCATTCCCAGCTGGATGCTGTCAGGTCTGACACGAAGAATGCTCGTCTCCTTGTCTTTACATTTTAGATTGCAGCAAGCACCAATTGACATCAAACCCCCGGCCTTTCTCTGAGAAAGGTTCTTTCTGCTCTCAGGAACTTGTAAGGGATTCAGAGGAGAACTTTTTTATATCTAACTCTGCTCATTTCAGTATACGGTTCTAACTACTATGGTGTGTCACAGAATTAAATTCCCCATGTGACCACTTCGGTTGGTTTGCTCAGCTCTTTACATTTGCTGTGAGGGAGCTGTTAGATTCCACTTGCAGAACCAGGAGGCAATGGCCTTGTTATTGTTTTTATTATTTTAATAAACGAGCTGACATAAGGTCGCACTAACTGCTACACTACCGTTGCAACCCATGCACGGTGACTGAACTACAGCTGTCTGTTCTAATCTGTGGCTTCAAGAAAATGCCCCCGATGCTTTTCAAAAAGTTGTTTTGTGTCTCGCCCATTTGTGGATCTAGTTATTTCATTAGCAGTGTGGCCCATGCTGTCCAGAACCCACACAGGATCAGTCAGAAAAGCCATAGCCCCACTCCCCCAAGCAATTTTTAATTGTCCTGTCCAACTCCCCTCCCCCTGCCCTTCCAATGTTCGAAACTCCAGTGAAAACAAAGATACTGTGTGGTTAATGGCAACAGGCAAGGGCTACTTTCTTCTAAGTACAGCACAAGTGCCTTCTTTGCAAACTTCACAATGTTACAGTGGAGAAACTAATTCGCACACCTCAAAACTGACCTCAATTCAAAGTTCAAAGTAAATTTATTATCAAAGAATGTACATGTCACTGTTTATGGCCCAGAGATTCATTCTATTGCACATTCACAGTAGAACAAAGAAACACAATAGAATCAGTGAAAAACTACACACAAAGACTGACAACCAATGTGCAAAAGACAAAATGTACAATACAAAAAATAGATAGATGGATTTATAAATACTGCTGAGAACATGAGTTGTAGAGTTTAGTGTTAAGATAAGTTATCCACGCTGGTTCAGGAGTCTTATGGTTGTAGGGACGTAACTGCTCCTGAACCCGGTGGTGTGGGAAAGAAGACTCCCGTACCTTCTTCCCGATTTAGTTAGTGAAGTAAATACTTTTTTGTAACAGGAAGCAATGATTTTGCTGAATTTGCATTTTCCTGTCTTCTCCCTCCAAGAATAATTCTCGGATCAAAACAAATAATAACATAAACACAAGAGATTCTGCCAATGTTGGAAGTCCAGACAAAATGTTGGAGGAACCCAGGAGGAGAATAAATAGTCAATGTTTCAGGCCAAGGTCAGGGTCTGCACCGGTGCTACCCCTGCCCCGGCTCTCTTACAGTGCCACCTGTCCCACACCCCTCCCGCGGTGCTCCACCCTCACCATTCCCAACATCCTTTACTTCTGCCAGATTTACAAACTTGCACTCCACTCCACGTTGACAAATACAAATATATTTATATTTATGTATTTAGATAGTGTATTTAAAATATATATATTACTTATATTACTTATTTACATTTTTTGGTTCCTTAAGGTTGTCATAGCCGGGGGTGGTAGTGAGGATAAGCTCCCACCACCTATTAAATGCTCCCAATTGAGTGGGTCTCAAGTAGCCTCTGATAACCAGGTCCAGCTCCTGGCCTTCACGTGTGACTTAGCTACTAAGACAAATGGAACCTCTGCTACTGACAGGAGAAGGGGCAAAGGTAGGTTACTGGCACTTTAAAACCAATCACTTCAGGTAGATGGGGCTTGTCAGCCATAGTTGGCAACTCATTTAGAAGGAAAACTCTGCTCTTAAACCTCCGCTACCGTGCGGATATATCCACTCATGGGGAGGGGAAGGCTTTGGGAGTAAATCCCAAGGGAAGAATCTGGAGCTAGAGTCCCTAAGGCAGTCCTACATTGAGTTCAACGTTGACTGGCAACTCCTGCGATGACACTGGTATCAAACTATATTGGTCTCTGCCGTTCTTTCAGGTTCATCAGATGTGTGGAGAGGGGAGCCTGCTACATGGACAACAGCTCACACTCCATATCGTACTGCCCTGGCTTGGGTATCTAGACAGTCAGGACACAACATCCACGGTCGACTTTGACGAACTGAGGCCTCTCATTACTTATTTAAATGATATAGATATTTGTTTCTTTTTGTAATTTGTTACAGATGACCTCACTTGGTCCTTTAATATCACCTGTCTGAACAAGAAGACACAGCAGCACCTCTGCTTTATTGAAGCAAGCAAAACTCCCCTCCACTTGCACCCCGCCCCCCCATCTTAAGTGCATTTCACAGGAGCACCATTGAGGGTACCCTGATGAGTTGCATCTCCATCTGGTATGGGAGCCAGTCGACCATCGGACCAGAAGTCCCTACAAAGGACTGTGAGAACAGCTGAGAGGATCATAGGGGTCTCCCTACCACCCATTGTGGACAGTCATCAGGAGCTCTGCGTCTGCAGGGCCCTTGGTATTATTAAAGATCCCACCCATCCATCCAGCATCCTCTTTGACTTTCTACCATCAGTCAGGAGACAAGAACGGTCGGGATGAGAAACAGTTTCTTCCCAAAGGCCACTGGGCTTCTGAACTCCCTGTTGCATCATATTCGAAGTGTCACTGTTCTGTACCTTACAATATTTAATATTAATGCACTTTAGTTTGTTATTTATGTGTGATTCATCTGTAGAATTTATCCTTACCTTCATAAGTTAGCATGTGTTATATGTGTTGTGTGTACTACTGTGTTTTACACCCTGGTTCAAAGAAACGTCGTTTCATTTCTATATGCATTATATGAATATATTGGTTAGATACATATATGTAGTTAAGTGACTATATACTTTACTTGACTTATAGTATTTTTTACGTTTCGCACTGTATTGGTGCTGCACAAAAACATGACAAATGCCAGTGATAATAAACCTGCTTCAGATTGTAGATTTAGATGTCTACATCAATGGAAACTGTTCCTGCAGTATATTAACAAGATCGATCATGCATTAACTAATATGCCCCAGGAGGGAAAGGGGAAAAATTAGTGGAAGTTGGTGAAATCAATGTTCATGCCTTCAGGTTGGAGGCCACCCAGGTGGAATATGAGGTGTTGCTCTTCCGACCTACAAATCATTTCTTTGTCCTCTCTACCTGACAAAAGATCAGTGCAAGGAGGTAAATATTTCCAAACTTTGAAAACACTCTGAACTGTTAGTCAAATATTTGAACCCAATTACCTCCTATGTGGTGGTTATAATTTTTTTTATATGTCAGTGTGTTCTGATTGGTCTATTTTGATTATTTCTGCACAATAAGTTCAGAATATTCTTTACGCTGAACAGAAAAGCAAAAATCCATGAATTTCTGCTTAAACATTGTACATAGAGTGGCTATAAAAAGTTTTCACTCCGTCCCTCCTGGAAGTTTTCGTGTTTTATTGTTTTACAACATTGAATCACAGTGGATTTAATTTGGCTTTTTTGCCACTGCTCAACAGAAAAGACTCCTTTGTGTCAAAGTGAAGACAAATTTCTACAAATTGGTGTAAATTTATTTCAATTATTAAGCACAAAATCATTGATTGCATAATTACTCACCCTTTCAAGTCAGTATTTAGTAGAAGCACCTTTGGCAGCAATTACAGCCTTGAGTCTGTGTGGATAGGTCTCAATCAGCTTTGTACATCTGGACACTGTAATTTTTCCCCATTCTTCTTTACAAAACTGCTCAAACTCTGTCAGATTGCATGGAGATTATGACTGAACAGCCCTTTTCAAGTCTAGCCACAAATCCTCAATTGAATTGAGGTTTGGACTCTGACTTGGCTACTCCAGAGCATGAACTTTGTTTTTTTTAAAAAGCCATTCCTGTGTAGCTTTGGCTTTATGCTTGGGGTCATTGTCTTGCTGGAAAACAGATCCTCCCCCAAGTCGCAGTTCCTTGCATCAGGTTTTCCTCCAGGATTTCCCTGTATTTTGTGCATTCATTTTACCCTCTACCTTCACAAGCCTTCCAGGGCCTGTTGCAGTGAAGCATCCCCACAGCACGATGCAGCCACCACAGTAGGGATGGCTCGTTTTTGATGATGTGTGGTGTTTGTCTTACATCAAACAAAGCATTTAGTCTGATGGCCAGAAAACTCAACCTTGGTTTCATCAGACCATAGAACCTTCTTCCAGCTGACTTCAGAATCTCCCACATGCCTTCTGGCAAATTCTAGCTGAGATTTCATGTTGAGTTTTTTTCAACAGTGGCTTTCTCTTTGTCACTCTCCCATAAAGCTGCAACTGGTGAAACACCCGGGCAACAGTTGTATGTGCAGTCTCTCCCATCTCGGCCACTGAAGCTTGTAACTCCTCTAAAGTTGTCATCGGTCCCTTGGTGGCCTCCCTCACTAGTCCTCTTCTTACACGGTCACTCAATTTTTAAGGACGGCCTGCTCTAGGCAGATTTACAGCTGTGCCATATTCTTTCCATTTCTTGATGATTGACTTAACTGTACTTCAAAGGATATTCAGTGACTTGGAAATTTTCTTGTATCCATTTGCTGACTTGTGCTTTTCAATATCCTTTTTGCAGAGTTGCTTGGAGTGTTCTTTTGTCTTCATAGTGAAGTTTTTGCCAGGATACTGACTCACCAGCAGTTGGACCTTCCAGATACAGGTGTATTTTTACTACAATCAATTGAAACACTTTGACTGCACACAGGTCTCCAAAAACAGATCTTTATTTAACCAATTATGTGACTTCTAAAATCAATTGGCTGCACTGGTGGTGATTTGATGTGTCATATTAAATGGAGTGAATACTTTTGCAATCAATTATTTTGTGTATTATATTTGTAATTCATTTACATCACTTTTCACTGACAGAAAAGGATCATTTCTCTTGATCAGTGTCAAAAAAGCCAAATTAAATCCACTGTGATTCAATGTTGTAAAACATTAAAACATGAAAACATCCAAGGGGGGGTGAATACTTTTTATAGTCACTGTACATTTCGCCCCACTCCCAGCAAAGTAACCCCATTAGTCTCATTTATGAGAATGAAGGGCAAATTTTTAGGAGTGTTTTATTTCAAGATTATTTTATTTAGCAATACAACATGGTAACAGGCTCTTCTGGCCC
This sequence comes from Hemitrygon akajei, assembly GCF_048418815.1. Classification (NCBI taxonomy): domain Eukaryota; kingdom Metazoa; phylum Chordata; class Chondrichthyes; order Myliobatiformes; family Dasyatidae; genus Hemitrygon; species Hemitrygon akajei. The sequence continues at coordinate 168,797,655 of NC_133130.1, read as the reverse complement.
ATTGAGACTGTGCTGCCGAGTTATACCCACGTGATCAATTAATCCAATGACCTGTACGTCTTTGGAGTGTGGGAGGAAACCCATACGGTCACAGCAAGTATGTACAAACTTCTTGCAGACAGCTCTGGAAATTGAAGCCTGGCCACCAATACTGTAATAGCCTTATGCTAAATCTATGCTACCACGCCAGCCCAACATGAGAGGCATCAATACAGTGGATGGTACAGCCTTTTCCCCAGGTTATGTCCAAAACTAGGGTGCATAGTGGGGGTGGGGGGATATTTAAAGGGATCTGAGGGGTAACATTTTCACACAGAGGGTGGTGAACGTACAGAGTGAGCTGCCAGAGAAACTGGTTGAAGCAGGTACCATTGTGTCATTTAAGAAGACTTGGATAGGTACATAGATGACGGAGTGAAGATACGTCTCTACCAAAGGAGGTGTAAGTCACTCCTTCCCTCCGCTAGCCTGCGGGTCACCCTTGAGCAAGGTGTAGCACCTGCTTAGCCCCCGATCAGGGTCACATGATGCCACGGGAGCAGGAGGTGGGGAGGAGCACCTTGCAACTCCTTTGATAGGGATGTATCTCTATCCCGCCACATGGGAGCTGTACAAGACAATAAAAATCATCGATGGAGCATAGAGTATTACAGCACTGTACAAGCCCTCCAGCGCACAAGGTTGTGCTGACCCTTTCACTTACTCCAAGTTGAATCTGTTCTTTCTCCTTGGCATTGCAAAGAAAGGAGCCATCAGGACTGTCACAGAGGCTGCTGAGCGAGTCTCCAGATGGGTCTGGAATCACGAGATGTGACCCATGGTCCGGTACTGCTGGGACTGATCAACCCCAGCTGGGTCACATGGGTGAGGGTGATGTTCAAAGACTTGAAACATCCGATGGCCCCAGGTTGCATCACTGACGATGTGTCCCAGCACATCCTTGGATACATCTCAGCATCCTTCCCTTCTTCATACCCTCCATTCCTCTATCATCCATGTGCCTAAGTTTCTTGAAAGTCCCTAATGTATCTGTCTCTATCCTCATCCCTGGCAGCACACTCCATACACCCACCTCTTTCTGTGTAAAGAACTTCCCCCTATACTTTTCTCCAATCACTTTAAAATTATACCTTTTTGAGAGGACAGCCAGCACCTTTTACCCAGGGCAGAAACAGCTAATATGGAAGGCTGGGGTGGGGGAGCACAATTCTAACATAAACACAAGTGATTCTGAAGATGCTGGAAATCCAGAGTATCACGCACAAAATGCTGAAGGAACTCAGCGGGTCAGGCAGCATCTACGGAAATGAATAAACAGTCGACGTTTCGGGCTGAGACCCTTCTTCAGGACTGGGAAGGAGCCAGAATTTTAAGGTGATTGAAGGAAAGTATAGGGTGGATGTCAGAGGTAAGTTGTTTTGTTTTTTTTACACAGAGAGTGGTGGTGCATGGAATGCTTTGCGGTGGTGAGGCAGATACATCAGGGACATTTAATAGTCACATGGATGATAGAAAAATGCAGGGTTACGTAGGATGGAAGGGTTAGACTACTCTTGGAGTAGGTTAAAAAGGCAGCACAACATTGTGGGCAGAAGGGCCTGTACTGTGCTGTACTTTTCTATATTCTATCACTCAGGAGAGGAGTATTAGTTCCCATATTTTCCCTGTTATGGCCGGTGAGTTTGGCTGAAAAAGAGATTTTTTTCCAGGATACAAAACTGTCCCACCACAACCAATTAAACCAGTAATTAATTTGTGTTGTAATCTTCTGTGTTCTAAATTGTGGAAAATCTATTTAGTTTTGGTGAAATGGGTTACAGTCTGACAAGGAGATTTTATGCTTATTCGCCTTTTATTTTATAGTCATTATCAGCTTCTCTGACTCAATTGACATGGGTCAAGGGTTAAATTAATCACCAGCTGAAACAGGTCAGCATGATACATTCAGTCCCTGTGTAAAAGTCTGTTTCTTGAGAGATCTGAGGCCCTCTTTCCCTCCCCACCACCTTTTTCATTTGCCATGCTTTTGAAACTGAAGTGTTTCGGGAACTTCTCTGATTGTTCGGTGATGCTGATTTGCTGTAACAAGCTGCAGCCAGGGTTTTAGAAAGTGCGCCCATGGCTGACTAACTTACACAGCACAGAAGATTAGCCTCTATTGTTGAACTGTCTGATCCACTCCCATGTTCGTTCGTTCAGCCTATTGAGCTTACAAATGGGGTACCGGTGGATTAGAGTCCGGAAGCCCCCTGCTAGTTCTGCTAAATACTTTCCAAAAATTGTTTCAAAACCCAGAACAAAATACTCCAGCAGCTTCTTCTGTTTTCTCATTACTGAGTTTTACCAGCTTTAACAGAGTGTGGAAACCATCTTGGCTTTTCAAAATGGAAGTCATATGTAGTTCAGAGGTCAGCGGGAACTGGAATGTGACCGTGGAGCTCTTTGCTGTGAGAAGCCTGGCTCCTCAACAAAATCCTGTCAAATAGTTCATTCCGCAAACAGTGCTGGTAATAGTTGATTATAAAGTTTGATCTAATACTGAATGTGCCAGTCACCACAATGTTACTATTAATCCCTCTGCATTTTAGGAGAAATCTATTCAATGGCCACTTTTTTAGTTACTTCCTCTACTTAATAAAGGGACATTGAGTTTACGTTTGTTGTCTTCTATTGCTATTCAGCATGTATGTGTTGAGAGATGCTCTTCTGCACACCATGGTTGTAACCCGTGGTTATTTGAGTTACTGTCACCTTCCTGTCAGCTTGAACCATTCTGGCCGTTCTCCTCTGACCTCTCTCATTAACAAGGTGTTTTCACCCACAGAACTGCCACTCACTGGATTTTTTTTCTTTGTTTTTCACATCATTTGCTGTTAACTCTAAAGACTTTTGTGCATTAAAATCCTAGGAGATCATCAATTTCTGAGATACTCAAACCACCCCATTTGCTGCCAACAATCACTCCACGGTCAAAGTCACTTAGATCACATTTCTTCCCCATTCTGATGTTTGGTCTGAACAACAACTGAACCTCTTGACCATGTCTGTATGCTTCTATGCATTGAGTTGCTGCCACATGATTGGCTGATTAGGTATTTGCATTAGCGAGCAGGTATGCCTGACAAAGTACCCACAGAGCACTGTACAAAAGTCTTATATATACTGTATATATATCTATCTATATTACTGTAGTAATTTTAAATATTGCACTGTCCTGTTGCAAAAAAAGCAACAAATTTCATGACCTATGTGAGTGATGATAAACCTGATTCTGATACAGGTCTCTATAGTGGGCTGAGAGTGGGAAGTGGGCAGGGAGTTGGGAAAAGGGGAGGGAGTGGGAAGCACCAGAGAGACATTCTGTAATAATCAATAAATCAATTATTTGGAGTCAAATTATGCATGGTATCTCAAAGCTGGGTGTGTCTGCACTCCTGCTCTGCCACCTGTCCCATACCCCTCCTGTTGCACTCCACCCTCGCCATTCCCAACATCATCTGCTCCCGCAAGATTTACAAAATTCTTAGGTGTCCTCGCTATACAGCCCAAACCACCTTCACAGATTGTTTGTCTTGCATTTGCACTCAGTTCAGCCTGAGAGCAATATCAGATGATTTGCCTATCCTTCCCCTCAGGTGACAAACAACAGGGATCTAACCTCTCATAATCTAAAGATGTATTCTTGATCTTTCAGTCTACCTCATTGTGACCTTTGTGTATTTATTTGCCTATCTGAATCACAATCAGATTTATTATCACTGACGTACAGTACATTTCCTGATGAAGGGTCTCGGCCCAAAACATCACCTGTTTATTCCTCTCCATAGATGCTGCCTGACTTGCTTTGTTCCTTCAGCATTTTGTGTGTGTTGCTCTAGGTTTCCAGCGTCTGCAGAATCTCTTGTGTATATGGTAAGACCATAAGACATAGGAGCAGAATTAGGCCATTTAGCCCATCAAGTCTGCTCCACCATTCCATCATGGCTGATCCGGATCCCACTCAACCCCATACACCTGCCTTCTTACCATATCCTTTGATGCCCTGACCAATCAGGAAACTATCAACCTCCACTTTAAATATGCCCACAGACTTGGACTGCAGTCTGTGGTAGAGTATTCCACAGATTCACTACGCTCTGGCTAAAAAATTCCTCCTTACCTCTGTTCTAAAAGGTCACCCTTCAATTTTGGCTGTGCCTCCTAGTTCTGGACACCCCTACCATAAGAAACATCCTTTCCTCATCCACCTCATCCTTTCAACATTCTGTAGGTTTCAATGCAATCCCCCCCCCCCACATTCTTCTAAATTCCAGTGAGTACAGGCCCAAAGCTGCCAAAAAGCTCCTCACGTGTTAGCCCCTTCAGTCCTAGAATCATTCTCATCAACCTCCTCTGGACTCTCTCCAACAACAACACATCCTTTCTGAGATATGTGGGACCTGCCTGCTGTCTTATAAAGCATTATCTCCTTGCTTTCATATTCTATTCCTCTTGAAATAGATGCCAACATTGCATTTGCTTTCATTTACAATAGACTCAACCTGTAAATTAACCTCCTTGCACAAGGACTCCGAAGTCCCTCAGCACCTCTGATGTTTGAACATTCTCCCCATTTAGAAATGGCAGATGGAATGGCCATTTCATCTGGCCATTGTTCCTTTTACTAAAATGCATTATTGTACATTTCCTAACACTCTATTCCATCTGCCATTTTTTGGCCATTCTTCCATTTGTCTAAGTTCTGCTGCAATCACATTGCTTCCTCAGCACTACCTACCCCTCCACCTATCTTTGTATCATCTGCAAACTTTGCCACAGAGCCATCAAATCCATTATCTAAATCATTGACAAACAATGTGAAAAGTAGCAGCCAACCAGAAAATGCCCCCTTTATTCCCACTCACTGCCTCTGGCCTGTCAGCCATTCCTGTATCCATGCCAGTATCTTTCCTGTAATGCCATAGGATTTTATCTTCTTAAGCAGCCTCATGTGTGGCACCTTATCAAACACCTACTAAAAATCCAAGTAAATGACATCCACTTCCTCTTCTTTGTCTGCCCTGCTTGTTACTGCCTCGAAGAACTCTTAACAGATTTGTCAGGCAAGATTTCCCTTGACAGAAACCATGCTGACTTTGACTTATTTTATTATTAGTTTCCAAGTATCACAAAACCTCATCCTTAATAATGAACTCCAACACCTTCCCAACCATGGAGGTTAGGCTAACCGGTCTATAATTCCCTTTCTTTTGCCTTCCTCCCTTCTTAAAGAATGGAGTGACATTTACAATTTTCTAGTCCTCTGGGACCATGCTAGAATCAAGTGATTCTTGAAAGATCATGACCAATACATCCGCTATCTCTTCAGCAACCTCTCTCAGGTCTCTGGGATGTAGTCCATATGGTCCAGCTGACTTATCCACCTTTGAGTTTGTCCAGCACTTTTTCCTCAGTAATAGCAATGGCACTCACTCCTGTTCCCTGACACTCACGGACCTCTGGCAGACTGCTAGGCTCTTCCACAGTGAAGACTGATGCAAAGTACTCATTAACTTCTTCTGCCATTTCTTTGTCCCCCATTACTACCTCAGCAGCATCATTTTCCAGTGGTCCAATATCAACTCTCACCTCCCTTTTATTCTATATAAAACTGAAAAAACTTTTAGTATCCTGCTTTATATTATTGGCTAACCTGCCCTCATATTACATCTTTTCCCATTTTATAGCTTTTTTAGTTGCCTTTTGTTGGATTTTAAAAGCTTCCCAATCATCCAACTTCCCACTCACTTTTGCTTCCCATTCACTTCTGCTTTTATGCAGTCCTCGACTTCCCTTGGTCAGCCGTGGTTGCCTACCCCTGCCATTTGGGTACTTCTGTGGGACATATCTATCCTGCGCCTTGTGAACTTCAGCCATCTCTGCTCTGCCTCACCAGTGTGTGAAATTATTTATTTAGCATTAGTAGTGCATGGACTGTTTCAAAATCTGATGGCACAGCATTTTCTCTGTAACTGCATTCAATTTCTATGTAGCACCTCAGTGCGGCATGATCTGTCTGAATGGCACACAAAACAGAAGCTTTTCATAAACACAAGAGATTCTGCAGACGCTGGAAATCCAGACTAACACACACAAGATGTTGGAGGAACTCAGCGGGTCAGGCAGTATCGACGGAGAGGAATAAACTGTTGATGTTTCAGCCAAAACATTTCATCAGGACTGCTGAGTTCCTACAGCATCGTGTGCGTGCTAAGCAGAAACTTTCACTGTATCTCCGTGCATGTCACAATAATGAACACTGAATAAGCAACAGACTGGCTTCACAGCTGCTGCTAATTGTCCTGGGGCGCCACAGAGGTGTAGCGCCTTACTGCATTGGTGACCTGGGTTCAATTCCTGCCACCTGCCACTGTGTGTATGGAGTTTGTACGCTCTCTCCAGTTTCCTCCCACAGTCCAAAGACTTAGGGGTTAGGGGTCAGTGGTTAGCGCTGTGGACATGCTATCTTGGTGCAGGAAGCGTGGTGCCACTTGCGGGTGGCCCCCAGCGCATCCCCAGACTGTGTTGGTCATCGACACAAAGCGACGCACTTCACTGTATGTTTCGATGTACGCGTGATAAATAAAACTGATGTCTAAATCTTTTCCATTTTCCAAACTGGTAATCAAACACTAAACGCTGTAGGAAGCACACACAGATGTCAAACAACATTTACAGGATGATGGTACGCAGACCCACATTCTAGTGAAGTTAATGGGAATAAAGGGTCAATAAATTGGATCGATACACAAAATGTTGGGAGAGCTGAGGGGGTCAGGCAGTTCCTGTGCAGGAAAATGGATAGTCGGTGTTTCAGGTCCAGACCTTTCACCGAGACTGGAGAGAAAGAGGCAAGATCATCTGTTTAAAAAGGTAAAGGGTTGGAGCCAGAACTGGCAGGTGATATCTCCAGGTGAGGGAGGAGGGAGGAATGATGTAAGAAGCTGGGAGGTGATAGGTGGAATTGACAAAGGGCTGAAGAAGATGGAATCTGATAGGACAGGACTGTGCATATGGAATAAAGGGGGAGAGGGAGCTGGAGGGAGGAGTGTGTGGATGATGGGCAGATGGAAAGGATGGTGGGTGGAGGGTAATGAGAGGGTAACGGGGGCTGGTGGATAAGGAATAAAAAAGGAAGGGGCTAAGGGAACTGGCTAGCAGAAATCAAAATAAATTAGAATTGGTGCATGATTTAGGACAATGGGAGTTTGATAGGAATGCCCATGAAGAGTTGAAGAGCTGGTCTGACTCCATGACCCTGTGAGTGGGGAACAGAGCTGGTAAGTGTGCATTTCACTTGAGAGCAAGAAGAAACACGCTACACTCACTAATGCCCAAGAAAAGAAGGAGGTGAGGGAGGGAATCATGGGACTGAAATAGAGACTGTTACAATAATCCTGCAAAGGGACTAACGAAGCTTACAATGAGCCTGAAGATGCTGGAACTTGGAACTTAGAAAAAAAACAAATGACTGGAAGAACTCAGCAGATCAGGCAGCATCGGTGGAAGCAAAGGGATAGTCAACATTTTGGGTTGAGCCCCTGCAGCAGGGCTTAGAGGAGAGGCAGCCAATGTATAGGAGAGAAGGGGTGAGGCAGGGGCAGATGGAGGGGGTGGTGGTGGGCAGGGATGACGAACAGATGGATCTAGATGGGGGGGGAGAGACAGGAGATTAGGTGGAGGGATAGAAAGATGAAAAAGCAATGGAGAAGAAACCTTGAGCAACACACACAAAATGCTGGAGGATCCCAACAGATCAGGCAGCATCTATGGAGTGGAATAAACAGTCGATGTTTGGGGCCTTCGTCAGGACTGGAAAAGAAACGGGAAAGAAGCCTTCTGCTCCTGGGTGGTGTGGCTTGTTAGTCCGGAAGGGCCTGTTCCACATTGTATCTCTAAAAAAACCCCAGTACAAATAAATCAAATTTATTTGAGGAGAACAGAAAAACAATATTTACTTGGATTTCCTGAAGGCGTTCGATAAGGTGCCCATTAAAGACTTATCCATAAGATAAGGATGCATAAGGTGATGTATTAGCATGGATAGAGGATTGGTTAACTAATAGAAAGCAGAGAGTTGGGATACATGGGTGTTTCTCTGGTTGGCAATCAGTGGTGAGCGGTATGCCACAGGGGTCAGTACTGGGCCCACAACTGTTAACGATATACATTAACAATCCGGAAGAGAGGACTGAGTGTAGTGTATCTAAGTTTACCGATGACACTAAATTGAGTGGAAAGCAAATTGTGCAGAAGCTACAGAGAGATACAGATAGGTTAAATAAGTAGGCTAGAGTCTGGCAGATAGAGTACAAGGTTGGCTAAATGTGAGGTCATCCACTTTGGAAGGAAAAGTGAAGAATGAGATTATTATTTAAATGGTAAAATAATGCAGCATGCCGCTGTGCAGAGGGACTTGGGAGTGCTTGTGCATGAATCACGAAAGGTTGGTTTGCAGGTGCAGCAGGCTATCAAGAAGGCAAATGGAATGTTGGTCTTCATTGCTAGAGGGATTGAATTTAACAGCAGGGTGGTTATGCTGCAACTATACAGGGTACTAGTGAGGCCGCACCTGGACTTCTGCATGCATTTCTGTCCTCCTCAATTGAGGAAGGATATACTGGCTTTGGAGGTGGTGCAGAGGAGGTTCACCAGGTTGATTCCAGAGATGAGGGGGTTAGACTATGAGGAGAGATTGAGTTGCCTGGGACTGTACTCACCGGAATTCAGAAGAATCAGAGGAGATCTTACAGAAACATATAAAATTATGAAAGGGATAGATAAGATAGAGGCAGGAAAGTTGTTTCCACTGGTAGGTGAGACTGGAACTAGGGGACATAGCCACAAGATTCGGGGGGACTAGATTTAGAACAGAGATGAGAAGGAACTGCTTTTCCCAGAGAGTGGTAACTCTGTGAAAATCTCTGCCCAATGAAGCAGTGGAGGCTACCTCAGTAAGGCAAGGTTGGATAAATTTTTTGCATAGTAGGGGATTTGAGGGTTATGGGGAAGAGGCAGGTAGGTAGAGATGAGTCCATGGCCAGATCAACCATGATCTTATTGAGTTAGTGGAGCAGGCTCGATGGGCCAGATGGCCTACACCTGCTCCTATTTATGTTCTTAAATATACACAAAATAGAAATTAACATTTCTTTGTGCACTGCCATTACGAATTATAACAATCAAAGCATTTGCAACCTGTAATAATTTTTATAATCACAAACAAGAGAAATTCTGCAGATGCTGGAAATCCAAGTAACACACACAAAATGCTGGAGGAACTCAGCAGGTCAGGCAGCGTCAATGGAAAAGAGTAAACAGTCGACGTTTCAGGCCAAGGCCCTTCATCAGGACTGGAGGATTTTGTTTTCCTGCCGTCAGTCATTCTCCTGTGTTCTGTCAGATGGTAAGCCATCAAGTACAAAACCACAGAATGTGGAATCTATCACAAAGTTGCCCGTTACCAGAGCCTTTCTGTAATGGGTTTTGGAGGAAATCATAGTTTGCAGATTTGTGCAATGATTATTTTTACTGAGGATGGATGCCTGTGGTCACAAACTTTAAATGAACAGTCATCTTTTCCACAGAGTGGTACATATTTGTCCAATTTCATTTCAGGGCATATATTCTAGTGCTGAAAAATTCACACTATGTCTTCAATTGTTTAATAATTTAAACCTACGTGAAGGGAGTGTTTGGTATGCAGGCACCCCGAAGCTGTTACAATGTAAGATGATTATCTCGGCATGAAATCAGATGGTTGCAACATTTGTCAGCTAAGACAATTTATTTTCACCTCTTTGTTAGGATAGCGTTTACTCCTTGAACTTGTGTGGAATTCTGCACATATCTCTCGAACCGCCGCCTTCCATTGTTACAATTCTGATCAGGCGAACGTCCTTTTCCCATATTTGCCAGAGTTGGGAGGGTTCTCTCGATAGTAAGAACGGTTTTATTTATTGCAGACATACAGCACACAGTATGCCCTCCTGGCCCTTTGAGCCCCCCCCCCCCCCAGCAAACCCCGACGCAGCCCTCGCCTAATCAGAGAACAATTTACAATGACTAATTAGCCGACCTGGTATGTCTCTGGTCTGTGGGAGGAAACCAGATCACCCGGGTAGAGTCCATGGGAAGGACTCCTTACAGAACAATGCTGGATTTGAATTCCAAACTCCGGAGCTGTGTGCTAACCACTATGCCACCCTGACACCCAAATTCTAAAGCACACGAGGAAAATAACATCAGTGCTTCTTAGTCTTTACCTGGCATAGTGTAGTTTCTAGAGCAACACACAGAAATTGCTGGAGGCACTCAGCAACTCAGGCAGCATCTATGGAAATAAATAAGCAGTCGTCCAGCATTTTGTGCGCATTGCTCTGGATTTCCAGCATCTGCAGACTTTCTTGTCTTTTGTAGTATGGTCTTTATATTCTATTAGTTAAATGATTAAACTTATTTCTGGTCTATGGAGCATATACACACAGTGGCCACTTTATTAGGTACACCTGCACACCCGTTCATTAATGCAAATATCGAATCAGTCAATCACGTGGCAGCAACTCAATGCAGACCCAGTCACGAGGTTCAGTTGTCGTTCAGACCAAACATCAGAATGGGGAAAGGAATATGATCTAAATGACTTTGACCATGGAACGATTACTGCTATCACATAAGGTGGTTTGTGTATTTCAGAAACTGCTTATCTCCTGGGATTTTCTAGAATTTACAGAGGATGGCGCAAAAAACAAAGAACATCTAATGAGCGGCGAAAATACTGAGGGTGAAAATACCTTGTTATTGGCAGAGGTCAGAGGAGAACGGCCAGAGTGGTTCAAGCTGACAGGAAGGTGACAGTAAGTCAAATAACCAGCTGTTACAACAGTGGTGTTCAGAAGAGCATCTCTGAATGCACAACACGATGACCTTCGAAGTGGACGGGCCACAGAAGCAGAAGAACATACCAGGTTCCACTCCTGTGACCACTTTATTAGGTACAGTACAGGAAAAGGACCTCTGGCCCTTGAAGTTGTGTCAAATCAATGAAGCAAACGGTTTAATTACAATACTGCCTGCATGTGGTCGCTATCTGTCCACTCTCTGAACATTCATATGCCTATGCGAGAGTCTCCTGAACGCCTCTATCGTATCTGCCTCCACCACCACCCCAGGCAGTGCACTACAGTGCACTCTGTGGAAAAAAAACTTTTCCACACACATCTCCTTTGACCTTTCCCCCCTCACCTTAAAATCCATGCCTTCTAGTGCTAAACGCTTCATCCCTGGGAAAGAGTGCTGTCTCCACACCCCCTCCCCCCCGTCTACACCTCTCATAATTTTGTAGTATAAAGTTAACAATAAATCTGCTGGTATTGGCATTTTCACTGATTTCAGGACCCACATCACTTTCTTCAGATTGAAATGTACATTGAAATATACAGTGAAATGTACCACTTGTGTTAACACACACAAGGAGTCTGGGAAATGGACAAGAGGTTGACTTGACTTCCACTTATGAACTTAAGCCATAAACCTATTGACATACAGAGTTTTTTGGTTATTCTGTAAATACGTGTTCCTCTGGGCAAAGGAATTCCTGATAGACTCATCATCCTCAGGTGCTGTGTATGACGCGGGCGATCGTGGTCCACGATTGTTCTTGGCAAACTTTTCTACAGAAGTGGCTTCCCATTGCCTTCTTCTGGGCAGTTTCTTTTACAAGACAGGTGACCCCATCCATTATCAATACTCTTCAGAGATTGTCTGCCTGGTGTAAGTGGTCACATAACCAGGACTTGTGATCTGAACCGGCTGCTCGCACGACCATCCACCACCTGCTCCCATGGCTTCAGGTGACTCTGATTGGGGGGGGGCTAAATAGGCACTACACCTTGAGCTGCAGGCTAGTGGAGGGAAGGAGTGCCTTAGACCTCCTTTGGAGGAGATGTATCTCCATCGGACTAAAATGTTTAATTTATTTACTTTTATACTCTGCCTGCTACAGAGGGGTGTCAGAGTCAGTTTGTGAACGCAGAGTGCAGTCGAACAGTGAGTGATTGTCTCTGTCACTTTTCTAGTGATCACAAGACCCCGCTGGACGTCGGTGATGTTGAGTCCGGTCCACTGTTTTATTGACGAGACTGACGGTGGGGAGGCTGCACAACTTCAGTCAATTCAAGGACGAAGTCTCAAGCCAGGGTATCACCTGCTGCAGTTGTCCAGGAGAGAGGCATTGGAGTCTGTGCTAGAGCCAGTGTGGCGTGGCTGGTGTCAGAGCTGCCCTCCTGTGTGCGCTTGACGGAAGACTAGGCCTCAGGCTGTGGTGCTGCTGTTGACAGCTGTCCAGAAGAGAGGCATTGGAGGTGCCCCTGCAAGTGTTCACTCAGTGAGAAAAAGCTGTACTGTGTTCAACTGTAGACTGCTGCACCATTCATGGACTCAGGGACTTGGACTATATTTTTTTGGTATAATCTTATTTTACTGCCATCTTACATATGCTATGTGTGCCTTGTGCTGTGTATGGCTGTTGGTATTGTGGTTTGCACCTTGGCCCCAGAGTAACATGTTTTGTTTGGCTGTGTTCATGTGTGGCAGAATGACAATTAAACTTTATTTAGAGATACAGCACAGAAAAAAGCCCTTCTGGCCCACTGAGCCACACCACCCAGCAACCCACCTATTTAACCCTAGCCTAATTACAGGACAATTTACAATGATTAATTAACCTACTACTGAGACGTCTTTGGAATGTGGGAGGAAACCAGAGCACCCGGAGGAAACCCACGCACTCACAAGAAAAATGTACAGCCTTTCTTACAGGGGATTGCAGAATTAAACTCCAAACTCCAATGCCCGTAGCTGTAGCAGTATCACACTAACTGCTACACTACCGTGGTGTCCCTATTCTATCACTTAATATAAATCATATAATATATAAATTTCTATGATGCATTTTGCTCAGCCCTTTCAATTGATGAAAATTGGCTCGACATATTGTTTTTTCAGGAAGGGATCTTTTTTGTAAATCGAAGACTGGGAGGATAATGGTCTAGCTCCACTACACAATGTAGATAGGGATGAAATTCTAGGCTTGATATCTTTGAGGAAAGGCTCTCTGTTTTCTCACAGGACATCGCTGATGTATAACCAGGTGAGAGCTGGCTGCTGAATCCTTGCAGGCTGCATTTCACTACAGATTGAAGATGATGTTGACAGCTGCTTAATTTTAACATCCGTGCAAGGTTACTTTTCCACTGTTCAGTGCTATGCCTCTACCCCTGGTAAAAAAAATTCCAAATCAAGAGTCTAAAACAATAACAGTCAAAATTTAAGGAATAACATAAAAGGTGTTGGAGGAACTCAGTGGGCCAGGCAGCATCTAAGATCAGGCTTAAGAGGTATTTCTTTGCAACATCATAAGACATAGGAGCAGAATAAGGCCAACTGGCCCATTGTGTCTGCTCCATCATTCAATTCTGGATGATTTATTTTCTCTCCCAACCACAATCTCCTGCCTTCTTCACATAACCTTTGACACCCTTACTAATCGAGAACCTATCAACATCCGCTTTAAGTATACCCAATGACTTGGCTTCCACAGCCAACTGTGGCAATCATTTCTACAGACTCACTACCCTCCAGTTAAAGAAATTCCTCCTCATCTCTGTTCTAAAGGGACATCCTTCCAACAACTGAGCACACTTACAAGGAGCACTGCCAGATGAAAGCAGTATGCATCATCGAGGACCCCCACCATCCAGGCCATGCTCTCTTCTTGCTACTACCATTGGCAGGATGTACAGCAGCCTTATGTCCCACACCACCAGGTTGAAGAACAGGTTTGGGTTATTTGCATAATGTTGGCACACTGGTTGTTCGTCAGTCTTTGTTTGTGTATTATCACCATCACCATTACGTGCTGTGTTGTATAATGTGGGAAATCGTGGTCTTTTAACCATGATTGTTCTTAGCAAAAATTTCTACAGAAGTGTGTTGCCTTTGTCTTCTTCTGGGCAGTGTCTTTACAAGATGGGTGCCCATCTGCTCCCATGGATTCATGTGGCCCTGATTGGGGGGATAAACAGGTGCTACCCCTTGTCCAAGGGTGACCTGCAGGCTAGCGGAGGGAACGAGTGCCTTAGACCTCCTTTAGTAGAGGCACATCTCCACCCCATCACCTCAGTTTATCTATAGTTTTTATTTTCCTGTGCGTGTCTACAAGAAAATGAATCTCAAGGTGACGTATCCATGCTTTGATAAAACTTACTTTGACTATATTCTACAAGGTCAGTTACTGGAAACACGAGAGGCGCGGATGCTGGGTGAGTGATGCAGAAAGCCCCGGAGGAACTCAGTGGGTCAGGCAGCATCTGCAGACGGAAATGGACAATCAGCATTTCAGAAGATGCATAATGTTGGCAGTTCCTATCCATCCATCTCTGGGAACTGGACCCAGACTGGTTGGTGAAAATCTTGTTTACGGAAGTCTTGACATCAAGCATAGGTAATAGTCATCCACGTAAGGAGGTAGAGGACAGCTTTCCAGTCGTCATAAAGGATCTCAGCACAAAACATCATTTCCCTCCATAGATGCTGCCTGACTTGCTGAGTTCCTCCAGTATTATGTGTGATGAACAAAGAGTGGATCTGTTCAAGAGGAATGTAGAAATGCTTGGCGTGATTTACCTGTAAGTCCTGGTGCACACTGACATTCAAATCCATCGGTTTGATCTTCACACGTGCCTCCGTTCATACAAGGATCTGACTCACATTCGTCAATGTTAACCGAACAATTTTCTCCTTGAAAAAGAAAATTCAAAATTTAGTTGCATAGAACAATCGTAACAATGCAAAAAGTTGAATTGTTATTGCGATTTTGAGCTTCAGTATTTTCCTCCCTTGTTCCAGAAATGAACAGGTTAGGGGTAGTAAGTGATCTGTTGGCACCAGGAGCACGTTGACACTTGTAGCCGCCTGCAGCACGTAAGCGGGCACCATGGTAGAGTAGTGGGTAGCACGACCACTTTACTGCTCCAGAACTGAGTGTTCGGAGTTTAATTCCAATGCGGTCTGTAAGGAGTTTATAGATGCTCCTTGTGAATCGTAAGGGTTTTCTCCAGGTACTTGGGTATCCTCCCACATTCCATAGACGTATTGGTTAGTAGATCAATTGTTTGTTGTAAATTGTCCTGTGATTAGGGTAGGGTTAAATCGGTGAGTTATGGGTGGCACAGCTCACTGGGCCTGTACCATGCTGTACCTTGAAATAAATAAATATAATAAATAGATCAATAAGACCACACATTAGGGTTAGGGTTAGGAGACATAGGAACCAACTGGCTCATCAAGTCTCCTCTGCCAGTCTATCATAGCTGATTTATAATCCCTCTCAACCCCATTTTCCTGCCTTCTCCCCTCAGATTGTGCTGGTTGTTGACACAAACGACGCAATTTCACTGTATGTTTTGATGTACATGTGACAAAGAAAACTAAAGCTAATACTAATACATTAATAGAGATTTGTTGAACCATTTCAGGCACAAAGGAGGTGAGAATAGGGCAGTTAACCCTGCTTATACCAAAGTGAACAGAATCACTCTCTCGTCTTTGATCCTCGGTATAAAATCAATCCTTTTGGTGACTTCTAACCTAGGAAAATCAGATTGGGCTCTTGGAGGGAGTAGTTGATTATGAAATTTAATTGAAAATCTGACCCTTCGGTAATTAAGCCTCCATTAAATAATTAAGCGACTGTGGAGAAGGATGGTATAAAAGTGAAGGTGCTTTAAAAATAAAGATTCAGCATCTGAATCTGGATCAGGTTTATGTCGTGAAATATGTTGTTTTGTGTCAGCAGTACAATACAATACATAATCAAAACGATGCATCACAATAAGAAATACCTTAAAAATTAATTAAACGAGTCTTTCAAAAAGAGAGCAAAAAAAAAGAAAAAAATACAGAGGAAGTGTTCATGGGTCCATTGTCCAGTCAGAAATCTGAAGGCAGAGGGAAAAAGCTGTTCCTAAAACATTGAGTGTGTGCCTCCTCTTTGATGGTAACAATGAGAAGAGGGCATGTCCTGGGTGATAGGGGCCCTTAATGATGGATGCCACCTTTCTGAGGCATCATCCTAGGTATTTCTGTTTTTGAAAGATGTCCAATGATCTACCAAGGGAGAAAAGTCCATTGGCTCACACATTGTTGAATGTGTCTCGACAGCAGAGGGGAGTGATAGTCAGCGGCAGGCTTGATATAGCAGAGATGTCATTTTCCTTCCTTGCATCGAGTTTGGTGTCAATGCTGATGTGTTCTGCTGGTGACAGCAGAGGACACAGCCCTGATCACCCTACGCTGCTTCATTAGGATGTGGCAGGAGCTGGGATCTAAGAGCCCAACTCTGAAATATGACAATTTATGCTTCAAAATCTACATTTCCAGACAGATATACAATAAACATTTGCTTTTTTTTTTCCAAAATCTGCCTTCTTAAACCTTATTATTTTAGAAAAATTACCCGGACCTGAACCCTTCTTATCTCCAGAAACTAGTTGTTAGCGTAATTGGGACAGAATTATGAATATAAAATTGGCAATAGGACAGAAGGCAGAGACAAAAACTGCTTCTTGCTCTGCCTCTGACATGCAGTTCTATTGAAGTCAATGGCAATACATTTCACAAGGAGAATGCAACTCACTTCCACTGCTCACAGAGTGCTAAACACAACCAAACAAGGAGAGATTCCCCAGGATTTTGGATTTCTTTTTTTTTTACAGGAAGAGAGAGATCTGGGGTGTTTGTGTACAAGTTCTTGAAGTCCAGACTCAACGACAGCTTCTGCCGGTAAAGGGCCAGTAACATCGTGAAGGATCCCACCCACCCTGCTCATGGACTGTTTATCCTTCTCCCATGAGGATGGAGGCTATGTAGCATCCACACCAAGACCACCATACTTAAAAACAGTTGTATTCCCCCAAACAGTAAGGTTGATCAACACATCCACCCCCCCAATCACCAATACTTCATCATTTCCTGGCAATCACCTTATGTACAGACTCTCCTGTGCCTAGTGTCACTTTACGGACATACAATCAATCTACAGTAGGTAGATACACTACCTTATGTATTTATATTCATCGTGTGTTGTTTTTACTATTTTTACGGTGTTCTTTATCTTCTTCAGTATTTTCCCGTGCTCCATCAGATCCGGAGTAACCATTATTTCATTCTCCTTTACACTAAACAATCCTGAACCTTGAATTATCAGACTCTAGCACAATAAGATGGACTCTTGACCTCACAATCTACCTCTTACTGATCTTGCACCTCATCGTTTACCTGCACTACACTTTTTTGGTAGCTGTTCCACTTTATTCTGCATTCTGTTATTGTTTTACCTTTTGCTAGCTCAGTGCACTGTGTAAAGATCTGATCTGAACGAAGACAAGCTTTTCACTGTATCTTGCGACATGTGACAATGAGTTGTGTACTGAATTTTGTAAAAATATTAGATGAACATCTAAACAATTCCAAGTGGCACTTTAACTCTTTGTGAGCTCACAGCATGTAAAGTGTCCATGCAAGTTAAATACCGTAGGTTTGTTCAATGTTTGCTAAATAGTAGCTGGACTCTTTTTGGCTTCGGGCACTAGTGGCACGAGAACAAAAGGCCAAAGAGTTTAGTTGTCTCTGCGTGCCTTGCTATGTTCGTGGATTGAACCCCTATTTACTGAGGTACCTTACTGAAGTTTTTGGGACTTCACCTAGAGTGAGGAATCGCAACCCAACGGTGCCTAGGATAGACCCAGGGTGAATTCAGAGCTCCCCCAACCGCAGCGACAATCAAGTCCCCTGACGACAGCAACAAGACGAAGAATGGTGAGCCCTGAAATCTGTGCGACTTACCAGACGGTATTTAGCGTGGTTTATTTGTGCTTTCTGTTTTATGATAATAAATTAGGATCAAATTACTTTGTTGTGCTTGTACACTTTTTACCACATCTCCTGGACACTCAAATTGTCAGGCCTTTTGGGTCTGATCAACCTAGCCAATATTAGACAATAATAAACCAAAATTTTTAAATATAACAAAAAGCCTTAAGTCTCTTTGAGAAGGATATTGAGAAGGGAATGGTTTTATAGGTGAACCCAGAGGATGTTATACAAAATCATTAGCAAAGAATTTGGACAACTACAGAAGTTTTTAATATGGAATTATGAGGGACCTATGGGTCATTATCATCATTATGTGCTGCGTTGTATTGATGTGGGGAATCATGGTCTTTTCATGAGCATGATTGTTCTTGTCAAATGTTTCTACAGAAGTGGTTTCCCATTCCCTGCTTCTGGACAGTGTCTTTATAAGACGAGTGACATAAGCTATTATCAATACTCTTCAGAGATTGTCTGCCTGGCGAGAGTGGTCACGTAATCAGGACTTGTGATACGACCGTCCACCATCTGCTCCCATGGCTTCACGTGACCCTGACTGGGGTGGTGGGGGGGGGGGGGTGGGAATAAGCAGGTGCTACACCTTGCCCAAGGGTGACCTGCAGGCTAGTGGAGGGTAGGAGTGCCTTACACCTCCTTTGGTAAAGACGTATCATCACTCTGTCACCCATGTACTAATCCAAGTCTTAAATGACACAATGGTACCTGCTTCAACCACTTTCTCCAGCAGCTCGTTCCATATGTTCACCACCCTCTGTGTGAAAATGTTGCCCCTCAGATCCCTTTAACTATTGCCCCCCCCCCCACTATGCCCCCTAGATTTGGACATAACCTGGGGAAAAGACTGTACCATCCACTATAGTGATGTCTCTCATATTGGGTATATACACTCCATTGAACGTATACGGTGAATAAAGTTGATCCTTGTTAAAGAACTCTGAATTTGAATCTGAGTGTTTCCAGCACTCTCTACATTTGTTCTCTCACATACTTCTCCAGCCTCTCCTAGGCCTCACCTCACCTCACCAGTCCAATTCTGCACTGGGACTAGGATCAGACTACCCAGGATCTCCGTGGATGAGGAGCAGGCTCTCGTGACCGACTACGTCTGCTCATTCCACTGCTCCCAGTGTTCCCCTGCTAATGCACAGCACTGAAGCCTGGAACCTTTCTTCAGACTGCCAGGCAACTTCATTTCCAACGTGGCAAATCATGTGCTTTTGATCTTTGCTGAACCTGAATTTAAAAGGTTAAGTTTTTCCACTGACCTGTGAAACCACGCTGGCAGAGGCAAACATAGCCAGATGCATTGGTGTAACTGAAAGTAGACCTGAACTGCGGGAAACTGCCGTAATACTCTTGATTGGAGCGTTCCAAACAAGTGCCGTTATTCATACAAGGATGCGTTGTGCATTCGTCGATATCAATTTCACAGTGTTGTCCAGTATAACCTGATACAGAGAGTACAAAATGCAGGTATTAGATACATGTAATAACTCTTAGAGTTCATTATTTATAAAGGCAGTGCCTCATCATTAAAGTGCATTCATCATTAAAGATCCTCACCATCCAGGACGTGCCCTCTTCTCATTACTACCTTCAGGGAGGAGATACAGGAGTCTGAAGACCCACTCTCAATAATTCAGGTGCAAAAGCTGCAGAGATTCAGCCAGCTCCTTCACAGGCACAACCCTCCCTACCATCGAGGCCATCTTCAAAAGGCAGCACCTCAAGAAGGCTTCAAGAATCATTAAGGACCCTCACCATCTGTGACATGCCTCCTGCTGATTATTACCCTCAGGAAGGAGGTACAGGAGCCTGAAGAACCACACTCAACATCTGAGGGACAGCTTCTTCCCCTCTACTGTCAGATTTGTGAACAGTACATGAACCCATAAACAGTACCTCACTGTTCCTCTTTCACACCTTTTATTTATTTTTGTAAATGATAGTATATTTGTATCTATTGCTCTGCACCACTGCCACAAAACAACAAATTATGTCAATGCCAATAAACCTGTTCCTGATTCTGACAATTACAATACAGGCAGTCCCCGGGTTACGCACGAGTTCCGTTCCTGAGTCCGTCTTTATGTCGGATTTGTACGTAAGTCAGAACAAGTACATCCAGTATTATTTAGCATCAGTTAGTCAAACGTTTGTCTTAGTATATGGTATATATTTTACCTTTCTCTGCATATAAAACACTTAAGAAACGTATGTATTCCAATAATTAAACCACTGCATTGCTTGGTAATAATTGTAGCTTTCATCGGGGCAGGACCTTTCACATGCTCCATTATTCTCACTTTATCAGTTATCCTTTAAAATTGTTCCTGTCGTTGACTGACTGCAGCCTAACACTTTTCCAATGACCGATGGCGTTTCACCTCTTTCCAAACGCTTTATTATTTCCACTTTATTTTCAATCGCGATCCCTTCCCGTCGATGGAACAGAAACACTGTGGGCGGCGGGTCCCGAGCTCTACCGGCTCCCAAGGTCCGCTGGGTCCTAAGGACCACCACACTGAACTCCCCGGGTCCTAAACTCCACCGCACTGAGACAGATTAAATGGAACAAGTGGGGGCTGTGCTGGGTTTGGGTATTTGATCCTGCACAATATTCCACGTGGGAATTTAAACTGGAGGTGGCAGTGTTTTTTTTGACGAGGTCGAGTTGCGAGCTCAACATCAACCAAGCGTGGATGGTATGGGAGTCACTGGATCAACATCAACTGGGCACGGGAGTGGTCTGTCACTGGATCGAACTTGGGAACCTCCGTTCTCCAGCCTGGCGCTGATCTCACAGCGCCACCAGCCAACCGGAACGGGGGGGGGGGGTGTTGCTGGGGTGAGGGTGAATCTTACTAAGAAAAATTTAAGCCAAATACAAAGTTACACACTCAACACAGTGTCAACGGCAATGACTTAAAATGGCGGATGGCGTCGCGATCTGACTTGAAATGGCGGACGGCGTTCTCCTTCCTCGGTTCGTAAGTACGAGTTGTCCATAAGTCGGACGTTCGTAACTCGGGGACTACCTGTACTACATCAATTATTGCTGCCAAATTTTGTTGGTTTTCAGTGACATGGTGTCCTAGTCCTATTGTGTTCTTTCTTGTAAGAAATTGTGTATAATGTCTGCTTTTCTTGTGAAGGGTCTGGGCCCGAAACATCGACTGTTTACTCTTTTCCGTAATGCTGCCTGGCCTGTTGAGTTCCTCCAGCATTTTGTGTGTGTTGCCTGGATTTCCAGCATCTGCAGATTTTCTTGTGTTTGCTTTTCTTGTGAATGTGGTTTATCTGATGCTCTGTGTCTGTGACTCTGCTGGGAGTTTTTCATTGCACCTGTGCGTACATGGACTTTGTGCAGATAAAAATAAACTCAAGAAGACAAATTTCAGAGTCGTATATGAATCCGTGAACCTTTGACTTCAAGTTTTTGCATTTTTCTTAACATTTCCATTCATATTGTTTGTTGGTCTTTGTCTGCTTATGTATAGTTTTTCATGAAAGTTCCACTGTAAAAGATTAAGGAATATATTTATCAAATGTACATTGAAACATAGTGAAATCATGGATAACTTCACTCACCTGATCTCTGAACTGATTCCACAAACTCTGGACTCACTTTCAAGGACACTAAAACTCACGTGCTCAGTATTGTGTATCACTAATTTATTTGCACAGTTGGACCAGCACAGTCTGAGGATGTGCTTGGAACAGTCGCCACACATTTGGCCCCAACATCGCATGCCTGCAACTCACTAACCATAACTTGTACGTCATTGGACTGTGGGGGGGAACCGATGCAGTCACGGGGAGAATGTACAAACTCCTTTCGGACAGGGGCAGGAATTGAACCCAGATCACAGATCACCTATCATTGACACCATAAAAGCATTGCAGCTAACTGCTACATTACTGTAGCTCCCTACTGTATTTCCTTCTTCCTGTAAATGCCTGCACCAAAATGATTCTCAAGGTAGTATAACACACAACATACAGTATACGCACTTTGATAATAAATTTACTTTGAATTTTGATATTTTGGTAAAACAGAACAAAGATCAGCTCCAGATAAACAGTAGCATTTTGTACCACTTCTTGAATGGAAGAAACCTTTGGGGTGGAGGCACAGACAGCCTGCATCTGGGTTCCAGACACCCAACTATGTTCACCCCTAGATATAAACAAGCTCCCATAAAGTTATTAATACCAAAATTTCAACATGCATACATAGGTTTGTTCCTACAAACGACAGAACTCTCTGCTGTTCTCTCACCCCACCATCCAAATCATGCTCTCTTCTCACTGCTGCCATCAGGAAGGAGGTACAGGAGCCTCAGGACCCACACCACCAGATCAGAAACAGTTATTAACCCTCAAACATCAGGCTCCTGAACCAGAGAGGATAACTTCACTCACCACCAACACTGAACTGTCAAGTCAAGTAAAGTTTATTGTCTTTTAACTACATACATGTATATAACATATATGACCATATAATGCATATAGAAACAAGATGTTTCTTCCAACCAGGGTGTAAAATATAGTAGTAAACATAAATTGATAACTTATGAAGGCAAGGATAAAATCTATAGATGAATCACACATAGATAACAAACTAAAATGCATTAATATTGTGAGGTATATCAAAGGTTAACCAGTGACACATCAAATACGATTCAAGGACTCTTCATCTGATGTTCTCGCTATTTATTGCCTATTTTAACTAATTTATTATTTCCTTTTTTTTCTTTTTGTGTTTGCACAGTTTGTAGTCTTTTGCAGATTAGTTGTTTGTCCATTCCTGTTGGGTGTGGCCTTTCATTAATCCTGTTGTGTTTTTTTGTATTTACTGCAAATGCCTGCAAGAAAATTAATCTCAGGGTTGTATATGGTAAAATATGTACTTTGATAATAAATTTACTTTGAACTTTGTAGAGGCAAAAGAAGAGTATTAAATATAAAGCAATGAGCAATCTGCTGGAGGAGCTCAGCCGGTTGAGCAGCGTCCGTAGGGGAAAGGACTCCGACATTTCAGATTGAATCCCTTGCAGGGTTTCACCTTGAAACATCAACAATTCCTCGTAGTTTGATAATAAACTTACTTTGAACTTTAAACTTTTTTAAAAAAAATCAGTCTTATGTGCTTCTGATGCCACTCACTACTACACTGTGGAGTTTCAATTATCATGGAACATCAGACAGTACAGTACAGGCACAGGCCCTCTCCCCCACGATGTTCTGCCACCTTTTTACTTACTCTAAAATCAATCTCACCGTCCCTCACACATAGCCCTCCATTTTACTTACATCCATATCAAGTAACTTCTGTGTGCTTTCTGACTAATGGGAATTCGTGAAACTCTATTACCCGGGGGTGGTCTGCATAGTGCTGGATCCAAATCTAGACAGCTCAAAGTTCAAAGCAAACTTATTATCAAAATACACAAATGTCACCATATACTACCTTGAGATTTGAGTTCTTGTGGGCACGTACAGGAAAATAAAGCTCAAGTTCTTGTTTATTGTCAATTGACTATACATATACACAACCAAATGAAACGATTTCTCTGGACCACGGTACACATACAGGTGGCCCCCATTTTTCTAACGTTGGCTTTACAACAGCTCGCTGTTACAAAAGACCTACATTAGTACCTGTTTTTGCTAACCAAAGAGGATTTTCGCTTTTACGAAAAAAAGACGCCCGCTTTATACGTGTGTTTACCCCGAGAAAGACTACAATGACTGTGAAGCCTTTTGCGGGCAGTTGTGTGCGCATGCGTGATTCTTTTTCACCAAATCGATTTTGGCTCGCTGTCTTCCTGATTCTGATAAGTGAAACTACACCATACATACAATATTTCTACTTTATATAGGCTGTATATTTATCATATCATTCCTGCTTTTACTATATGTTCGTATTATTTTAGGTTTTATGTGTTATCTGGTATGATCTGGTAGGTTATTTTTTGGGTCTGAATTAATGGAAATTGCTTCTTCACTTTACGACATTTCGGCTTACAAACGGTTTCAGAGGAATGCTCTACCCTCAGATAGCGGGGGGAACCTGTATAATCACACATGACACACAAAACAAAATACTAACACAAATAAGTTAATAAAATATAATTCAAAATGCATGTAGTGTGCGACGCAAGTAAACGGTAATCAGTACAACTGATTTATGAAAAGGTATAAATAACAAAGCCTGGCAAACAACCAATGTGCAAAAGATGACAAATTGAGCGAATTACAAAAATAAATAAATAAATAAATAAATACTCAGCTGTCGAGGTTTTGAAAGGGAGTCGATAGCTTGTGGGGTCGGTCCAGTGCTGAGGTGAGTGAAGTTGTCCACGCTGCAGCCACTGGGCTTGAGCTTCAGATTGTATTCACAGAGTCGTAGTCGCAGGCCACTCAGCCCCCTGAGTCTGTGCCAACCATCAAACTTCCATTTACCCCATTCTCCCCACATCCCATCAACTCCTCCCGGATTTTGCCACTCACCCACCCACACACACACCACAGCGGACAATTAATTGACCGGCCTGCGTGCGTTTGGGATGTGGGAGGAAACTGGAGTAGGTGGTGCCAGCTCACACAATTTTAAGGGGGACCTGCAAACTCCACACAGATAGCAGCAGAGGTCAGGATTGAACCGGGGAGTCCCTGGAGCCACGAGTGGGCAGCTCTACCAGCTATGTCACAGCAGCGTCCAGTGCCTGCACTAGCACAGAGGTGGGTCAGAGCAGCATCTCACCTCCCGGTGGGCGGAGCATTCGTGATGCAGTCCAGATGTTGAGGGGCTTCTGCATCTTCCTAACTCATGGGCACCAAGCTTAAAACCAGGAGAAATTGCTCATTTCTTTGCAGCTTAACAATTAATTGCCTGCTAATATTTTATGTAATTGCTTGTGTACATGCAACTGTTTGGTACGTTTCCTGGTCACAGTAAGTACAGTACGTGCAATTGTTCAGTGTGTCTCCTACTGGGTACTTCTGCATGATTGTTGGGTTGAATTGTTTTCTGATCTTGACGATTTATTTGCAAACATTTTGTTGGTTGTCATCTTGTAAATTCAGTTGCGATGTGGGGAGGAAATCTCGGTGCTGATTGGTTGCATGGTGAACTTTGCCCACATTGGCCCACTTGTATGACTCTCAAAGTACCCAGAAGCTTTGCTGGTGCTGCATTATTTGAATAGTGGCTTTCGGATTGGCTGACTCTTACCTGCAAATCTGAATGGAATGTTTACCTATGTGTACAGAAAGAGCTGACCATATGGCAATGCCATCTTCTTTTGCCACTTCCCCCCCCTCCCCATCTGTCCACTTCTAGACCTCTATAACTGTCTTTTTTCCCATTATCTTTGTTCTATTAACGCTTACTAAAACAATCATGAAGCAGGAAGTTTTGTGCCTCTCTCCCAACTTCTGAAAGAACATTGGATTAAAGACGTCGGGATCCAACAGGTTGCCAACTTGCAGGGGGATTAATGACCGTTCCCGAGGCAGCCATTAGTCAGTAGTTTCTAACACTGATTTTCTTCACAAAAACTGCTGTAGGTTACTGCAAGTTCTCTGATAAAGATTAATGATTCGGTCACTTGATCTTCTGTGTCTTGGTATTTATTATTGTCATACAGGGCAGCTCAACAGCGTAATAGTTAGCACAATGCTTTACAGA
This sequence comes from Hemitrygon akajei, assembly GCF_048418815.1. Classification (NCBI taxonomy): domain Eukaryota; kingdom Metazoa; phylum Chordata; class Chondrichthyes; order Myliobatiformes; family Dasyatidae; genus Hemitrygon; species Hemitrygon akajei. Next base: position 168,771,968 of record NC_133130.1, on the reverse strand, counting down.
GCAGGGATCACCCATCAGCGTTCAGTCTGTGAGGAGTCTGCACGTTTCTCTCGTGACCTCATGGGTTTCCTCTGAATGCTCCGGTTTCCTCACACATTCCAAAGACAGACATTTAGGATTAGGGTGAGTTGTGCCCATTCTACGTTGGCACCAGAAGCATGGTGATAATTGTGGGCTGTCCCAGTACAATCCTCGGACTGCGGTGGCCGTTGATGCAAGTGACACATTTCGATGTATGTGTGAGAAATAAACCTCATCTGAAGGAACTAAGATACAGTGTAAAGCTTGTCTTGTATACTGATTCTACAGATCAGAACATCAGGCAGGGCATTGAGGAAGCACAATAACAATGCAGAAAGAAAGCACAAAAGCCACAAAAAAGAGTGCAGTGCAGGTCATCAATACAGTGCAAGATCGTATGGTAAGTTGAGGAAGTGTCCAACTTGTTGAACCAAAGAGTCTGATAACTGTGGGATTGGAGCTGTCGTTGAGCCAGGTGATGTATGCTTTCAGGCTTTTGTATCTTCTACCCAATGGGACACGGGAGAAGAGAGGATGTCTGGGGTGGGTGGGGTCTTTGATTCTGTTGGCTGTTTTACTGAGGCAGCGAGAAGCGTAGACAGAGACCACAGAGGGGAGGCCCGTTTCCATGATGTGCTGAGCTGTGTCCACTACCCTGCACTTTCTCGTCATTACAGAGCAGTTGTAGCAAGCGTGCGGGTGCAGTGAGAGGTTAAAGCGAGGTCGGGGCACGTCCGAGCAGAAGTTGGAGCGAGGTTGAGGCATGTTCGAAATGAAGCCAGGACTGGGGCAGGGGCTTGTGGAGTGGAGAGAAGTCAGAGCACTAGAGGGGCAGTTTCAGGGCCCGCCTACCTACGCCAGCCAGCTTCAATCAATCTAAGCATCAGGCTGACTTTGAAAGGTCGGGTGTGATCTGAAGTGTGGCCGCAGAGTCCAGACCCAGAGCAGATCGATGCGGCAGGGCCCGGGTCCTAGTGCGAGGAAAGACCCGATGTTCGTCAGGTCAGGTGGATTGAAAAGACGGGGTTCCCAGCACCAAAGGCAAGGGTCAGGCCAGTTCTGCACACTGCTCCTCGATGTTTACTCCACACTTTGCTGCATGGAGGTTGAGGCTCGTGGTCTGCTCCGGGGTTCGTGTCTGCAGGCTCCACGACATTTTGCTCCGCTGTGTGATGAACTGAGGCTGACGCGATGGGCCTGCTCCACCTTGGTGTCTGAGGATTTGCTTTCATTCCAAAAGATATTTGTTTACTTCTGTCGTTTGCATGATTTGTTTTGTTTCCTCTCTCTGTACGCTGAGTGTTTGACGGTCTTTTTAAAAGGGTTCTTTTGGGATTCATGTTTCGTGGCTGCCTGTAAGGAGGCATATCTCAAGGTTGTATAATCTAACATACGCTGATAATAAATGTGTTCTGAATTTTCAACAAGCCATTACACACCCAGACAGGATGCTCTCCATGGTGCAGCAATAAAAATTGTTAAGAATTGCCAGGGACAGGGTAATTTTCTTTAGTCTCCTGTGGAAGTAGAGCCATTGGCTATAATGTCAACATGGTTGGACCAGAACAGGATGCTGGTGATGTTCACACCCAGGAGCCTGAAGCTATCAACCACAACACCAATAGCGCCACGGGCACAACCTCCCTTTCAACATCAACAGGACCATGAGCACCACCTCCCTTTCAACACCAACAGCACCACGGGCACCACCTCCCTTTCAACACCAACAGGACCACGGGCACCACCTCCCTTTCAACACCAACAGGACCATGGGCACCACCTCCCTTTCAACACCAACAGGACCATGGGCACCACCTCCCTTTAAACACCAACAGCACCACGGGCACCACCTCCCTTTCAACACCAACAGGACCACGGGCACCACCTCCCTTTCAACACCAACAGGACCATGGGCACCACCTCCCTTTCAATATCAACAGGACCATGGGCACCACCTCCCTTTAAACACCAACAGCACCATGGGCACCACCTCCCTTTCAACACCAACAGGACCACGGGCACCACCTCCCTTTCAATATCAACTGGACCATGGGCACCACCTCCCTTTCAACACCAACAGCACCATGGGCACCACCTCCCTTTAAACACCAACAGCACCATGGGCACCACCTCCCTTTCAACATCAACAGGACCATGGGCACCACCTCCCTTTCAACACCAACAGCACCATGGGCACCACCTCCCTTTCAACACCAACAGGACCACGGGCACCACCTCCCTTTCAATATCAACTGGACCATGGGCACCACCTCCCTTTCAACACCAACAGGACCATGGGCACCACCTCCCTTTCAACATCAACAGCACCACGGGCACCACCTCCCTTTCAACACCAACAGCACCATGGGCACCACCTCCCTTTCAACACCAACAGGACCACGGGCACCACCTCCCTTTCAACACCAACAGGACCACGGGCACCACCTCCCTTTCAACAACAACAGGACCACGGGCACCACCTCCCTTTCAACACCAACAGCACCATGGGCACCACCTCCCTTTCAACATCAACAGCACCACGGGCACCACCTCCCTTTCAACACCAACAGCACCATGGGCACCACCTCCCTTTCAACACCAACAGCACCATGGGCACCACCTCCCTTTCAACACCAACAGGACCACGGGCACCACCTCCCTTTCAATATCAACTGGACCATGGGCACCACCTCCCTTTCAACACCAACAGGACCACGGGCACCACCTCCCTTTCAACACCAACAGGACCATGGGCACCACCTCCCTTTCAATAACAACAAGACCATGGGCACCACCTCCCTTTCAACACCAATAGCACTACGGGCACAACCTCCCTTTCAACACCAACAGCACCATGGGCACCACCTCCCTTCCAATATCAACAGGACCAAGGGCACCAACTCCCTTTCAACATCAACAGCACCACGGGCACCACCTCCCTTTCAACATCAACAGCACCATGGGCACCACCTCCCTTTCAACACCAACAGCACCATGGGCACAACCTCCCTTTCAATATCAACAGGACCATGGGCACCACCTCCCTTTCAACACCAACAGCACCATGGACACCACCTCCCTTTTGACACCAACAGCACCATGGGCACCACCTCCCTTTCAACACCAACAGGACCACGGGCACCGCCTCCCTTTCAACACCAACAGGACCACGGACACCACCTCCCTTTCAACACCAACAGGACCACGGGCATCACCTCCCTTTCGACACCAACAGCACCACGGGCACCACCTCCCTTTCAACACCAATAGCACTACGGGCACAACCTCCCTTTCAACACCAACAGCACCATGGGCACCACCTCCCTTCCAATATCAACAGGACCAAGGGCACCAACTCCTTTTCAACATCAACAGCACCACGGGCACCACCTCCCTTTCAACATCAACAGCACCATGGGCACCACCTCCCTTTCAACACCAACAGCACCATGGGCACAACCTCCCTTTCTTCACCAACACCACCACGGGCACCACCTCGCTTTCAACACCAACAGCACCATGGGCACCACCTCCCTTCCAATATCAACAGGACCAAGGGCACCAACTCCCTTTCAACACCAACAGCACCACGGGCACCACCTCCCTTTCAACATCAACAGCACCATGGGCACCACCTCCCTTTCAACACCAACAGCACCATGGGCACAACCTCCCTTTCTTCACCAACACCACCACGGGCACCACCTCGCTTTCAACACCAACAGCACCATGGGCACCACCTCCCTTTCAATATCAACAGGACCATGGGCACCACCTCCCTTTCAACACCAACAGCACCATGGACACCACCTCCCTTTTGACACCAACAGCACCATGGGCACCACCTCCCTTTCAACACCAACAGGACCACGGGCACCGCCTCCCTTTCAACACCAACAGGACCACGGACACCACCTCCCTTTCAACACCAACAGGACCACGGGCATCACCTCCCTTTCGACACCAACAGCACCATGGGCACCACCTGCCTTTCAACATCAACAGCTATATGGGCACCACCTCCCTTTCAACACCAACAGCACCATGGACACCACCTCCCTTTCAACATCAACAGGACCACGGGCATCACCTCCCTTTCAACATCAACAGGACCACGGGCACCACCTCCCTTTCAACACCAACAGGACCACGGGCACCACCTCCCTTTCAACATCAACAGGACCACGGGCACCACCTCCCTTTCAACATCAACAGGACCACGGGCACCACCTCCCTTTCAACACCAACAGGACCACGGGCACCACCTCCCTTTCAACATCAACAGGACCACGGGCACCACCTCCCTTTCACCATCAACAGGACCACGGGCACCACCTCCCTTTCGACATCAACAGCACCATGGGCACCACCTCCCTTTCAACATCAACAGGACCACGGGCACCACCTCCCTTTCAACATCAACAGGACCACGGGCACCACCTCCCTTTCAACATCAACAGGACCACGGGCACCACCTCCCTTTCACCATCAACAGGACCACGGGCACCACCTCCCTTTCGACATCAACAGCACCATGGGCACCACCTCCCTTTCAACACCAACACCACCATGGGCACCACCTCCCTTTCAACATCAACAGGACCACGGGCACCACCCCCCTTTCAACACCAACAGGACCATGGGCACCACCTCCCTTTCAACACCAACAGGACCACGGGCACCACCCCCCTTTCAACACCAACAGGACCATGGGCACCACCTCCCTTTCAACATCAACAGGACCATGGGCACCACCTCCCATTCAACACCAACAGGACCACGGGCACCACCTCCCTTTCAACATCAACAGCACCACGGGCACCACCTCCCTTTCAACACCAACACCACCACGGGCACCACCTCCCTTTCAAAACCAACAGCACCATGGGCACCACCTCCCTTTCAACATCAACAGCACCATGGGCACCACCTCCCTTTCAACATCAACAGCACCAGGGGCACCAACTCCCTTTCAAGATCAACAGCACCACGGGCACCACCTCCCTTTCAACACCAACAGGACCACGGGCACCACCTCCCTTTCAATATCAACTGGACCACGGGCACCACCTCCCTTTCGACATCAACAGCACCACGGGCACCACCTCCCTTTCGACATCAACAGCACCATGGGCACCACCTCCCTTTCAACACCAACAGGACCATGGGCACCACCTCCCTTTCAACACCAACAGCACCACGGACACCACCTCCCTTTCAACACCAACAGGACCATGGGCACCACCACCCTTTCAACACCAACAGCACCATGGGCACAACCTCCCTTTCAACATCAACAGGACCACGGGCACCACCTCCCTTTCAACACCAACAGGACCATGGGCACCACCTCCCTTTCAACATCAACAGCACCACGGGCACCACCTCCCTTTCAACATCAACAGCACCATGGGCACCACCTCCCTTTCAACATCAACAGCACCATGGGCACAACCTCCCTTTCAACACCAACAGGACCATGGGCACAACCTCCCTTTCAACACCAACAGGACCACGGGCACCACCTCCCTTTCAACACCAACAGGACCATGGGCACCACCTCCCTTTCAATAACAACAAGACCATGGGCACCACCTCCCTTTCAACATCAACAGGACCATGGGCACCACCTCCCTTTCAACATCAACAGCACCACGGGCACCACCTCCCTTTCAACACCAACAGCACCATGGGCACCACCTCCCTTTCAACATCAACAGCACCACGGGCACCACCTCCCTTTCAACACCAACAGGACCACGGGCACCACCTCCCTTTCAACACCAACAGGACCACAGGCACCACCTCCCTTTCAACACCAACAGGACCATGGGCACCACCTCCCTTTCAACACCAACAGCACCACGGGCACCACCTCCCTTTCAACACCAACAGCACCATGGGCACCACCTCCCTTTCAACATCAACAGCACCACGGGCACCACCTCCCTTTCAACACCAACAGCACCACGGGCACCACCTCCCTTTCAACACCAACAGGACCACGGGCACCACCTCCCTTTCAACACCAACAGGACCACAGGCACCACCTCCCTTTCAACACCAACAGGACCACAGGCACCACCTCCCTTTCTGAAGTCAGTGACCAGCAATTCTGTGTTTTTTATTTTCAGGGAATGGCCATTGTCATGACCCCATGTCAGTAAGCTACGCTCTCTACCTCCTGTGTGTGTCCTCTTTGGTGTTCACTCACCTGCCCAGCAGAGGCAGTCATAGGTCTTCACGCCTTCCAGACAGGTTGCATTGTTGGCACAGGGGCCCGAGGAACATTCCAGAATGTCAACCTCACAGTTTGTGCCTTGAAATCCTGTCTCGTCACAGTCGCAGTGGTAACTAGTGAAGCAAAATACAGAACATGAATCCTGCTTGTTGATTTCAGCAGAGGAAGAGGACTGACAGTTCAGAGTTTGGGGTGATTATGTGCATTCAATGTTTCTACTTGGCACAGCCCTTGAAAGCAGCATCTTATCGGTCCTTTTGTCCACAGGTACTCCCTTCTCCTTCCGAGAAACTAAAATCCACATCCCTGTCACCCCATATCATGAACTGATAGGAGCACTTATTGTTGTCAATATTACTTAAAACTGTCCTAAGAGTTAGTGAGCACTACAGCACAGAAACAGGCCATTCGGCCCATCTAGTCTGTACCAACTGCTAATCAGCCTACTCCCATCGACCCACACCTGGACCATAGACCTCCATACACAATTCTTCTCTTAAATGTTTCAATCAAACCTGTATCCAGCACTTCCGCTGGCTGCTCGTTCCACACTCTCACCACCCTCTGAGTGAAGATATTCCCCCTCGTTTCCCTTACACATTTCACCTTTCACCCTTAACCCATGGCCCCTGGTTTTAGTTTCACCCAGCCTCAGTGGAAAAAGCCAGCTTGCATTTACCCCATCTATACCCCTCATAATTTGTACACCCCTATCAAATCTCCCCTCATTCTCCTGCACTCCAGGGAGTCATGTCCTAACCTATTCAACCTTTCCCTATAAATCAGGTCAAGTCCCAGCAACATCCTTGTAAATTTTTTCTGCACTCCTTCAATCCTACGGACATCTTTCCTGCAGATCGGTGACCAGAACCACATACAGTACTGTGAAGCTAGCCTCACCAGCTTCAACATAACATTTGAATGACCTTGATCATCGCTACCCAGTGCTCGAAGGAAAACATTCTCAGCTTTTCCAGCCCATTAGATAGATTCAACATGGAGAGGATGTTTCCTATAGAGGGGGAGTCTCAGACCAATGGGCCAGCCTCAGAATACAAGGAGTTTCCTTTCGAACAGAGGTGAGGAGGAATTCCTTTAGCTGGACAGCAGCGAATTTGTAAAATTCATTGCCACAGACAGCTGTGGGAGTCAATTCATTGGGTATATTTAAAGCAGAGGTTGATAGGTTCTTGATTAGTCAGGGAGTCAAAGGTTACAGGGAGAAGGCAGGAGAATGGGGTTGAGAGGGATAATAAATTAGCCATGATGGAATGGTAGAGCAGACACAATGGGCTGAATGGCCTAATTCTGCTCCAATGTCTCACGGTCTAAATTCACTCATTCCTGCAACTATGGGGAGACTCCGAAGGAGGTTCATGAGAATGAAAGGATTAACATAGGAGAAGTGTTTAATGTTGCTCAGCCTTGTGGTTCAGAAGGATAATGCTGGGGGAGTCTCACTGAAACCTAGCAGATAATGAAAGGCCTGGATAGAGTGGATGTGGAGAAGCCAATCTTTGATCTTTCTTTATTGATGATCGGAATGAGTGGATGGTGGGGAGGGGGCTGTTCCAGTTGGTCAACGGGACGAGAACTAGAGATCAGAGGAGAGCCAACTCAACAGTCGCCTAATGAGAATGTATTTGCAATATATGACAGGAAACTCAAGGACGTGTAGAACAGATGAGGTGGAGGCAGGTTCCATTATGGTTTAAAGAGGGACTGGGATATTTGAAGATAAAAGTTTTTTAAATATCAGCTTTATTTGTCACAGTACGTCATTTGCATGTCTGAGGATACGCTGGGGCCAACGCTTTGTGTTGCCGGGCTACCAGCGCCAACGTAGCCTGCCTACAACTTACTAACCTTTTCCTGTGCATCTTTGGACAGTGGGGGGGGGGGTGGGGGGAACCAAAGCACCCGGAGGAAACCCAGACGGTCACAGGGAGAACGTACAAACTCCTTACAGATAGTGGCGGAATTTAATCCAGGTTGCTAGCACTGTGTTACATTAACTGCTATGCAAAAAAACATTTACGAGGCTACAGGGGAGGAGCTGGCGGGTGCAACTAGGAAGCTTCATTGGTAGAGCTGTCACAGATATGATGGTCCAAATAGCCTCCTTCCATATTATAACCATTCAATGCTTCAAGCCAACTGAGAAAGTTAATTCTCAGGCTCCGGAGTTTGGTGAACGTGTTAAATTGCAAGCTGTGCCGCCACCTAGGGGCGGAAATGTGAATGGCATCTAGAAAGGTGAAATATTTCAATTTGTTTCTTTTCTGTCTTAGCCATATGGAATTTAATTATCTTTCTCTAGTCCTGGGGCTGTTCCAAAAATCAATGGGTGGAGGGGGTACATGAGACATGGACATCACTGGCAAAGTCAATAACCATGGTACGACACCTGTTAGCATAGCACTTTATAGTGCGAGCGATCGGGATTCAATTCCTGTCAATGTCTGTCAGGAGTTTGTATGCTCTCCCTGTGAACACGTGTACTTCCTCTCAGTTCCTCCCATATTCCAAGATGTACCGATTAGCAGGTTAATTGTCACGTGGGTGTAATTGGGTAGCATTGGCTCCTGGGCCGGGAGGGCCTGTTACCGTGCTGTGTCTCTAAAATCTCCACTAAAATCTCTTTTTAAAAAAATCTCAAGAAGAATCTATATATACTAAGCAATCCAGCGACAATCCCGAACACCCGGAGGAAACCCGCACAGTTAAGGAGAGAACGTAAAAACTCCTTACAGACAGCGGTGGAACTGAACCCGGGTTGCTGGCTCTGAAAAGTATTACATTAGCTGCCATGCAAACGTGAACCAGTGAAGAAATATCTACAATTGATGGGATGGAACACGTGTATGCTGGCTGGAGAAGTGGGGGGGAGGGGAGATGCACAGAACAGTGGGTGTCCAGAATCCCACCTTTTTACAATAATTTTTAAAACATTGCATTTTCAGCCGAAACTACAGCAGGCAGCATCTCCTGGTGGCCACCCTAGCCACCACTCTCATTCCGACATGTCGGTCCACGACCTCGCGTACCGCCACGATGAGGCCACTCCCAGGCTGCAGGAGCAACACCTCACGTTCCGGCTGGGTAGCCTCCAACCTGACAGCATGAAAATCGATTTCTCTCGCTTTTTTCATTTCCCCTCAGGCTCCCCCCTCATCACTTCGCTTCCTCTCTCCTGCCTATCAGAACCAGAAGCAGGTTCGTTATCACCGACACACGCCTCCCTCTGGTGCCCCTCTGCCTTCCCATTCCACCACGGTCCACTCTCCTATCAGATTCCCCCTTCTTCAGTCCTGTTCCTCTCCCACTTATCAGCCCCCATTTGCCCCCTTCCCCACCCACACGTCTTCTCTCTCATCCATCACCTTCCTGCTTGTCCTCCTCCCCTTCCCCCCACTTCATTGTGACTTCTCCCCCCCCCCTTCCATTCCAGTCCTGATGAAACGGTGTTGGCCCTGAAATTTCGACTGTTTGTGGCCCTCCGGGAGCTGCTGAGCTCCCCCCAGCACAATGTGTGTGACGCTCTGGATCTCGAGCATCTGTAGAATCTCCGGTGTCCCCGATGAAGAATCCACTTACAAGTGACGTAAAGCTAACTGGTCATTTCTCAGAAATCACTGCGGAGGGTCCGGTTGGTTGTGCAGGATTGTAGAGGTTTATAAGATTATGAGAAGCACAGAGCAGACAGGCGGTATCTTTTTCCCAGGGTTAAAATGTCTAACAGCAGAGGGAATGCATTTAAGGTGAGACGGGGGTAACTTCAGAGGGGATGTGAGGGGCAAGTTTTTTTAACACAGAGTGGTGGGTGCATGGAACGCACTGCCTGGGGTGGGAGTAGAGGCAGATACATTAGGGACATTTAAGAGAGATAGGCAGATGGACGTGAGGAAAATGGAAGCATACGGACATTGTGTAGGCAGGTTAGTTTAGTTGGCCATTTGATTACTAATGTAAGTGGTTCAGCACGACATTGTGAGCCGAAGGGCCTGTTCCTGCGCTGTAACTTCATATGTTCTATGAATCGAAGTGATGAATTATTCCTGGACTCGATGTTTTTCCTCTCACCTGCCCTCTTGATAAGATTTGAGTCCTCACTAGATGGGATGTGACACAAACACTCGAATAACTGTGCAATGAAGCCCTGCATTCTGCGTGGAAAGGCCAGTAGGGTGATGGGCAAGCATTACATGTTTTCCTGAGTAACACACACCGAACGCTAGAGGAACTCTGGAAGCAACTATAAAGAGGAATAACAGACGATGTTTCAGGCAGAGACCTTTATCAGGATCTTTCATGAGTCAAAGAACATAGAACAGTGCAGGAACGCATTATTAAATTAGTCATGAAAAGGCTAACCAATCTCTTCTATTTTCCTCGCATTCACATGTTTATCTCAACATCTCTTAAAGTCCCTGTTTCTGCCTCTCCCCATGCAGTGCATTCCAGTCACCCACTGTTCTCAGAGTAAAAAACTTGCCCCTCACATCTCCTTTGAGCATGCCCCTGATGAAGGATCTCAACTGTTTATACCCCTCCGTAGATGCTGCCTGACCTGCTGAGTTTCTCCGGCATTAGTGCGTGTTACTCTGGATTTCCTGCATCTGCAGAATCTCCTGTGTTTACTACACCTGCTCCTTACCGATTGATCAGGTCCTTGCATTTCCCACCATTGATGCACGGATCGCTGGCACACTCGTCAATATCTATCTCGCAGTTAACCCCTTCATAGCCAGCGGGGCAGGCACAGCTGTAGAACGCAACATGGTCTTTACACATGGCACCGTTCCGACAGGGATTAGACTCGCATTCTTGTATCTCAACCTCGCAGTTCAGACCTTTGGAAATCAGGAGACAATGTGGGTTTTAAACAAAATCTCACTTTTCCTTTTCACTGAGAAGTTATCTACACAGAAATAATCTTTTAAAAAATGGAAGTAGGTCATTTCATACTGTTAAGATAGAAATAAGAAGAAATGGATAAGTAACAAAGAAAACAAGATGAATTCTCGTTATGGATCACTAAATTTCTAGCAGTGACCACAGGTTAACAACAGCTGTTGAAAATTTACCCTGGTGTCAACCAGCATCCTTGACTCTACTTTGGAATTAAATTCAATAATTTTCATTTTTTTTAAATAAAGATTTAATTTCTGAAAATCCACATCTGTTCTTTTTGTTAGAAAAAGAATGAACAGTGTCTGCAACTTTTAAGCAGTTTAAAATTGAAGATAAACTGGGATTGGGTGCCTGTCAGAGAGCAGATTAATAAGCCTGTGAGTCGAATGGGTTTTATAGAATACAGAATATTACAGCACAGTACAGAGTCTTCAGCCCTCAGTGTTGTTCTCACTATTTTGCTCTGTTTATTTTTAATTTTTTTTTAATGTATTGCACTGTGCTGTTGTCCCAAAACAGGTCAGGGTGTTGGGGCACAAGGCGAGGGGGCGGGCCAGTTCAGATCATCACTCCACTCACTCTGTGCTGAACTATGGGACTCTCTTTGTAGACTTCAGTTCAGAGTGGTTAATGTTTGCATGGCGCGTTTTTTCCCTCTCTGCACATTGGGTGTTTGACGGTATTTGTTTTTAAATGGGTTCTTTTGGTTTCCTTTGTTTCGTGACTGCCTGTTAGGAGACGAATCTTAACGTTGTATAATGTATACATACTTTGATGACAGATGTTATTTGAACTTTGAAAGCAACAAAGTTCACAGCATATCTCAGTGACAATAAACCTGATTCTGAATTCTGGATAAGATCAGCACTGAAAACAAATCGTAGCGTGATTCAGGATTCGGAGGATGGTACGATGGTGGGCTTTGCTTTTGCAGACATTGAAGGAAGTGTTGTGATTGTGTACACCCCATCCCACAGCTCTCCGTGATTGACACCGCACATTATCGCACTTAATAACTTTCACTCTAGCTAGTGGTCTTCAGCATTAGATGAAATGGCTGTCACCAAACCTTTGCAGGCTGCAGTCAGCCGACCAACACGGACAAAATGCTGGAGGAACTCAGCCAGTCAGCCTTCCCCTTCCCTGCCTAATGACTCAGGACTCACACAGCCATCACAGAATTTAAATAGTCCTCTCTTCTCCCTCCCCAGACACTCTCTCGTCTCCTCTTCCCATCAGGCAGAAAATACCCAGGTTTGCTACGCTTGCCCATATCCCTGCAAACATCCTACATACTGCTCTTGCCTATTCACCTCCTCCCTCAGCTCCTTCGGGGCCCCCAGGCGAGGCAGTACCTGCTGGGGTCATCCATTGTGTCTGCTGCTCCCGATGCGACCTCCTCTACATTGGTGAGGACGGTCGGGAACTGGGGGACCGCTTTGTCGAGCACCTCTGCTCCATCTGCCAAAAGCAGAACCTCCCGGTGGCCAAGAATTTTAACTCCAATTCCTATTCCCGTTCTGACTTGTCACTCTTGTGCCAAGAAGCCACCCTCGGGGTGGAGGAGCAACACCTTATATTCCTTCTCAGTATCCTCCAACCCGATGGCAGGAATATCAATTTCCCCTTCAAGTAAAAAAAATGTTCCCTCCCCCTCCTCTTCTTCTATTCCCCACTCCGGCCTCTTACCTCTTCTCACCAGCCCATCACCTCCTCCTTCCCTTTCTCCATTGTTCCACTCTCCTCTCCTATCAGATTCCTTCCTCTCCAACCCTTTACCTTTCCCACCCACCTGGCTTCACCTATCACCTTCCAGCCATCCTCCTTCCCTTCCCCCTACCCCTTTATTCTGGCATCTTCCCCCTTCCTTTCCGGTTCTGAAGACGAGTCTCAGCCCAAAACATCAACAGTTTGTTCATCTCCATGGACGCTGCCTGACACGCTGAGTTCCTCCAGCGTTTCAGCGTTTCTCCTGACCTCACAATCTACCTCAATATGGCCTTGTGCCTT